>NC_081415.1:468689383-469002633 GCF_030272615.1 Cryptomeria japonica
AGGGCCAATATGTAACAAAGGGTATGAGATCCCTTGCAGGAGCATGTATAAGGTTACCATGTAACTGACACTTCTCACAGGTTTTAGCAAATTTGATATCCTCTTTCTCCATGTCTGGTCAGTAGTAGCCTGCCCTTAGTAGTTTCTGTGCTAAAGTTAGACCATTCAAATGGCATACACAAACACCTTCATGAACCTCAGATAATGCGCGTTGGGACTCCTTAGTTTCTAGACATCTAAGAAAAGTACTATCTAATCCTTGCCTAAATAGGTCATTAGCGATGATGACGTACTGTGAAGCATTTCAGATTAGGTTCCTTTTTTCATTTCGGGAAAGATTAGAAGGGACAACTTGGTCACACAGGTAAGAGTAAATGCGGCTGTAGCGAGATGATTCATGTACAATAATATAACAGACTAGCTAGGACTTAGGAGAATCATAGGCAGGATAATGTAACTCTTCCACCAAGAATTTAAAGAAAAAATTAGATTCCTGTAGCTATGGTATAGATGCCAAGGTGGCCATTGCATCCGCTGCTCTATTTGTTGATCTGGGGATCTGTTGAAATGATACAAAGGTAAAGTATTTCTTGAGATCATCCACCATTCTCTTATAAGGCATCGGTTTCTCATCTCTAGTTTGATATACATCATTGATTTGGTTGATGATGAGTTGAGAATCTCCATAGATGTGTAATTCAACAATCTTCCATTCGATGGCCAACTTTATCCCGTTTACCAAAGCTTCATATTCTGAAATGCTATTTGTGCAAGGGAAGAGAATTTTTGTAAGCTTTTGGGATTGAATATTTTTGAGAAGTAATAAAAAGTATTTTGACACCAAAACCATGTTGAGTGAAGGACCCATCAAAGAACATCTTCCATGATTGTTGAGTAAGGTGCATGATTGATTCATCTAGAAATTCTATATGCAAAGGTTGACTGTCTTCTAGTGGAGCATCAACAAGTTGGTCTACAATAACCTATCCTTTGATGGCTTTATGTTCCACATATTCAATGTCAAATTTTGTAAGAACCATGGCCCATTTAGCCAGTTTTCTTGTAAGCGTTGCTTTGCTGAAAAGATATTTGAGTGGATCAATTTTAGGCACCAACTTAATAGAGTGTGCTAACACATAGTGCCTTAATTTCTATGATTCAAAGACTAATGCCAAACAAGCCTTTTCTATGATTGTATAGTTCATTTCATAAGACACCAATGTTTTGCTGATATAATATATGGCTCTTTCCTTTTTATTCTCATCCTGTTGTGCCAGAAGTGCCCCCAGTGAAGTATCTGTAGCTGATATATATAGAATCAATGTTTTACCTTGAATTGGTGGCATCAATATGGGTGGATTAGAAAGATAATCTTTGATTTATTTTAAATGTTGTTCACAATCTTTATCCCAATTGTATTGAACTCCTTTCCTTAATAACCTTGTGAAGGGTTGAGCTTTATCTACTAGTTGAGATATAAATCTCCTTATTGATTGAAGACGTCCTTTTAAATTTTCATTATGGCTTGGACCTTTTCAGGATCAACCTCATTTCCTTTCTTTGAAATTATGTAACCAAGAAATTTACCTGATGTTACTTCGAATGCACACTTTTTAGAATTTAGCCTGAGCTTGAATCTTTCCATTCTATCCAGTATGAGGCCTAGCTCTTGAAGATGTGTAGATATCTTCATGGTTTTTACTAGGGTGTCATCAACATAATCTTCCATGTTTTTGTGCATCATATCATGGAAGATAATGGTAACTGCTCTTTGGTAAGTCGCTCCTGCATTCTTTAATCCCAATGGCATTACATTCCAGCAGAAGGTTCCCCATGCACATGTGAAAGCTATCTTTTCTTGATCCTCAGGAGCTATCTTGATCTGATTATAACTAGAGAATCCATCCATTAATGAGTACATCTCATATCCAATAGTCATATCTACTATCATATCAATGTTGGGCAATGGAAAATTGTCTTTCAGACATGCTTTGTTGAGATCTCTGAAGTCTGTGCAAACCCTAATAGATTTGTCTACCTTTGATACAGGTACTCTGTTTGATATCCATTCTGCATAGTTCATAGCTTTGATAAATCTAGCTTTTAGCAATTTTTCTAGCTCAACTTTGACTAGCAGTGCCACGTGAGGATGCATCTTATGATGTTTTGCTTGACTGGTTTAACTCTTGGTGTAATAGAGAGATGATGCATGATGAGATCAAGATCTAAACCTGGTATATCAGAATATGTCCATGCAAGGTTTATCTTCTTTTTTGAAAAGAGGTTGCTGAAATATTTTAACTCTTTTGCTGATAGTGATTGAGCTAAATGAATGATATGTGGCATCTCTTGACTCCCAATATTGACTGGTTGAGTTGGTTCAATCAATATTAAAGACCTTTCTTGGAAGTGAGTTGGTAGCATATCAAGTATCTCACCCTTAGGTACGTCCTTTATTTTCACTATTTTTGATTCTGACACCGCCACAATGTGGTTTTCACCATCAGATCTATTATTTTTCTTTTTTTTTGATTTTTGCGACTGAGATACTTGATGTCTATTTTAGTCATGTTCTCACTTTACTCACTGGTGAAAGAGTCCATTGGTTCAACTGCATTAATATAACAGGCTAATGTGTAGTCATTGGCGAAGGCAGGTATATTCAAAGGTTGGTTGTAAAGAGTACAATCAATCAGTTTAGGATGTATCAAGGATAAAGTGTGAACAGGTTGAAGGGAGTTCATAGTATTATCATCATCTTTGGATTGACAAGTTGAGTTCCAAAAGACTACTTTGTGTAGGTGTCTCAAGACCAGGAAGAGTTACAACACGATTATCAAATTTCATGTTAGTATTTAGTGGACCTAACCCAACTGACCTACTCCTAGCATCATCCCCTACTTCAGACTAGACTACATACCGTGGTGTGATAGTAACAGGGTCAACATGCAACATCTCAACATTCATGACGGAGTAGTCATAAAATGATGTTGAATATTTGTTGTTATAAATAGAGCTTTTGTCTGAGTTATTAGATTCATAAGATGACGTTTCTGACTTATGTTCAAGTGATTTAGTAAAAGCATGTATAGTATCAATACCTACATCTTTGATGCTGCAAGTTCCTTCATGATTTGGTTCACTGATCACTTATATTTGACACACCTGTAGACATAACCCTGATGGTTTTGTTAATCCCTATTGTCTTTCCCATTCGGCTTCCTCTGGACTGATGACTAATCCTGCTTCTATAGCTTCTAATTCTTCTTTTGTAGTTCCATACCTGATTTGTTCTATCTCATTAGAGGGAGATATATTAGGTGAAGAATTTTCTTGTGTCCTTTCTTCCTTCAGCTATTGTTCATAGTCTTCTTATCTTTTTAATCTGATTTCTTCTATTTCCTTTTGCAATTTTAAGCGTATCAGCTCTTGTGCGTCTTTAGTGATATCAGTGGATTCTTCAGGGGTTTCTATAGTAGATGTATCTGAGAGATGATCTAGACCCCATTCATACTCATTGAATCAATTTTTGAATCATCTACTTGTTGTCTACCAGTAAATGTGACCAGAATGTTCAGTGGTGCAAACAATTCTTTGATTCTTTCTACCTCTTCTCTCATATCCTCTGGGACTTCTACTTATTATAGTGTTATAGCTGATACAATCGAAACTTGATTACCATCTACTTCCTCTCTTTGGGTTGGCAATTCTTCTTGTTCATTTTCACACTCTTCCTAAGTTTGTTGAGTATTAATTTCCTGTGATGTTGAAGGTAGTACCTTTTTCCTCCACTTAGTTTGATGGTGAGAAGTATGTTTTTGATCTGATGACTTTCTTGGATTGTATCCGAGTCCAACTTTATCATTTGCAGACTTAGTTTGTAACTGAATAGGTTCAATAATACCTTCTTGATGCTTTCCCAAAGGACCAGTACCTGAATATCCCATGTGTTGAAACATCTTATAGCCTGGACCATATTGTGTCGGGGAAATCTCACAATGTCGTATTTCTTTGTTTGTACTATCTTCTTTGAAAAGCCATTTGATAACAACATCCTCTTCTATTTCATCTACATTTGGAGTTGAAGTTTGTGGCTTCATAACCTCTGATGGTTTTCCCTACTGTCTTGGTGATGGAGAAAGAGACACTAGTGAGAGTATTGGTTCTATTTTGTATCCATTCATGCTAATATTTGTGATTTTCAACTTCTTCTCTAAATCTTTCAGCAAAGTTTCTGAACTTCCAGCTGTAGAGGCTTCTCTATTATGAGGAACAAAAGCATCAACACTCTGCGTTAATGCATTGTAGGTATAGCTTATATCAGCAGGAATACTAACTTCAACTCCGTTATATGGAAATTTCAAGCATTGATGATACGTAGATGGTACTACTTTCATTTCATGAATCCATGGCCTGTCTAGTAAGATGTTGTATGAAAGAGGAAGGTCTAGGACCTGAAAGATAACATCTCTTTCCACAAGTCCTACCCTGATTGGTAATAGTACCAGACCTTTAGAGGTTCTTTCTTTTTCATCATAAGATTTGATCATTATTTTCTTTGTTGGATCAATTATATTTTTTAGAAAATCCCAGCCGTGTTAGTAGATTGTAGGTACAAATATTCAACCCAATGCCTCCATCTATCAAAACACATTTTACTTGGTGTTTATGGATCATAGCTTCGATGTGTAATGGTTGGTTATGCGGGTGATTTAGTGAGTTATCATCTTCTTCAAAGAAAGTGAGGTAATGAGGCAAAGTCAGGTGACCCACCATAGATTGAAATGATCTACGTCTAAATCTTTAGGGACACTAGTAGTGAGAAAAGCCTTATCCAGGATCTCTCTATGAGCAGAAGAGATCTTAAGCAGTTCCAAAATGGATATTTGAGCATTATTTCTTTTCAATTGTTGGACAATGATATAACTAGGAGAGGATGCTGAAGCCTGCTATTTAGATTTGGCTGTGATTGTGTCTATTTGTCTGTTTGAAGGAGTTGGTAGGTTTGATGCTGTTTGAGCAGAAGTTGAGGAACTAGCTCCTTGGAGAGTAACATTCTTTTGAGTGTGGGTCATAGCATTGGCAGTTTGTGCTTGATTTTGTTTATCTTTGATTATGATCACATTGCAATATTTAGGTTGGGAAGATTCAATCTTGTTGATCACATTGTCATTGTTAGTGTAGGTGTAATTGACTTTAGCACCTCCCTTCGATTTTGAGGAATCACCTTGTTCATAAGTAGGTAGGGAATCTTTAAAAGCCTTGTGATCAACATTATTCATGTGATTTCCAACAATGATTTTTCTAGCGTCGATGAGATCTTGAATTTCATGTTTGAGCTTCATGCCGTTGTTTGTGTTATAACCCTTATTTCGATGGTATTCACAATATTCATTTTTTCTCCACCATTTGGGTTTAATTTTTGGATCATATGGTCTAGAATTGTCTGGCAATGTTATCAGATCATTTTCTAATAAAGTTTTAAAAGCTGATTCATATGATTCATCTAGAGGAGTAAAATCATGTTTAGGATTTGAAAGCCAAGGTTTCTCTTTAAACCATTCTTTTGATTTTTTGGGAGGATTTTCCGCTGTAGTTTCAACTGCTTTGAGTGCTTGTGTGCCACTAGCCAGGTTAAATATTGTGGATTTTTATTTTGATTGAACAGTGTCTACTACTCCACCATTAACAACATTTCTGTTGTTTTGCCGTATTTCCAATATTTGTTGTTTTCTTTAGAACTAGAACCTTGCGATGTTTCTTTCCAAAGTGATATATCTCCTTTCTTTATGAGCACATATTCCACTCTGATGGCACTATCTACCATTTTTTTGAATGAAGGATACACTTGCATTTGGATACTATATTTTAATTGAGGGATCAGGTTATTAACGAAGATATCCATCTTCTCGGAATCTGGAATAGGCCCTGAATATCTAGAGAATATCTTTCTCCAATGTTGAAGAAAGGTGATAAAAGGTTCTCCTGTTTTCTATTTAGTGTTGCAAAGTTTGATCATAGTGACTGGATGATGAATGTTATAGGAGTACAACTGTAGAAACAATTGGATTAACTCCTCAAAAGTTTTGATTCCCATAGGTAGGCTTTAAAACCATTCCATAGCTTGCCCTCCTAAACTTCTCGGGAAAATGCACATGAGGTATGTTTGTTCATGCATGAATTCCATACATAAAGAACAAAATTCTCTGACATGGTATTGAGGATTTGCATTCCCATCATATTTGTCAAACTTAGGCATCTCTACTCTTGAGGGAAATGGAGGAATGTAAAGGTTTTTGTCAAATGGAAACGAGCATATCGTGTCCAGAGAATACTGCTTTGATGATTTATCTTTATTTTTCAGTTCTGTGATCTTAGTCTATAATACTTGCAAGCATTTGTTCACTAGGACTAAAGGTGTCTCTTCCTCTTTAGTGATGAGGGTTTCAACGTTATAATTGATAGGAAGTTTGGGGCCTTGCTTGCTAGCTCTAGAAAATAGTCATCTTTTTCTCTAGCCATGTTGACTTTGATCATCTTTCGGAAATACTTATCATTTAGACATTTGTTTATACTAGTTTCTAAAGGTTTAGAAGCTATGAATTCGTCTGATGAAGAATCATTATCAGTGGTATGATTGCTGAGGTTGTCATAAGCAGCTTGTCGTTCTTGCATTTCTCCAGGCATGGTGGGAGATAGGGGTTGATCAAAGATTGGTAGATTAAAAACTGGTATTTGTGATGATGAAGGTTTATCTGGAACAAGTTCTTCTACAAAGAATGGATTGTCCTTTGATGAAAAGGATACTCCTTTACCTTTGTCAACTTTCTTGCGAGAACTTCTAGTTTGAACAGGAATTTACAACTAACGGGATTGAGAACTAGATGTGTTGCAAAAGTCAAGATCAAATTGTAGCTAGTTGTTCGTTTAACGTAGTGATTGAGGGAAGTAACTAAGATCTATTCTGGTTTTAGGAATGATCTATCCTATGTAAGACATTATCTAAGTTAAATTAGGTTTGGTAAGGTGTTGTTTGAACTAGCTGAGAGATGATCAACAAAATCGTGCAACACAATGACAGGGGTACACTATCAAGATTGTTTATGCCCAGGAGGATGATAACCAATTTTATGCTCACTGTGGACTGTTTTAAGCAAGTTTGACTGTTTTGGACTCAAAAAATAAAGAATTTGTATGATATAGTTTATAGAACCAGATGACAGTTAATGGCTTCATGACAATGAAAACAATTTTTCATATGAGATGCTGCCTAGGTTCATACGATAGGTGGGTAGACCTTAGATGATAAACTGCTGGATATGATGATTTTTGTACGACACAAAATAGAGGACCAAACGACAGTTTCTTAGACTTCGTACGATAATGGATAAAGGGCTAGACGATAAACTGTGAGGTTTAATGAAGTTTTGTATGACAATATATAGGCAATAGGATGATATTTCAGCAAGCTCGTATGACAGTTTACTAGACAGAGATGATTTTCTGACAGACAAAGTTTTCAATGATTGAGAAGAGCTATTTTTTGACAAGGACTAAGTTTTTGATGACTAACAGGGACCAGTTTTAGACTAGAACAAAATTTTGATCACTGAGCTGTCGATTTGTTTGATTTGTTTTCTCCAATTTTAGTATTTCAGTTTTAGTTTCAGGGGTGAAAACAAAGAAAACACGCAACATGTATAATAATTCCAATCACATCACTCTAACCCAATGAAAGTTGGCTTAGAGAAGAAAACCTTTGCTTGCTGACTTAGGTACACACCCAATAGCTAATCAGAATACATCCACTGAGTCTCACGCAATGGATTTTGAACACCGTATTAGCCGACTCCAAACGCTAATGGGGGCATGATATGGCAAGTGTCTTGGGAGAGTTACTATCTCTCTTGCACAAAGATTATCCACCTTTTGGAGGTGAACTGAGTAACTTCTATCTTATGGTTCTCAGTCAGGAATTCCATTTGAAATTACCCCTTGAAGTCACGCAAGCATGATTGAGGCCTATAGCCTGACAAGGTACCGAAACAAGCTGTAGTCATGTAAACGTGATTGAGACCGTGAGGCCCTACAAAATGCTCAATATGAGAGATCTCAAAGAGAAAACTCAAATAATTCCATCCTCTGAGACTTTAATCATTAGAGGCCTATTTATTATAGTGAGTTGGAATGCTTAGGTCCAACTGTACTCATTTGGGTCATTCTCATAGGGTGATTACTTTTTCCCACTGTGACAGGCCCACTAAAGGTATACGAATCTCAACACTTAGAAAAAGCTTTGAGGTTCTAGATTTTTGATTGTCTATAAAAGACAAGAGCATATTCTCCTACCTCTCTGATTTTTCTGAAAACATGAAAGACTAATTTTTTCTTTAACCAGATAGAAATTTAAGTGCCTAAGAAAATACTAAATGAATACACAATGTTTAGCTGATTATCTTTAGGCAACCTGCAAAACCAATGTATCAGTAGTCATTTTGTTCTTGATTTTTTGACAGGCATATGTTTGATTGATAAATTCTCTGTCAAGCATCCTACAAAAAACTGGTTAGGCTGTCAAAATATCAGATAAACAGAAGACAGACAAGGTTAGCATCAGTGTTAATATAATCAAATTTTAATTCATGAAAAACCCTGACAAGTAAACTATTTTTGAAACAACAAAACATAAATTTGTATGACAGAGTATACCTTCTCACACGAGTATTCTCACAGGCCCGAATGACAAAACACAGAGTCAAGTTATCAAAGCAAAAACTTGTACGAGATCCTTTTCTGATTTGTACGTTAAAACAAAGACCTTGACAAAATGTCGTACGATGCATGAATAACACTCGTGCGATATTTAGTAGAGACTATACGGATGAGACCTGTAGGATAGAAAAAAAACTTGATTTTGAGGCCGAAGTATTGAATTCTGAGCTCCACGGTGGGTGCCAAAAATGTGTGTGTGAAAAGTGGATCTATATCTATATCTGGATCTGAATACAAAACATTTCAATTAAGTCATTAGATGCATGGTTAGTAAATCGATAATCAATAATAATGAACAATAAACCATTGAAAAGCAACATATTGCCTTCTAGTAGATGCGAGTTTAGATTGCTAAGCTATCCAGTGACTAGACAACACCTAACTGAAGGATTTAATCTATATGAGCATAAGATTGAGCTAAATGGATGCAAGATTTAAGCTAGATGAATGCAAGATCTATAAGATTTAATCTAACATGATGTAAGCTATGAAATGAATATTTAAGCTAAATGATTTAATGAATATGAAATAACTAATATGCAATATCTCAATGCAAATTCTTAATGAACCTAGAGAAAAAACAACATAATAACAATATATTCTCCAGGATCCTTGAATAGGAGATGAGACCCTGAATTTATAGAAAATTTAGAAAGAAACCAATGGCTAAGATCAAATGATGATGAGTGGTTAAGATTTTACAAGAGGAAGCACAATCCAGGTGAATTAATATGATTGGCTGCTTTTCTCAGTTTTAAAGGAAATTGAGCTAAAATTAAGATAAAATCAGAAAAAACTTTTTTATTCTCTATTTCATTCAATTTTAATATTTAAATGTTTTAATTGCTTTCTCTAAGATTATTTATCAATTTTTAATTTGTTTTTAAAGATTATCTCCAATTGATTTCTTTCCTCAATTTTTAATTCTTTTTTGTCAATTAATTCCTTTTTTGAAGATTTGATGGCAAATTGATTTATTTAATTAAATATGCCAGGATATTGAATAAAATAAATAGGATAATTGTTAAAAAATGATTTACTTGGAATGATCAATTAATTAAATAAATATTTAATTAACATTGGTTGATTAATTTGCTATGTGACATTTAATGATTTAAGAAATTAATTGTGTGCTCAAGATTAACTTTAATTGCCTTTGGTTAGGATCTTGGTGACGTTGTCGAGATTAGGGGCCCATGGTTTAGATGATCATTTTTAGGGTATTACATTATCCACATAGAAAGAGAGAAGAAAGTGTTTTGGATAGGAGTTTGCCTAGGTCGAAGCTTGATTTAGGAATTAACCTTGAATTGAATAATATAAATACAGAAGTAAATGCAAGGAGATATACCTTAGATCTGCAATTATTGATGGAAGGATAGATGATACAATTCTCTTTGAATGTAATGGCGTGAAAAACACATGAACATGAAAAAATATAATCACACACACATGCTTGCATGAAGATTAATGTAACTTTGCTCCATAATGCTTAAAGGATGAAATGCTACTTTGAATCTCTGAAAATACTTGATGTATTATAAATAAGTAATGGATGTCAAAATGAATTGATAGGATGTCTTTATGTAGGGTTTCCTAGGTAAATTACAGATTAAGCCAACCTCCATTGATCAAATGTAGCCACGAGGACCAAAATCCATTTGGGAGAGGGGGAGCCTAACTCATTTCAAATTGGGTCATGTTTAAGAGAGACAAGGGTGTTTTGGGGCACCCTGATCTAGGACCAAGGCACTCCATGCCCTGGTCCTCCAAAAATAGGACTAGTCAACAATGAAATAGGAGAGGACAACCTCAGGTATGGGGCCCACCTAGTAGTGTCAATAGGTGACATCAAATTTGGAGTAAAATGGGGCCAAAATGAGCCTATTGTTGGGAAAATGGTGTCTCAAGCTTGCGTTTACATGAGGTTAATATTTATAGTAAGTTTTTTTTTGAGAATGAAATGGTGGAAAATTCTCCCCAAAGATTCATATTGGCTAGATAAGAATGTCAGTAAATTTTCATTGCAAGATCATAATTAGTTTTTAAGATATTAAAGTTTTCATTTTTGAAGGGTGCGATGAAAGGTTTTAAATTTAATTTTGATGAATCTAGAACATCCAAAACACCCTAAAAAGTGGGTATAACTAGCATAGTAGGTTACAAGGTGATAGAGCACTTTGCAAGCTTTTCGACACATCAAACGGTTCGTGAATCGGGCACCCAACTCACAAGTTATGGACTTTAGAAGTTTGGACTGCTAAAATAGGAAATATAAATTGCATCAAACATATAAATGAAATGTAAAAGGAAGGAACATGTGTTGATGTGTGTTTTGACATGTCATAGGGCATCTAGAATAGAGATAAGGTCGGCTCTACTTTATTGGGTGGTTTTAGCCCAAGTTTTTGTAATACTGTTTGACGGTTGCTTGTATTGTATCTCCTATATATGAGATGTGTGAGATAGAGGTTGCGTGAAAGAGTTTTATGGCTATTGAGTTACCTCTAAATCTTTGATTAGTAGTACTCTTGTGAAGAGATTTCTATGCAAATATATTGTAATCTATTATTGATTGCTAAATAATATATTGAGCTACTTTTGTAGTGTGGGGTTTTTCTCTCGAAAGGGTTTTCCCCATGTAAATCATTGTGTTGTGGTATGCATGATATTATGTTCATTTTTGTTAAGTTTCTGTAACTGTTGTAACGATCTGTGAAAGTTTTGCATTACCCTACTCTCAAGATTTGTGTAGGAAGTTGTTCTACTAATTAACTTCCTTACAAGTGGTATTAGAGCCTGATCACCTTTGGTTTTAGTTGTGGATTGTTGAGTTTTTTGAACTAATCCAGATTTGAATGGGAGCTTGTGCAAAAGATACTTTTTGATCTTGTTGCAAGAATTTTCAGATGGCAAGTTCATCAGGGAGAATAGAGATGGAGAAATTCTTTGAAATTAATTTTGATATGTGGAAGTTGAAGATGGAGGATCTGCTCATAGATCAATATCTGTGGGATGTTGTTGATGCAAATATCTCAAGACCCTCACATCCTACTACAGTTTCTCAATATAATGTTATGGATGATAAAGCCAAGGGTCTAATCAGATTGTTTGTGTCATAATATGTTCTAATTAATTTCCATGAAGAGAACACTGCAAATAACTTATGGACTAATCTTGGTGAAATGTATCAAGCAAAATCTTTATTAAATTAGATTTTCTTGAGTAAGAAATTATATTTCTTGAGAATGGAAGAGGGTGGATGAATTACAAACCACCTAGAAGCATTTATTATGTTGGTGGCTCAATTGGTATTTGTTGGTGTTAAGATGAAAGAAGAGAAATGCCAGATCTTGCTTTATTATGTTGGGTCTTCAAAAAATTTGTCTAATTTTGAAGACCCAGACTCAAAATTTTGTGGATTGCATTCAGAATCGCCTTTTAGAGTAGGCCTAAGTAGCTCATTTTGTGAGCTTGTAATTTTGCATTGGAAAATTGTCATGAGAAATCCCTTTGGGGGATCATTATACGCCTTGTAGAGATACCATGTGTCTATTTTTTAGCTTCCCTAGATCAATTTTTATGTGTTTTTGAAATATCTTTTGGAGGTCCTGAGGTTAGGGTTGCTAATTTGTACCTTTTGCATTTTTCTGAGTAGCCCTGTTTAAGGCATTATATCTTTGTGCTTATTGATTTTCAAGCCAAACAGAGAGTTGTTTGTGATTCTCTACCTTTTTTTGAGCCTCCATGGCAAGTGGTTAAGTCCCATCAATCCATTTGACTAGTTTTCAAAGCCAATTCCATTTGCAAAAGGTTCAGTTCTGTAATTGAACAGTGTCAAACAACAGTTTGAAGCCCACTTAAAAAATTTATATTTTACGTTCAATTGACCTGCAGCTTAAAATTGTTGCACTCTACAATTCTCTGGAAAATTATCTACCATATCCTAGATTTGTAACCCCCCAGCTCATCACATGACCAGTTTTTCAAGCCCATTCCAAACGCACATTTTCAGAGTTTCAACATCAACACTTTCCAGATTTTCAGAGAAGAGAACTTTGAGGGTTTATAAATTTTACCTATGACTCAATCAGGTCAAACCCTCTTGCACACCTATTCAGGGTATGTTGATGTGTCAGTATGCCAAGTGGTGACCCTTGAAGTGGTGATTTAATATTTTTCAAATCAGGTTTAAAATGCTACTCAGGTTGTTTTCACAAGTTCAGTTTCAAACAAGCCTGAGTAGGCAACTTTGACAATGAATAATTTTTCCCTCAAATGTCATAATGACAATCCTTCAGATGCCCCAAATTCATCATGTTGCATTCTTTTAGTGTGCCAGTTCCCAGGGTTTGGTGATATGTTTTGATCAGTTTTTGAAACTGATTCCAGAGGCCACTCAGGTGCTTTGGGCCAAATTTCAAAGTTGCAAAAATGTAAGATTTATTGATTGCTCAATCAATTTCTCAGGTCTCGAGCATCTCCGGTCAGTGAATCAGGGCCTGTTGAGCAGATCAATGGTTTAGAAACGATTTTTTTTTAGCTGAGCCTACTTTGGGGCCCAACTAGAGCTGATACACAATGTGACTATAGAGGCTTAAATTACTAAATATTAATTATTTTTAATCTTATTGAGTAAAATAATATCATATTTAAATAAAATATGGGGATAAGTGTTTTAAAGCATTTATTTGATTCATCGAGGGTGTTGGTTCCCAAACCAATAGTCCCCAAGTCCTTGAGGAATTGCCACTAACTCATCGACAAACTCAGGGAAGGATTTGGAAAATGAATGAGATTTAGTCACAATAACTGAGATCTCCTGTACTTTTCGCTCTGCAAAACCAAGGTGAGTTAACCTATGTAGTGTCTAATAACTTTCAGCTTCAAAACACTTAGGACACTACAACTTACAACATATCATCTCAATGAAAATATACTAAGGAAGATGGATGAACTCTTGGTTTTGGTTTTAACCTTAGTTTCTAAGCATCTATGCACTTCATTGAGGATGGGGTTTGTACACTAATCCTACTCCTAATATAGAAAGAAATGTAGAAAATAAATGAGATTTTGATTTAAATGATGGTTCTGAAAATTGAAAATAACTTCATGATTAGTGCCTTGTATGGGCAACAAAGTTAACTTCACAATATGCAGATTTGACATCCAAACAGGGTAACATGAAACCAATAAGCCTGAAATATTGGTGCCTTACACCAACATTTTCCCTTCTAGTTTTACCAACAACCATACTTGAGAATCTCACATATACACAACACTATTTGTATACCTTGAAGAAGAAAATTAATCTCTTCCTTGAAGAGAAGCAAACAAAAAGATATACACCTAACTTGCAGGGACAAAACAAAAGACCCTTGATCATTTCATTTCATAAAACAAAGCATACATTAGAGAGACAACTATAAAACCTCTAAATCTGCTTGTATTCTAGTTACAATCTGTCTGAAACATTAAAAACTACAAACTGAAAGAAAAATCTGACTGGCATTAAAACTTGCACTATATGCATGGAAGCCTTGCTTCCAGAATGATGGAAAGCTTGCATTCAGAATCCTTAAACTGAGAAGAAGAGAGAGTATAAATCAAAGAGAGAAAAACCTAAAGAGAAACCCTAAAAGAATCTTTGAAAGAGAACCTCTGCACCCTGCTGGAGAAATATGTCAGAAATCTAAAAATAACACTATGAGCACTTGTCAACTCAACTCTCAGCTCCTTTGCCAATGTTTGCTATTTTAGTTCATTGTCCACTTCTGACCAAAAAAGCCCACTGCTCTTGAAACTGAAAAATACCCTCTTTACTTGTAAATTGAGAAAATTTCCCATTTAATGAAAGTTTAAAAAGACTTTTGGCTTGCACACTATCATTTCTCTAAAATGGCAAAAAGGTTCCCTGCTGGAAATGACAAGTAATTTATACTTTTCTGAATATTAGCCACTGCGTGAAAAGTAAAACAATTCCCCCATATGAAAAAGCTATATCAATTACATTTTGCACCATTTTCTGCATATTCACCCCACTCCTCTGTGTGAGAATTCATTTTGAATGAGAATCACTTACATATGACATTCATCTCTCTTTGCAAGAAAAAAATCATGGATTTGACAAAAAACCCCTTTTGTAGAAAACCTCAGATTGACTAAAAGTGCCATATTTGATTGAATTGACCCTTTTATCTTAGGGGGTTCTTTTTCACTTAGAATGTGAAAATTTACAAAGGGAGCATTTTTGTTTAACATTGGCCTTTCTTGCAGAGAGGGGACTATTTTATTTTATCTAGAGGATACCATGCAAAAGTATACACCCCTTTTTGTTATGAATAAAAATCACATGACACTTTTTCAGTCAAAGGGGTCTTTTTGCTATTTCCAGCTAGGTGATAAAATGTAGAGAAAAGTCATTGTTTGACTTTCTTAGAAGGGGAATTTTCAATTTTTAGGCAGGGAGGGAAAAGCAGTCAGAGGTGGACATTGAGCTAAAATAGGAAACTTTGGCAAGGTGTAGATTCAGAGTTGACAAGTGCACCAAATGGGCAAAGTTTTCAGATTTTCAACATTTTCCAGTAGGTGTGACAGGTGCAATTTTTTGACAAATTTTGAAGGAAGAAGAGATGATTCAAAGTGCAGATTTCAAGGGAGGAGACATGTCTCTTTCAAAGATGCCTTTAGGGTTTCTTTAGATTTTCTTCTCTTGAATGTATATTCTTCTCTTCTTCTTAGTTGTGATTATTCTGAGTGCAAGTTTTTTGTAAGTGCTAGAAGCAAGACTTTCATGGATAGTTCTAGACTTAGTGTAGTTTGGGTTTTTCTCTTTCAGCATGTAATAGTTTTTTGTTTCAAACAATTATGACCAGTGTGCTAGCAAGTTTGATAAGTTTTTTGAAAGCTGTCTCCTAAATGTATTGTTCTCATTTTATGAAATATATGATCAATGACCATTTTATTCTATTTCAACAAGTTTGGTGTCATTTTATCTTTCAGCTTCTTTTCAAGGAAGAGATTGAAATGCCTAAGATAGAATGAGAAATGGTATTATGTATATGTAGGATCTTTAAGCATGGTTGCAGGAAAGCTTTAATGGGGAGTGCTGTTGTCATGCATTGGTACTTTGATATAGCTAGTTATGTTTCATACTATTTAAGTTTCAAGGTTTGCTTGTCGTAGGTTGACTCTCCTACCCTAATAAGGCACTGTGCATGGGGCTTGCACCCAGTTTTTAGAATCATCCTTTTATTCAAAATCTCTTTTACTTTCTGCATTTCTTTTAGCATTAGGAGTAGGATTAGTATATAAATTCCTCCTCAATGAAGTGCATAGATGCTTATAAACTAAGGTTATAGCAAAAACTAGGAGTTTACCCATCTTCTGGTGTAGGAGCACCTAAAGAAACAAAGGAGGACAAAAATGAAGTCTAAAAGAGCCTAATATCACCCATGAGGTGAAAAGGATCATCTGTAATAGGTTGATAGTTTTGTGAGTCAATAAGACCCAATTGATGTAAGGCATTGTCATGGTTGCATTTTATAAGCCACCATGGATAAATGACCATGTGGGTCAGTAGGATTCTAGGCATGAGTTAGGCAAATAAATATTAGTCCTAGAAACATCAAACCAATCCTTGGAATAGGTCAAATACACCTTGGAGTCGCCAAGTTTGAAAAGTGCAAGTTGACAACTTTTGTTGTCATTGCAAAATGTTATAAAAAGGGATAACTAATCCTCCAACGGTTCCAAAATTTGAAAAGTGGTTGGAAACCATTAGGGAGGCTATATTATGCCCACTTGGATTGATTCCATGTTGTTTTTGGCATGGTTGTTGAAGTTGATGAAATTTGATGATGTTTTGGAGTTTGGAATAATACAATATACTTGGAGTTTTCTAAAATTCTGTGTTTTTGCTGTTCATTTTTGATCAATATGGATTGGTGGATGTCTCAAACTAATTGAATGAGTTAGGGAAGTATCTTACCTTTCATTTGAATCAATTTTGAGGTTTTGTAACAATCTGGCTGTAGGGATCCATCCAATTCTAACCAGACTGATCACAAACCCTACTGACACCTAGGGTTTCACTGTAAAGATGCCCTTAATCCGACATTTTCACCAGAGGACCAAACAACTTGTGGGGAAAATGTTAGAAGGGCCATTGTATCATAATATTTTGGTGTTGGTTTGCAGGGAGACTCCAAAACCAGAGAGATTGAATTGACCCTAGGTGGGCATCTCTATGTGAGCACCTGAACTGTAGAAGTGGAAATCACTTGTAGAAGATAAAGAAGATGGAATCAAGTCTTGAAACCTTGGATTTGGTGGTTTTACACCTTACCAAAAGTTTCATAATTGTTTTATTAGTTGGGGGAATAATACAAGGGGTACTTTCTTTGTAAATTAGGCCTAATTAGCTTAATTAGGTCTGGAAGGATAGTAAGGGTACAAACCCTTAAAATTGTGGTTAGAGCCTAAGCTCTTAGGGAATTATGTAACTAGATAAAGGGTATTTGTATCCACATTTATCTTATCTTTTCCTTTGGAAATTTGTTAAGTTTTGTTTGGAAAACTCAACCAGTAGGGTTACTAGGCTACCAGTAGGGCTACTAGACAACTGGACAATTGTGAGGCAAGTAATCCATAACACATCTAATTTCTAGATCTTATGGGTGTTTTGTGTTGTTTGGACCACTAATAGACAAAATCCCATAGGTTTCCATCCCACCAGTATCGGAAGATACTAACCCGGTTCATACAAGGGTAGAGTGTTTTAATCATACCAGTATTGAAAGATACTAAACTGTTATGGATCCGGTCACACAAATTGTTGTGTGAGTTTAGAATTTGGTAGGTGTGTTGTTCACACCTTTAACAAACAAAATAACTTGTTTGGACGTAGTAGTTATGGGTGAGAGAAGGTTTTCACCTATTTGTTTCCTAGCTCTGCATCATATTGGTATCAGAGCACGAGTTGGATTGCTTGGGGAAAGTGATTTGTGATATATGTCCATGGAAGGAAGTGAGGGAGTCACTAGAAACATGCCTCCTAAGAGTATGTCTCAAGATGCCATGAATAAGTTGATTGAAGAGATGTTCAAAAATAGAGTGAGGGAGTTAGAGAAGGCCAAAGGCAAAAGAAATGAGGGTGAATGTGACTCTCATGAAGAAGAAGAAGAACAAGGGGAGAAGAAGAGGCCCCAAGGTAGGAAGATGACTTACCTGCATATCAGAGAACATTTTTTGAGGTCCCAAAGTCTATTGGAAAAGAATATTCATCGGGTAAAGATGACATCCCTATGTTTAGTGGTAAAATAAATGCAAAAGAAGTGATGGATTGGATTGAGGCATTGAACAACCATTTTGAATGCAAAGAGACCCCTGAGAATAAGAAGGTTATCTTTTCTAAGTCTAAGATGAAAGGAGCAACACTCACTTGGTGGAATTACCTCCAAGGTGAGAGGGTGAAGGAATGTAGAGGTATGATAACCTCATGGGATAGAATGTTGGCAAAAGTGAAGGTGCAATTCATTTCGGTAGACTATGAAGTCCAAGTCTACAAGAAGTTGCAAGGTTTGAGGCAAAAAGAACTTGATGTGAGTACATATACCAAGGAGTTCCATAGGTTGATTCTAAGGACCAAACACCATGAAGAGGAACCAGATAAAGTGGCAAGATATCTTAGTGGGTTGAAATATAGTATCCAAGATGAGATCAATATACTAGCACCAGAGACAGTGAACAAGTGCTTTCAACTAGCACTAAGAGAAAAGGAGAAGCTAAGAGAAAGAGTGATCAGATTAATAGAGGTCAAGGGGACAAAAAATTCAAAAGTATATTCCCTATGAATGGTAAAGGACAGAGTCCTAGGCCACAAGGAGAGGCTAATCAAGAAAGTCAACATGGAGATGGTAACACAAGAGGGGGTTTCAGAGGAAGAAGACCAACCATAGAGGTATATTTGGTGGAAGAAGCTCAGACCCTTTCAGATGCTACCACTACAATCAAGTAGGTCATACTGCAATCAAGTGCCCTAAGAAGACCCTATCAAGCTCCCAAGGAGAGAGGAGAACACATTTGGTTCAAGACACTGATTGTCAAAGTGTCAATTCACTTGATTCCTATGGACTTCCAGAGAGAGGAGAAGCCTTGATGATGAGGAGAACAAACACTAAATCTACACAAAGGAAGACACTCTTCTAGACCACATGCAAAGCATGAGGCAAGGTATGTAAGGTTATAATAGATTCAGGTTCAACTAGAAATTTAGTATCCTTTGAAATGGTAGAGAAACTAAAATTGAGAAGAATTCCTCGTCCATTTCCATATAAAGTTTCTTGGCTTACTAAAGGAAAACAATCCTTCGTAGAAGAGCAATCATGGGTTGAATTTTAGATAGGAGCATACAAAGACAAAATTCTATTTGATATTGTTGACATGGATGCCTGTCATCTTCTTTTTGGGAGACCATGGCAATATGACCTTAAGGCCCGTCATGATGGACACAAGAACACCTACTCCATCACCAAAGATGAAAAGGTGATTGAAATGATACCCCTATTGGATAATAGTGAAGATCAAAAGGAGAAGAAGGCAAAGATCATGATCATGGAAGGAAAAGAGTTCCTCAAGGTAATAAAGGAAGAGGGAGCACCTTGTTTTGTAGTGATTTTAGTACCAAGGCAAGAAGAAGAGCCCATTCAGATGTCACAATAGAAAAGAAAAGGGTGATAGTCCTTAAGGAGGTGGAGGAAATGTTGAGAAAATACAAGGACATAGTTGCAGAAGAGTTTCCAAGAACCCTACCACCAAAAACGGAGATAAGCCATTGCATTGATTTCATTCTCGGTGCCATCTTACCAAACAAGCCAGCCTACAAAATGACTCCCCAACAAAATGAGGAAATTGCAAAGCAGATCCAAGAGTTGCTTGATAAAGCTTTTCTAGGGAAGAGCTTGAGCCCTTGTGCAGTCCTGACTGTCTTAGCACCAAAGAAGGAGGGAACATGGAGATTGTGCACTGATTCCTAAGCCATTAACAAGATAACCATTTGGTATAGATTCCCTATGCCTAAAATAGAAGATTTGTTTGACTATTTAGGAGGTGCAAGGTATTATTCCAAGATTGATTTAAAAAGTGGTTATCACCAAATAAGGATTAGAGCTGGGGATGAATGGAAAACTACTTTTAAAACAAACGAAGGATTATATGAATTGAGGGTGATGCCATTTGGGTTGTCAAGTGCCCCTAGCACTTTCATGAGACTCATGAATGAGGTGTTGAAGGAGTTCATTGGTAAGTTTGTTATAGTTTATCTAGATGAAATCCTAGTGTTTAGCAAGACAAAGGAGGAGCAACTAAAACATTTGGATATGGTCTTGAGAAGGTTGAATGAAGAGAAACTAATGATAAACATGGAAAAGAGTGTGTTTTTGTAGGAAGAACTGACTTACCTTGGGTTTGTGATTTCTAGAGGAAATCTGAAAATGGATGCTGATAAAGTGAATGCCACTCTCACATGGCCAACTCCTAGAACAATTGGTGATGTAAGGAGTTTTCATGGCCTAGCTACCTTTTATAGGAAGTTTATCAAGAATTTTAGCCATATTTGTGCTCCCATGTTAGAGACCATTAGGGGTGGATAGAAGTGCAAATTTGCATGGACCAAGGAGGCGGATTGAGTATTTGAAATGTTGAAGAAAAAGGTATCACAACAACCGATCCTTACCTTATCAGATTTTGACAAAATCTTTCAGATTGAATGTGATGCAAGCCATTTGGCAATATGTGTAGTACTTAGTGAGGAAGGTAGGACAATTGCTTTTTTTAGTGAAAAATTGAATGATGCTAAAAAGAAATATTCTTCCTATGATTTGGAGATGTATGTATTAGTTCAGGCACTAAAGAAGTGGAGGCATTATTTGCTTCCCAAAGATTTTATTGTGTATACAGATAATCAGGCACTAATCTTCCTAAATAGTCAGGAGAAATTGAGCCATAAGCATATGAGGTGGGTTGAGTCCATTCAGGCCTACACCTTTACAATCAAACACAAGAAAGGTGTCTCAAACAAAGTTGTAGATGCTCTTAGCAGGAGGGAACTAACAATTTTAGAAATCTAGTTGGAGAGTATAGGAGTTGATTCCCTCAAGGGTATGTATGTTGCAGATGAAGATTTCAAAGACATTTACAAGGTATGCACTAAGTTTGGTAGCCGATATCATTTAGAGTATTATGATTATTTGATTCAAGATGGTCTTCTTTTCAAAGGATGCTAGTTATGCATTCGTAAATGTTCAATGAGGGATAACATAATTAAGGAGAAACATAGTGGTTGTATGGGGGGACACTTTGGATTAGACAAAACCCTTGAGTTGGTGAGAAGATTTTATCACTGGCCTAAATTGCAAACAGATGCCAAAAAATTTGTGGATTAATGTGTGGTGTGTCAAAAGGCCAAAGGGAAAACAACAAACACATGAATATACCAGCCATTGCCCATTCCTTCAAGACCTTGGGAAAGTGTGAGCATGGATTTTATGATGGGTTTGCCAAGAACTCAAAAAGGTTTTGACAACATTTTTGTGGTTGTTGAAAAGTTTAGCAAGATGGCACATTTTTTGCCATGCAAGAGTAGAAGTGATGCTACATATGTTGCAAACCTTTTCTTTAATGAAGTTGTGAGAATACATGGTTTACCCTTGAACATTGTGCTAGACAAAGATGTGAAATTTGTAGAACATTTTTGGAGGAATTTATGGAGAAAGTTAGTCACAAACTTGCCTTTTAGTTCATCTTATCATCCCCAAACAGATGGCCAAACAGAAGTGGTCAATAGGTCACTCGGAAATTTGTTAAGGTTCCTCACCAAGCAACATGGTAAAAAGTGGGATTCCATCATCTCCCAAGCAGAATATGCCTATAATAATTCTGTCAATAGGAATACTAGAAGGAGCCCTTTCCAAATTGTCTATGGATTGAATCCGAAAGGTGTGCTAGAATTGAGAAATCTACCCTCAACTGAACATATCAGTGCTTGTGGAGAAGAATTTGTTGAAGGGATAAAGGAGATTCATGACCAAGTCCAAATGCAATTGCAAAGAAGTACAAAGAAGTACAAGGAGCATGTTGACAAAAGAAAGAGAGATGTGCAGTACAAAAAGCTCATGATGAGAAAGGTTGGACCTTGTCCAATACTCAAGAATTTTGGGAACAATGCATATGAAATCCAATTATCTTTAGATATAGGTATATCCCCAATCTTTAATGTTGCAGATATGACACGATTCAAAGGTAAAATGCAAGAAGATGGTACATTTCCGGTGGAGGAGAACCCAAAGAAAAAAAGGAGGATACAAATGAATTCTAAAAGAGCCTAATATCACCCATGAGGTGAAAAGGATCATCTGTAATAGGTTGATAGTTTTGTGAGTCAGTAAGACCCAATTGATGTAAGGCATTGTCATGGTTGCATTTCATAAGGCACCATGGATAAATGACCATGTGGGTCACTAGGAGTCTAGGCATGAGTCAGACAAATAAATATTGGTCCTAGAAACATCACACCAATCCTTGGAATAGGTCAAATACACCTTGGAGTCGCCATGTTTGAAAAGTGCAAGTTGACAACTTTTGTTGTCATTGCAAAATGTTGTAAAAAGGGATAACTAATCCTCCAACGGTTCCAAAATTTGAAAAGTGGTTGGAAACTATTAGGGAGGCTATATTATGCCCACTTGTATCTATTACACATTGTTTTTGGTGTATTTATTGAAGTTGATGAAATTTGATGATGTTTTGGAGTTTGGAGCAATACAATATAATTGGAGTTTTTTGAAATTCTGTGTTTTTGTTGTTCATTTCTGATTAGTACGGATTTGTGGATGTTTGAAACTAATTGAATGAGTTAAGGAAGTATCTTAACTTTCATTTGAATCAATTTTGAGGTTTTGTAATAATCGGGTTGTAGGGATCCATCCAATTCTAACCAGACTGGTCACAAACCCTACCGACACCTAGGGTTTCACTATAAAGATGCCCTTAATTTGAGATTTTCATCAAAGGAACAAACAACCAGTGGGGAAAATGTTAGAAGGGCCATTGTATCATAATATTTTGGTGTTGGTTTGTAGGGAGGCTCCAAGGCCGAAGAGATTGAATTGGCCCTAGGCGACATCTCTATGTGACCGCCTGAACTGTAGAAGTGGAAATCACTTGCAGAAGATAAAGAAGATGGGATAAAGTCTTGAAACCTTGGATTTGGTGGTTTGACACCTTAAACCAAGTTTTAGAAGTGTTTTTTTAGTCACGGGACTAATACAAGGTATACTTGCTTAGTAAATTAGGCCTAAGTGGCTTAATTAGGTCTGAAAGGACAATAAGGGTACAAACCCTTCAACTTGTGGCTAGAGCCTAAGATTTTGGGGAAGTGTGTAACTAGATAAAGGGTATCTAAATCGACCTTTATCTTGTCTTTTCCTTTGGAACTTTGTTAAGTTGTGTTTGGAAAACTCAATCGGTAGGGCTATCGGTAGGGCTACTAGACAATTGGATAGTTGTGAGGCAAGTAATCCCTAACACATCTGATTGCTAGATCTTATGGGTGTTTTGTGTTGGTTGGACCACCAATAGACAAAATCCCATAGGTTTCCATCCCAACAGTATCAGAAGATACTAACTCAGTTCATACAAGGGTAGAGTGTTTTCATCATATCGGTACCAGAAGATACTAAACCGGTGTGGATCTAGTCACACAAATTGTTGTGTGAGTTGAGAATTTGGTAGGTGTGTTGTTCACACCTTGAACAAAAAAAATAACTTGTTTGGACATAGTAGTTGTGGGTGAGAGAAGGTTTTTACCTAGTTGTTGCTTGGCTCTGCATCATCTTCCTTAGTATATTTTTATTGAGATGATCTGCTATAAGTTGTAGTGTCCTAAGCGTTTTGAAGCTGAAAGTTATTAGACACTACATAGGTTCACCCCCCTTGGTCTCATACAGTCAAAAGTGCAAGAGATCTTAGTCATTTTGACTGAATCTTGTTTGTTGGTCAAATCCTTCTCCGAGTTTGTCGATTAGTTAGTGGAAATTATTCTATAACTTAGAGACTGTTGGTTTGGGACCAAAAATGTTCTTTGCCTGATTTGTGGGATTCTCTTGTTATGGATATTGGTAGTACTTCTATTGTTTTGAAGTTTGAAGATGTGGTGGGTCTCATACTTGGTAAAGAGATGTGAAGGAAGGTATCCATTAGTTCGAAGGAAGCCTTAACTATTCATGTAAGACCTAAGGAAAAAGGCAAGAAGAATGAGAAGTGCAATAAGTCCTAATCTAGAGGGAGATCAAAATCTCTTGGAAATTTCAGGGTCACTTACTATAATTACGGTAATTCAGGTCACATTTGTAAGGAATGCAAAGGAGAAAAGAAAAATTAAAAAGTAGTTTGATTATGATTTTGAGTTTGAGAAGGAAGATGGTGATGCATTCATTGTAGCTTTGGCTACTCATGCAAGTAATGATGCATGGTTAATTGATTCAGGTGCATCTTTTCATATGAATTCCAATAGAGATTAGTTTTTTGAATATGAAGAATTTAATAGAGGTAAGATGTACTTGGGTGATGATTCACATTTAGATATTGTTGTTCATGGTAAAGTTAGGATCAAGTTTCCTGATGGTAGAATTAAAAGGATTAGCATTGTGTTGCATATCCTTGGAAAAAAAAAATTTATTTGTGAGAAAAATGATAGATGCTGGTGTGCAGGTAGTCTTTTCTTATGTAGGATGTAAAATGATTAAGGGTGCTATGGTGATTGCTAGAGGTGACAAGTTTGACACTTTGTATAATCTAGAGGCATACACCGTTGAGTGTAATAACACTTCTGTAAAAAGTAAATTTGTGGATACTTCATTGGAAGATTTGAAGGTTTCACCTTTGATAGATGGACATGGCTTTTGGGCACCTAAGGGTGCTCTTTCCTCTAAAGAAAAGTTACCTGCAGAGAAGACTATGTTATGACACCACAGACTTGGCCACATTGGAGAAAAGAGTCTAAGGACCTTGAAAAATAAAAAACCTTGTTGAAGGTTTGAATGATTGTAATCTTGACTTTGATTTTTGTGAGGATTGCATTTATGGAAAACATAACCACGTTCAATTTTACTCAAGTTCTCTTGAATCTTGTGGTGTTTTGGATCTTATTCATTTTGACATTTTTGGTCCAGTAGATGTTCTTTCCATTGGAAAATCCACATATTATGTTTTATTTATTGATGATTTTAGTACAAGGACATGGGTATACTTTCTAAAGAGTAATCCTAAAGTTTTCAGCCATTTTAAAGAATTTAAAGAAATGGTCGTGATAGTCCTGCAAAATGACCTACAAAAAAATTGATGTTCCTGTGAACACTTTGGTCATTTTGAATTAATTGTGCTCTCTGTTATTGCACTTTAGCTTAGGTTTTAGGTTTTATGCATTTTTTATTAGGTCCTATTATTAAACCCTTTAAACCTATTCTAATTCTGTGTTACTTTATTCACTTAGGTCTGAGGGTTATTTTATCGTCGAAGGGGCCATGTCTTTCCCCTAGGTATTAATTTGCTTGGTCGGTCCTTTGTTATTTTCCTAAGTCAAGCTCATTTTTATTTTATCCGCCTCTTTGTCAGGTCCCCTTTATATCCCAATGTTATGTCTATCGTATCATCCTAGGCGAGTCCCCTTTTAATATTTTATTGGCAAGCTTTTTTAATTTTTTCGAAGTCTGAGCCTTATTATTTATGCTGGTATCTTTCTGCTAAAGATCTAGCTACTAAATTTTTTTCAATCTGTACATGCATTAAATGGATGATGATGTTTTAATCATAATAAAAAAGGTTCCAGATGGTTAAGCAACAAAGGTTGGTGGTCACCATGGCAGGATGGTAACGTCTGAGCAAATCTAACGGTCCTCGCAAGCCCATGGTCGAACATGTGAGGAGGATAATCATCATGACATAGCGAGATGATGCCACATGTCCAAGGTGGGTTGAGGTAAGTTGATAGTGGGACCGATTGACTGCAGTGAGATGGTGATGAGCTAGATGTGCTACGTCATACCTTTTGATGAGCCCGCTTGCCACATATGATAGTCAATGTCAGATTGACTAGTCTGGTTCGTGCGATTTACCAGTGTGGAAATGATCAATGGTTGAGATTCAAATTTGATTCAAATGCAAAATGGAGCTGTTTTTACACTTGCACGAGTAGTAATGGTAGATAGGTCGGTGACTCTTCATTCCAAAAGACAATTAAATGCATTTTATCAGTTATTTTAAATCACCAAAGCATTCAGAAGAGATCGAAGAGCAATTCCAGAGCCAAGGGAGATTTCAACGACTTCTTGTAGTGTGAAATTAGGGTTTTCTGGTGCGATTAATTGTATGTTGGTCTGAGATTTTTCATTTCATTTAAAGCAATTAAAGTTGTGAATTGCATGAAGATCGTAGGAAAAGAGTTATGAATTATTCTAGGGTTAGAGGTTAGACAGAGAAAGGTGAGAATTTTCCTAAATTGTTGTTGCAATTTAAATTTTGTGCTAGACCTAGTCTTTTCCTTCTTGATTAAAAAAAAGTATAGTAGAAATCCTAGTTTAAGAGATGACACCTCAAATAAATCATTCAAGACAGACAAAATACTTGAAGATAAATCTTTATGATGATTTCCTGGACCAATTGAAGCCCTCAACGAATGACAAGTACTAGGGGCAGAGGTTTAGACATGGACAAACCCTAAGGGAGGGTTTAGCTGACAAAGCTTGCAAGATATCAGATGCTAAGGTATTGATGTCAAGGTTAAATATGTTTAGGCTATGGTTTGGTCAAAGGAATTTACTAGCCCTACTTTCACACGCATGACAATATGTCAGGAAAATTGGTGGTGCCTAATGTATTCATGAATGTTGACCTAGTTAGATCAGTTGCAAATAGATATGATCCTATTCCGAGGGTCATAAGAAGAAATGAGGGAGAAGTTCTGCTATCCATCACAAGAGAGGAATCTCAAAAGGTTTTTGATTTATATGATCCCCCTACTATCCTAGAACCCATTGATAAGGAGGAATTGAAGAAGGATAATGAAAAGACAAGGTATCTTATTAGAGAAAGATAGCTCCCATCCCACTTGGCTAAGGCAATAGACACTCAATATTATACTAGCCCAAGTGCTAAAGAGCCTTTTCCAATTGATGCTTTTGCACATTATTTTAGGGCTACATTTGTCTCACTGTGTTAGATTTTAGGCCTCCACCCAGGTATTGTAATCTCAAAAGCATATATGCACATGGGGATTTGGATTTAGCATCCCCATTTTGTAGTAATTTATGACTTTGCTCCATATCTTGCAGATAAGATACATGAGGGGTTGCTAAAAATTAAGAAGGGTGATATTAATACCTCATTTTACTAGTATTCCATCCTTATGTACATGTTCTTGTACAAGAATGTAGATTTATTTGCAAAAGAAATGGAGTTGAGAAGGCTGGTGGATGGAGAAAACATGCCAGTGTAGGTTTAGAGCATGGATATATCATGGGGCAGAAAGGATGCAAGTTATGTAAGACTTGATAATTGCTTTACATCCAGGCTTAGGTCTTGGCTGACAGTAAATCCACCAAGGATTCTAGTGGAGTTACATGTATTTTTGAGGCCAATGGAAAGGAAGACAAAATTGAAACTTGAAGATAATTGGGGGGATATCATTCCATATTCTCTGAGCACAATGATAGGAGTATATGGTTTTCATGGACAACCACATATATTGCCTATCAATGTTCCACTGAGATTAGGATTTGCAGAAGTTATGTGGAAATTGGGCTGCATACATGAAGAAGAGATGACAAAGAAAGGTAAAGGCACCTTCTTCCCTGATTACACTATAGTTCCTAATTTTGTAATCTTAAAGGAGGATGGGTTCATTTTGAGAAGGTTCTCTCTCCATATTGTTTGAGAGTCATCATATTGAGGCATAGTGACCCAAAGGGTTTCTTTCAAATGTTTAGAAAAAGAATAAAAGGAACCCAAATGCCTCATTATTTTGATTTTCTAGAAGATCTGATCAGGAATGAGCTTGATTTGAATAAACAAGAGGCCAGAAAAGAAAGATGGCTGACTTATGAGAAGATGCTTGATAAAGTCCATAGATTGGATCCAAAGTATGATTCATTGATAGAGTTCAAACCATTTTATAAGAAAATGGATCATTTGATGGAGAATTTTGATTAAGTCATGTATGACTTGATGGATGAAGTGGAGCAATTAGAGATAGCAGGCACCCAAGAAATGAGAAAAGAGCCTCCAAAGGTAGCAACCCAACAAAGGCCACTGTCAAAGACTCCACAACAAAGGCCCCAAATACAAAGGTCGGTATCACCCTTAGAAGGAGAAGTAGAGGAGGAGAGAATTGTCCCCATGCCTTCAAGAGGGAGGATTATTTACAGAAGGTTAAGAGAGGAAGGTGATAAATTTTTTGAAGAAGAGCTAAAGAGGAAGGGGAAGGGGATAATGGAACAAGAAAAACCCCTTGAACCTTAGCATGGGCCCCTTAAGGGGGTAGTGATTTTAGATGTTGAATCTCCACTTGAAAGGAGCCTTTCATCTCCTCCCTCACATCCCCCATCTAAAAGGTAGAAAATTGACAAGTTTGAAGAATAGCCTGCACATGAAATAGAGGAGGAGAATGTGATTATTCTCACTAATGCAGAGTTGCAGGTTGGGATCCCGTCTCCACCAAGGTCTTATATTGGGACCTTGCTTTACCTAATATACAAGGAAAGGCCATCTAGGACACAAGAAAAGAGGCTTGTGATAAATTTATTGAAGATGAGGCTTTTGTACAAAACCAAGCTTTCCTGCAGCTAGTATGGAAAATGAAGATTGATGAGTACAAAAGGAGATGTGAAGAAAGGAAAGCTCAAAGGCCAAATAAGATTGATCAGGAAAATTAGGATGAAGTAAAAGATGAGATGATGGAAGAATTTAGAACAATCACTGCTGAAGAAGGCAGAAAAATCATAAGCCAAGTAGGGGTCCTAATTCTCCCCGAGTGGGATATTGCTGATGTAGTGGCCTTTGATGCCATCAGGAAGTCAGAACATCAATCATTCAATTATGAAGAAGAGGATAGGTTGGCATTAAAAGGATCTGAATTTGTACAAGATTATGCCACACTAGCCATTTGGTCATTAGAACAAGGAGCCAAAAGACTTGATATTAGTGATATCAGCCCAAATTTAAGGGGAAGCCTAATAGTCAAGAGAGATGAAGATACATCAAATGTAGAAGCTTCAAAATTAACTATGGATGTGGCCAAATTGGCCCATGAGAAAACATAAAGGGAAAAGGCAGATAAAGAAGAATACCAAAGAAAGTATGAAAATCTTTTTGGTGAATATAACAAGGTGCAACAAAGATGTATAGAGTTGGAGTCTAAGATTCAACTTCTAGAACAAAAACAATTGGAAGCATCCCCTGTTGCCCCTGTAACTACTTTAGCACCTTTAACATCAAGGTCTCTCCCTTTTACCCTTGTTGATGCAAAAACTCAGTGTTCTTCATTAGAGCTATTTGTTGAAGAACCAGCCCGGTCAACTAATTCAACAAAGGCTCAATTGTTGGAAAAGATTACAGAATTGGAGAATAAATTAAAAGAATCAAAGGATCAGTCTCCCTTTGAGAAAAGAGAGATATTTAGCTCTATAATAACTCATTTAAATGAAAAAGTTGACAACATATTGAATAGTATTCATTCTTTATATTCTTTATTATTTAATATTCAAGGTTTTGATCAGGATAAAGAGGTGGCAATACCTCTATTTACCAAATGGTTACCAAGGGAAAATGAGCTTAGATTTATGTCAATGGCTTCTAAATATCATGCTGAGAGGCCACCTACACTTCAACCAACCTTTTTGTTAGTGAAGTTAATGCAAGAAGCCCAAATCCGACTAGGAAGCATAGAGAAGAAAATAAGAGAGTTGATGAGAATTTTCAATGAGGTAAATGATACACTTCTACTAGAGATTTTGGATAGAATTTAGTTGTCAAGCCTTTGCAATTATGGAAAGAAGAGGCATAGAGAATCATCAAAACTCAGATAGGACTAATTTGTGAGGATTTGAATACTGATTTGTTGGAGAACAGTATGGATAAAATTGTTTGCACAGGGACATTTTTTGAGTCCTTTGAAAGAGAAGAAAATCAGGTTGCTATAAAGTATGCTCCATATAGGGAAAAAGATGATGAGGTCATGTGTTTTAAATGACCATTTGATGAAGAATACAATGAATGGAGCAATACATACTTGAATAAGGAATGAAGACTAAAAACAGTTAGCTAGCCAACTGTTTGATGTGACATTTTGGTTAACAATTTTGTTTTTTTGTAGTGGTTACCTTTTTGAGCATGAGAAATAGCAAGGTGGGCTCGTATCATGATCTCTTTCTACAAAAACAAGGAAGATAGAGTGCACAAAGTGTTATGATGAAGAATTTATAGATATTTGGTGTTGGTTGTGACATTCTTTAATGCAATATTTTGTAACAAAATTATGTATATCCAGGCATTTTGATTGACAGGTGTCTCCTCTAGCTTGAAGCTTGTTTGCTCCCTTATTTTCTATAAAAGGGAATTCAAGGCCAAGAGACAAGGTTTTGGTTTTCATCTCTGTACGTAGTTTTGTAAATTAGAGTGATAGGTCCCATTAGCAAGTTTTAGGTGGATTGAGAAAAGTGTAAAGTCTTTTGCAGAGAAAAAATAGAAATGAGTCTTGTGTCATATTTTGTGTAGGTTTTGAAGGACTGAATTGTACATTGTATTGTGACAGATATGTTAGGATAACTAGCAGACAACTGAAAGGGAGGGGGGTGAATTATTTGTCAACAGATTATGAAACTTTAAGCATACAAAAGCCTTTACCAGAATGCATAAACTAAATACCGGAATAGCAGATATAACAATTAAGAAAGAACATAAATCACAAAATAATTATCATCCATGCACAACATATAACATCGATATTTGTACGTGGAAAACTTAGCAAAGGGAAAAACCATGGTGGGAAGCCTACCCACAGTCAGATAATACTTTTGCAGTAAGTATGTGATTACAATAAGAGGGGTCTACACATGTAGGAAGACACACTATCTAGAGCACATTGCTCATCACAAAAGGAGCCTCACTGATTACATAAGAAATCTAGACTACAATCTGAAAATATGAATGAACTTCAAGAATAACATCTCCTATTCCTGAGTATAGTTCCGGTTAAGCTCAATACCGAAGGTCTTAAACCTCTTACACAAACCCAATTCGATCACCTATGATCGACTAAAACCTCTGCATATGATTACAACTTTATTCGCACACAAATAATCCCATAACCCACCATAACTCTTACATGATCTACAAAGAGATCTTACATCATATTTATACAAATGTGGGACCTAAATAATTAAGTCAGCCACCTAAAAGATAATATAATAAATCTATTACATAATCTCACAAACCACTGATAAACCAAGCCATCCTAAGACTGAAACAATATAAACCAATAAATAAATCCAATCAGTAACACATCGGAAGCATCAACCAACACGTTACATAAATCGGTCCATAACCTAACAGAATGGAACCAGACCTAAAATAGGTCACCAAAAGCCAAATGCAACACCACCAATCAACTAGAACATGAACATGATAACCATCAACATCTTGATAAGCTTATAGAAGCCACACCAACACCACTTATTGGATTCATCAAAAGATCTTCAACAAAGCTCTATTGGTAAAACCCTTACTAGTAACCAAAAGGCTTACGAGAACAAATGATAGCTTCCAGATCATCAAATCCCAAACCAATTGAATGTGATACACATCAGGAACACATGAATAACCAATCCAAACCAATTCCACAAACCGGAGCATACCGGAGAAGATCTCCAGATCAACATCATATTCCAACCACTCTACTAGAACTCGGTAGACAACAAAATAAATAGTGTTGACATCAATGAAAAACATCAATGCAACACATAATTAATTCCTCCAAATTTCCAACTATTCCCCCCTTTGGCATTGATGGCAACACTAGATGTGAAAAACATCCAAGTACCAAGAAATGCCAAACAAGTCTCCCCAAAGGAAGACATCCAACAATCTCACCAAGATGATATGATAATGAAGTTCTGAACCAACAAACCAAACCCCCTTGTGAATGATATCCTTTTTAAGATATGTTTTTCACATATATATCTCTCCCCCTTTGACATCAATACAAAAAATCTGACATAAACATCAAAGAAAAATCATAAAACCTTTGAACCACACAACTAACTACTCCCCCTGAGTAGTAGCACCAACACATCAATCCGAAATGAATGATAGCTTTGATAAATTCATATTTGATTGATACCAATCAACATCACCCAAGTCTCTACTAGAGGGGCCGAAACCCCCAATCTATTTGTGAAGTACTCAAATGATTCCTTAGGCAAAGGTTTAGTGAAGATATCTGAAATATGCTCTTTAGTGTTCACATAAACCATTCTGACTTCATTTGCTTCCACCTTCTCCTTTAGAAAATTACACTTGATAGAAATGTGCTTTGTCTTAGAATGAAATACTGGATTCTTTGATATGTCAATAGAAGCAGAGTTATCACAATGAATAACTACCGGTTTATTACAATCTACCCTTATATCCTTCAATATTTGCTTCATCCATAAAATTTTTGTATAGTTAGTAGCAACAACATACTCAGCTTCAATAGTAGATAAAAAAGTACATGAGTGTTTCTTGCTGATCCATGAAACAAGTTTCTTTCCAAGAAAGAAAGCTCCACCAGATGTACATTTTTGGTCATCAACATCTCCAGCCCAATCTGCATCTGTATATGCACATAGTGTAAAGTCATCATCTTTATCATACCACAAGCCATACTCAATTGTTCCCTGCAAATACATGAAAATTCTTTTCACTGCACTTTCATGATTCTCTCTGGGGTCACTCTGATATATTGACACAATACAAACTGCATTCAAGATAGTTTTGTTCTTTCTTCCCACAACACCATTCTGCCGAGGTGTCTGTGGTGCTGAAAATTATCTCCTTATCCCATGCTTCTCACAATAACTGTTAAATTCATCGGATGTGAATTCACCACCCTTATTTGACCTTAAGCATTTAATCTTCAACCTTGTCTCTGTTTCAACTTTAGCTTTAAAGATCTTATACTTTTTAAAGGCTTCAGATTTATCCTTTAGAAAAGTAACCCACATCATTCTAGAATAGTCATCAATGATTAGCATGAAATATCTATCACCCTGAAAACTTTTTTTTCTAGCAGGACCACACAAATCGGTATGAATAAGATCAAGAACATCATTAGATTTGTCTTGTATACTCTTAAATGAAATTCTGACCCGCTTTCCCATTGACATTCCTTACATACCAGATTATAGGGCTTCACAATCTTAGGTATATCTCTAACAACCTTAGTTGAACTGATCTTTACAATGCAATCAAAATTCACATGACATAACTTCTTATGCCATAGCCAACTCTCATCAATTTGTGCAATCAAATATGTCTTCTTACCAGAGTTCAAATGAAAGAAGTTACCTTTATTCTGAGTACTTGTTGCAATCTCCAATCTAGATCTGTTGATGATTTTGCATTTTCCATCCTTGAACTGTAATTGAAATCCCTTATCCACCAATTGTCCTACACTCAAAATATTATGCCTTAAACCTTCAACATAATAAATATGATCAATGCTATGCTTACCATCCAATGATATAGTTCCTCTTCCTCTGACCATGCATGCTTTGTCATCTCCAAATTTAACCAGACCACCATCAAATTATTGCAAAGATAAAAACTTACTTTTATCTCCAGTCATATGATGTGAACATCCACTGTCTATCACCCATTCATCCTTGTCTTCAACTTTATTAAAAAAAGGGAATTTTCCTCATTTTGAATGACTGGTTTCAGAGAATCCTCCTTGATAGCCAAAAATACCCATTCATTTCCATTGCCAGATCCACTAGTTGAATCTTGTGTCGGTTTATCATCAGAATCAGTCACACCTTCCTCATCTGCATAGTAACATGATTTGTCTTTGATCCTCCTATACTTATGCTTGTTATGATAATCATGGTTAGGCCTAAAAGATCTTCTAGCTTTCTCCTCAAATCTTGAATTCCTCTTAGGACATCTAGATGCAAAATGACCTATCTTACTACATGCAAAACATTTAAAAGGAGATTTTCCTTCATACTTACTTCCTGGTATACCTCTAGGTACTCTTCTAGAGAATATGGCTTCAAGTTACTCAAACTCTTCATATTCTTTCTTCATTTCCTCCAGTTCCTTCGCATATAAAGCTTTCCAATCACTCTTGCTGGTTGATGATGTAGATTCATGAAAAGAAGGTCCAGTCTTTGTAGCTCCTTGAGGACCAAATTCTTCAAGCTCAAAGGTAGATAATTTTCCAACCAAAGTATCCCTATTAACAGAAGTGTTAGACATTGTTCTTAGCTCATTACTTGTAGTAGCCTTCATCTTATAAGCTGGTGGCAAAGATCTCAATACTTTAGAAACAATCTCATCTTCACTCAGAGATCCACCACAACATTGAATTCCCATAACAATTTCATTAACTCTTTCCATAAAAACAGTAATCCTTTCATCATCCTCCATCTTCAGGTTCTCATACCTCACCCGATAACCATCAAGTTTAGCAATTTTAACAGTAGGGTCACCTTCATTCAGAGTCTCCAACTTATCCCATATAGCCTTTGCAGATGAATTAATAGTTACTCCCATTACTTGCTGATCAAAAAGTGCACTCAAGAGGGCTTCTCTAGCTCTACAGTCATTTTCAATATTCTTATCCAAGTCCATTGGAGGAGGATTGCTAGATGCCGGATTATAAGGGGTATAGCCTTTTTCAGTGATCTCCCAAATCTCTTTCCAAAGACATCTCAAATGAGTCTCCATCTGAATTTTCCATACTTTGTAATTTGTTGAATCAAGCTTAGGGGTTTCTCTCTGTAAAACAACTGGAGATGAACTATTAGATGCCATAGGATCTTCCTTAAGTGGTTAAGCTTCTACAAAGAGGACTAGGATCTGATACCAATTGTTAGGATAACCAGTGGATAACTAAGAGGGGGGGTGATTAAGTTGTCAATAGATTATGAAACTTTAAGAACACAAAATTTTTTACTAGAATGCATAAAAGAAATACCAGAATATGAGATATAACAATTAAGCACAAACATAAATCAGATAACAATTATCATCCATCCACAACACATAACACCAAAATTTGCACGTGGAAAACCCAGTAAAGGGAAAAACCATGGTGGGAAGCCTACCCACAGTTAGATAATACTTATGCAATAAGTATGTGATGCCAATAAGAGGGGCCTACACATGTAGGAAGGCACACTACCTAGAGTGCACTGCTCATCACAAAAGGAGCCTCACTAACTACAAAATAAATCTAGACTACAATTTGTAAAGATGAATGAATTGCAAGAATAACATCACCTATGCCTGAGTACAGTTCCAGTTAATCTCAGTACCAAAGATCTTAAAACTCTTACACAAACCCAATTTGATCACCTATGATAAACTAAAACCTCTGTATATGATTACAACTTAATTCACACATAGATAATCCCATAACCCTCCATAACTCTTACATGATCTACAAAGAGATCTTACATCATATCTATACAAACCCAGGACCTAAACAATTAATTCAACCACCTAAAAGATAATACAATAAATCCATTACATAATACTGCAAACCAATGATAAACCAAGTTGGCCTAAGACCAAAACAACATAAAGCAATCAATAAATCCAACCAGTAACACATCAGGAGCATCAACCAACACATTACATAAACCGGTCCATAACCTAACAAAATAGAACTGAACCTAAAATAGGTCAGCAAAAGCCAAATGCAACACCATTGATCAACTAGAACATGCACATGACAACCATCAGCATCCTGATAACCTTCTAGAAGCCACACCAACACCACTTTTTGAATTCATCAAAAGATCTTCAACAAAGCTCTACCAGTAAAACCCTTACCGATAACCAAAAGGCTTACTAGAACAAATGATAGCTTCTATATCATCAAATCTCAAACCAACTGAATGTGATACACATCAAGAACACATGAATAATCAATTCAAACCAATTCCACAAACTGAAGCATACCAAAGAAGATCTCCAGATCAACATCATAATCCTACCACTCTACCAGAACCCATTAGACAACAAAACAACTAGTGTTGACATCAATGACAAACATCAATGCATCACATAATTAATTCCTCCAAATTGCCATCAAGATATAGCATTTGAGTTAATGAAATATAATCCAAACTTCTTTCTATCCATTGTATGATTCTACTATCTTTTGAATGAAATATAATCAAGGGTTCTTTCATTCATTGAATTATTGTGATGTATGTGATTTATGTTTATGCTGCGATCTAAGGGATCAATTAAATGCTTAAACAAAATTGCAGAGTGGTGGGGCTTGTGCATGGATTTTGATAAGTAGTCTGAGTCTCGGTTATAGTAGAGATATATTGTAATGAAATATATTCTTAGTTCAACATGCTATCAGATAAATTCTGTTGTAATTCATCTTACATTTCACGAATTTGACTCCCCAATGGAATAAGTAATTGGTTCTTAGCTTGTCCTAGTCTTTATATTCAATTTTATTCTTAGTTCATCTGTACTTGCTATAAATTATTGATTATCAGAATACATTTCACTTCATGTCTATTATTATTTTTTTTCTCCATCCCATGCTCCAATAGGTTGAGGATCATTGAAGAATTCACCATTCTTGAGAATTCTTCCTCTTTGTTGAGCCTGTATATAAGATTATTTGCTTTGTTTTAGTGCAATTTGTGAGTATGGCACAAATATTATAAATTCACTAAGGGATCACCCTCTTGGGTTTTGCAGATCCCAAAGTGTAGAAGGATCTGTTGAATCCTTGTCATAGTTGGTCAAAGTTTTAGAGGATATTGATAGTTGGAGTTGGATTCTCCATAGATATTTGAAGAATGAACTTGGTTTCTTCCTTTTGTAGTGTAAATCCTTTGGGGAACCGATAGGTTGAGTTGCAGACTGGAAATAAAACTAAATGTTTGAAGACTAATAGTGGTGGTGAATTTTTCTCTAATGATTTTGATAGATTTTGTAAAGATTGTGGCATTAATAAACATAAGACAACTCCATATTCTCCACATTAGAATGGATATGCAGAAAGAATGAATAGGACATCGATGGAGAAGGCTAGGAGTATGTTAAGTGGTGCTGGTCTAGAACAAAAATTTTGGGCTGAAGCTGTTGCTACTATTTGCTACTTGATTAAAAAGTATCCTACATCAACTCTTGTTGATAAAATGCCTATGGAAGCATGGTCAAGCCACAAGCCTTCACTGAGACATTTTAGAGTTTTTGGTTGCGAGGCATATGCACATTTGCCAAAGGAGAAGTGAAAAAATTTGGAGAACAAGGCTGCAAAATGTATCTTTATCAGTTATAGTTATTATGTGAAAGGTTACAATCTTTTGAATCCTATTGCACAAAAGGTAATTCATAGTAGAAGTGTTTTTTTTAGAGAAATCAAGTCTCTTTTTGTTACATTTAAGCTAGAATAGACTAAATAGGAACATATGATTCGATTCCCTTCTATGTCTGAAAGAGTTGAATTGAGACCACTTGATAGGCAAGAAGTTGAGGAGAGCTCAACTAGCTCTGAATCTTCAAAAGAGGAGGAAGAAACTCCAACTCAACTTGTTTGAAGGTCTATGAGACATAGACAACCACCTGAAAGGTATTCACCTAATGATTGGAGATATATTTTTGCTTTAAATACTAATGTGGATGAACCTAGATCTATAGAAGAGGCATTAGGTATGAATGATGCAAAATCCTGAAAGATTGCTATGGAAGAAGAAGTGACAACTTTGAAAAAGGATGATACATGAGATCTTGTACCATTGCTTGAAGGACATAAGCTTGTTGGTTGTAAATGGGTGTTCAAGAAAAAAATTGGTTTAGATGGAAGCATTGAGAAGTATAAAGTGAGTTTGGTCGCAAAAGGCTACTCTCAGGTTGAGGATGTTGATTATGGTGAAATATTTTCTCTTGTTGCAAAAATGACATACATTAGATTTTTTATTTCTATTGCTACTACTTATGATTTAGAGGTTGAGGAAATGGATGTGAAAATTTCTTTCTTTTATGGTGATTTGGAGGATGATATTTATATGACACATCCAGAGCACTATGTGGTGAAAGGTAAATGTAATTTGGTCTGTAAATTGAAGAAATCTTTGTATGGTCTCAAATAGAGTCCTTGGATGTAGTACCAAAAATTTGATACATATGTGTTGAGTTTGGGATTTGAACGTTCTAAATCAGATCACTGTGTTCATTATAAATCTAATGGTGATAATTTCCTATACATTGCATTATATGTTGATGATATATTATTCATTGGTAAAGGAAAAGATAGGATTTTAGAACTAAAGTCTCAGTTTGCTACTAAATTTGAAATGAAAGATCTTGGTGTAGTGAAACACATTCTTGGAATGGAAATTAGAAGAGATAGAGTGAATAGAAAGCTATGGCTAGGCTAGAGTAAGTATGTGAATTTAGTTTTATGGAGGTTCAACATGCATGATGTAGACCATTATGTGTCCCCTTCATAGTTGGAACAAAATTATCCATTTCAAATTGTCCTACATCTCCATCATAGATGGAAGAAATGATTAGAGTGCCCTACCAAAGTGTAGTTGGAAGTTTGATGTATGCTATGGTCTGTACTAGGCCAGATATTACCCAAGTAGTGGGAGTTCTTTATAGATATATGTCTAATCCTGATAGAGTTCATTGGGATGTAGTCAAAAGAGTCTTCAAATTTTTGAAGGGTACCTTAGAGTATTCTTTGTGTTATCATGGTAATTTGGTTGTAGACATGATTTCCCTTGATATTTATGGTTATGTGGATTCAGACTGGGTAGGTGATATCGACAACAAAAGATCTGCCCGTGTTTATGTGTTTACTTTATTTGGTGGTGCAATTAGTTAGATGAATAACAGATAGGCTATAGTTGCTCTGTCCACTATAGAAGCAAAGTATATAGAAACTACTCATGCTTGTAAGTAAGTCATTTGGTTTAAGAGATTATGTTTAGATATTGGAATAAAACAAGGTGCAGTGATAATTTATTGTGATAGTCAAAGTGTGACTTGCTTAGCTAAGAATCCAACATTTCATGCCCAGACCATGCACATTTATGTTTAGTATCATTTGGTTAGAAATATGGTCGAAGATGGCAAGGTGAAGCTGGTAAAGGTAGAGACTTTGATGAATGTTATAGATTCTTTAAGTAAGGTTGTGAGCATAGAGAAGTTTAGATGGTGTTCAAAGTCTATGGGCCTCATGGACCTTAGCAATTATTTTATTGTGTTGATACTCCCTTTGCTCTTGCAAGGTGCTCAACAAGTGGGAGAATGTTGGCAAAATGGTGTCTCAACCTTGCATTTACATGAGGTTTCTATTTATAGCAAGTTTTTGTTTGAGTACAAAATGGTGCAAAATTCTCCCTAAATCTTCAAATTGTCTAGATAAGCATGCCGGTAAATTTTTGTCCAAGATCATAGCTAGTTTTGAAGATATTAAAGTTTGTATTTTTGGATGGTGTGATGAAAGGTTTAAATTTAATTTTAAGGACTTAAGACCCATTTAAATGCCCTAAAAGGTAGGCATAATTGGCGTAGCGATTTTGGAGGTGATAGAGAAATTAACAAGCTTTCTGATGCATCAAACAATTCGTCAATCAGACACCCGATTCACAAGTTATGGCTTCCAAAAGTTTGGACTCCTGAAATAGGAAATATAAATTGCATCTAACACATAAATGAGCTGTAAAAGGGAGGAACACATGTTGATGTGTGTTTTGATATGTCATAGAGCATCTAGAATGGAGATAAGGTCAACTTTACTTTATTGGGTGGATTTAGACTATGTATTTGTAATATCATTTGATGGTTTCTTGTATTGTATCTCCTATATATGAGGTGTGTGAGATAGAGGTTGTGTGAAAGAGTCTTATGGCTATTGAGTTATGTCTAAATCTCTGATTAGTGGTACTCTTGTGAAGAGATTTCTTTACAAGTATATTGTAATTTGTTCTTGATTGCTGAATAATATATTGAGCTACTTTTGGAGTGTGGGTTTTTTCCCCGAAAGGGTTTTCCCACATAAATCACTATGTTGTGGTATGCATGATATTATGTTAATTTCTATTAAGTTTCTATAACTGTTGCAATTATCTATAAAATTTTTGCATTACCCTCATCTCAAGGTTAGTGTAGGAAGTTGTTCTACCACTTAACTTCCTTACACCTAGGGGGATTGAAGATGGGACATGCTAAAGTAGGAGTACAAATATGAGGTGTGAATTGTACCAATTATAATTTACAACACTTCATAATTGAGAGTTTTATCAAAAGTCATTAAAAACATAATGATTTCTTTTTCTATTGTCTTTCTGTCCACCAAAGGGGAATCCTTATACAAACTTCTTGTATACTCCAAGGAACCGTTCTCACACACAACATTTACTAAATAGTTCAAATCCAAAGGCTCATTGTGAGAATTTGTCTATAATAACCAAGATCTAGAGGCCAATTAAAAGCACAAGAATAAGAGATAAATAATATATGACAAGAACAAATTGTATTCTCATAATTGATGCAATAAGATGGATTACAATGTACATGAACCTGCTTATAAAGACAAGGATATGAGAGCACACAATAAATGAAATGCATTCTGTATATCAACTCAAGTAAAGTGTAATTACATGAAACATAAATTACACCAACACTCATAATTCAAATAATCTTTAGTTTTCTTCTTCTTCCTCTGTATCTTAGGCTTTGTTTCCTTATTCTTCATTATGGGGGTCTCTACTAGAGAGACAAAATTCTTCTTCTTCTTTGCAAGAGGTACAATGTCCTCTTCCTCTTCTTCTTCCTCCTTCACCTTACTCCTTTTAGGCCTAGCTCAGATAAAATAAAGAATAGTTATTTATGGACCCCTTCATTTGAACTATTACTCTCAACTTCTTCTACTTACAACTTTAGATCATCTACTTTCCTTGTAGCCTTTTCCTTCTTCCTTGGTTCCTTTATTACACTTTTCTCAGATTGAGAAATGGTTCCAGAGGAAACAAACTTCACTAGAGGGGATGCAAACAGAGGCCTTGTCCTCCTTTGTCCCTGTCTTGATGATCCCTCAAGAAGAGCCACACCAAAGGCCTCTAATACTTCCCACATACAATGTACTTGTATAACTTTTCCATCCTCTTTTCATGTTCCTTATCAATCTTTTTTTTCTTAATTTTGCTTCAATCTCCTCCAATGTACCAAACCAAGGCTCTTTTGGATCAACTAACAATTGAATGATAGTAACAATTTTTTATTGCACTTCTTTTGTTGTTACCTCATAAGGCAACTTTGGAATCCATGTTGTTATATATTCAATTGCCTCAATATAACAATTATCTCTACTAACCAAGAATGGAAAAGTGTCTTTGTACTTCCAGACCACATCTAGAGAAAATCTCTCCCTTTCCTGCACAATATCCTAAAAGTTCTGAAACCATTCAGAGAATGTAGTATTGTATGCTTTGTTATCTATTCCAAAACTTCTAATGTATTTTTTGAGTTGTACAACAATAGGAAATCTATTATCATAAATCCACTCTTGCAAAGTGAAGGAAACTTCACTCCAAGGTTTTGAAAGGCTAGGTCTTAGTCATGTAGAGCAAATCGGTAGGAAAAAATGTGGAATATCCAAAGGAGGCCTATTTATTTTCAACCTTACAAGCTAGAGGCATAAAATGATGTCTTCTCTATCCTAAAATAACCTCCTTAGGAGTAATTATCTGACTGCAATCTACAACTTGGAGATTAACAATAAAACTATTCTAAAACCCTACATTACTCAAGCTCATGAATGAATTGAAAAAGATGAAGGTTAGAGAGAAAATTTCAATGCAAAATCTATCAGACAATGTTAGCCAATAAATAATTCAAAGCACAAAATATTAAACCACAACGATAGAAATCATATTTGCTAAACTAGATTAATACAATTCATGAAAATATGATGCAATCATCTAAAGAATACAATATCATAAAGTAGGAATTATGAAAGCTCCTAGATTACCAATGAAACAAATGGAGGAAATAAATACAAAAGAAATAAAATTCCCTTTGTTGTCCCATTGTTTGCTATCACCTTTTGCTCTTGAACTAGATGATTTGATTGCTCTCAGACTACACTGATAATGATCTTCTGTTGGTATTATGGATGTGTTCCATTGGTTTTGTCATTGATGTCAACACTTGTCAACACTTATCCTTGTGGAGATCTTTGGTTATGTTCACCGTCATATTCAATGACTTATGCACAATCACCGGTATTTGGTTCACTGACACTAAGGATGATCTGTTATCATCTGGAGATTACTTGGTTATGTTGAAAACATTGTTTGGACACTTGGTTTTGGTGATTTGGTTATTGGTCTAATCGAGTTTGCATATTTGCTGTTAGCGGAAAATAGGTCTAGGTTATGGACCGACAAGCGTTATCTATTCGAGATCAGCATGACATGTTATGAAGATGTTTTATTGACTAGTTATTATTGTAAATACATTGATCCGACATCATGCATCGCATATTGATTAATTTGTAATTGGTTTAATTGTAATATTCTTAGTGAGCCGACCTACACATTTAGTTTTATGTTTTGGTATATATGTAAGATCTCATTTATGAGATAGGATGATAATAAGGAGAAGGTGTGAAAAAGGATTGTAATAAGGTATATGCGAATATAAGCATATCTATACATGTAGACATCATTTGAGGATTCAAGGAAGGTATGAAGAAGACAATCAGAGCTTAACTAGTACTGAATCCAACATATGAAGATGCTATTTTGAGTAGTACATTATCATTGGATTTAACCATCCAATTGTAGTCAGTGTGACTCCCATTTTGTGATTGAGCAGTGAGGTCTAGGTAGTTGGCCTTTCTGCATGTGCAGACCCCATTTGTACACACATACTATCTGCAGTAGTATCATCTGATTGTGGGCAAGGTTTCCCACCGTGGTTTTTCCCCTTACAAGGTTTCCATGTACAAATATCTGTGTTATGTGTTATGGATATTATTTGTCTTTTGTTTCATGCATTAAACTTTACCAGTATTGTTATTAGCTATTAAACTATCTATCGACATTAAGTTTGGTTTACTGGTATTATGCACTAAGTTTGGTTAAATTAATAGACAACTGATTCACCCCCCCCCTCTTAGTTGCCTCCAGGTCCTAACAATTGGTATCAGAGCCAAGTCCTCTTTTTGCAGAAGTTTAACAACTTGAGGAGATTCTATGGCAACTAACTATTTTAGGAAGGATAGTCCGAAGCTTGATGGAACTAACTATGGTATATGGAAGATCAGTATGGAGACATATCTAAATTACATTGGAAAAGACATATGGGACGTTACAAAGAATGGCTATGTTGGTCCTACACAGAGTCAACCTAATCCACCAACCTTGGCTAAAGATCAGAAGAATGGTTGCAAAGCAAGGGAAGCACTTTTGAGCGTATTATCAGATCAGAAAATCATGGGATTATAAGACTGATCTACTGCTAAAGCTATTTGGGACAAATTAGAAACATTGAATGAAGGAGATTCCATAGTCAAAATTGCAAAACTTGAATGCTTCCGGGTCAGGTATGAAAATCTGAAAATGGAAGAAGATGAAAGAATTTTTGCTTTTATGGAAAGAGTAAATGAAATTGTTTTGGGTGTACAATGTTGTGGAGGAACCTTAAGTGAAGATGAAATTGTTTCTAAAGTTTTAAGAGCATTTCCACCAACATATAAAATGAAAGTTACTGCTATAAATGAATTGAGAACAATGACTAATACATCAGTATCTAGAGACACTTTGGTTGGAAAACTTTCAACTTTTGAACTTGAGGAATTTGGTCATGTTGCTACAATAAAGACATATTTAGCTTTCAAAGCATCATCATCATCATCTACAGCATCATCATCATCTGAGAAATCTGATTGGAAATCCTTTTATGCAAGAGAACTTGAAGAAATCAGAAAGGAGAATGAAGAACTGGAAGAGCTTGAAGCATTATTTACAAGGAAAATGCCTAAAGGTCCAGTTGGAAGTAAGTATGAAGGTAAAGCACCATTTAAATGTTTCAACTGCAATAAAATTGGTCATATGGCTTCTACATGTCCAGATAGACATGCAAGATTGAAAGAAGAAGCTAAAAGAACATATAAGCCTAACCATGAATATCAGAGATACATATTTAAGAAGATTAGAGACAAATCATGTTACTATGCTGATGAAGGAGTTACTGATGATTCTGATGAGGAACCGACAGACAATGGATGGGATTTTTTTGCAATAATAGATGATCATCCGAAACCTACTATTCAATCGATAGAGTAGGCTCTAGAAACTAAAATTGAAGAAAAGGATGAATGGATCATTGATTCCAGATGTTCACATCATATGACTGGTGATAAGAGTAAATTCTTAACCTTTCAGGAATATAATGGAGGTCTAGTAAGATTTGGGGATGACAAAGCTTTTTTGATCAAAGGAAAAGGCACTATATCTTTTTATGATAAGCACAATACTGACAACGTTTATTATATTGAAGGTTTGAAGCATATTCTTTTGAGTATTGGTCAATTAGTTGAAAAAGGATATTAGTTACAATTCAAGAATGGTAAATGCAAAATCATGAGTAGAACTGGTTTGGAAATTGCAACTAGTAATCAGACTAGATGTAATATCTTTCATTTGAATAACAATGAGAAGACATGCTTGATTGCACATATTGATGGAAGTTGGTTATGGCATAAAATAATTTGTCATGTAAATTTTGATTGCATTGTGAAAATTACTACAACTAAGGAAGTAAGAGATTTACCTAAGATTGCTAAACCTCACAACTCAGTATGTAAGGAAATTTCAATTTGGAAAGCAAGTTAGAGAAACTTTTCAGAGTATTCCAGAAAAATCCAATAATGTTCTCGACTTAATTCATACTGATTTATGTGGTCCAGCAAGAACTAGAAGTTTACAAGGAGATAGATATTTTATGCTAATCATTGATGATTATTATAGAATGTGTTGGGTTACTTTTCTCAAGGAGAAATCAGATGCTTTTGGGAATTAAAACTATTCAAGGTAATGGTAGAGAATGCAACTAGTAAGAAAATCAAATGTTTGAGATTAGATCAAGAAGGTGAATTCATATCTAAGGAATTTAATACATTATGTGAAGTGAATGGAATCAGAAGACAATTATCAGTACCTCGAACACCCCAACAAAATGGAGTTGTGGAAAGGAAGAACAAAACTATTTTGGATGCAGCTAGAAGCATGATATCACAAGCAATCCTACCTCATGTGTATTGGAGAGAAGCAGTCAATACAACTATTTATACATTCAACATAGTTCACATCAAATGTGAAACTAGTAAGACCCCTCATGAACTATGGTTTGGTAGTACTCCTACTCTTAAATATTTCAGAATATTTGGAAGAAAATTTTATATTAGGAGAGATGATTATATTGGAAAATTTGATCCTAGAAGTGATGAAGGAATATTTCTTGGTTATTCATCTAAGAGCAAGGCATATAGATGTTTTAACAAGAGATTGCATAAAATCATTTAGAGTGCAAATGTGAAGATTTGTGAATAGTTTAGAAGGTCTATAGACTCTGAACTGACAGTTGAGATAATAACAAATGAACCTACACCTAGTACACCGATACCAAATATTGATCCAGTCACACCGACATCATCTAAGAATTCCACAGTGACTGAAGAACAACAACAAGTGAATACACCCAAGTATATAAGATTGAATCACTCTGAAAGTCAGATAATTGGGAATAAGTATCAAGGAGTTATGACTAGAGGAAGACTGGCAAATTAAGAGGTATGTCTAATTTCTCAAATTGAACCAAGAACTATTAATGAGGCATGTGAAGATAAACATTGGGATAAAGCTATGGAAGATGAATTGGAACAAATTGAAAAGAATAACACATGGACATTGGTTCCTCGACCTAAAAACAAAAATGCAATTGGAACTAAATGGGTATTCAGAAATAAACTTAATGAAGATGGTAAGGTAATCAGAAACAAAGCCAGATTAGTGTATAAGGGATATTCACAGAAAGAAGGAATTGATTACAATGAAACCTTTGCATCGATAGCTAGAATTGAGGCAGTCAGATTATTCTTAGCTTTTGCAGCACACAATAACTATAAAGTATATGAAATGGATGTTAAATGTACATTTCTGAATGGTGATCTTGAAGAGGAATTTTACATTGAACAACATGATGGATTTTCTTTGACAAATGACAAAGATATAGTTTGCAGGTTAAGGAAAGCTTTATATGGATTGAAGCAAGCTCCTAGAGCTTGGTATGCTAGATTGGAAAAAATATCTTTTGAAGCTTGGTTACACCAAAGGTAATGCTGACAATAACTTATACTACAAAGTGACTAATGATGACATCATGGTTATTGAAGTTTTTGTTGATGATATCATTTTTGGAGGAGAAGAAGGATTGTGTAAAGATTTTTGTAATAAGATGCAGGAAGAATTTGAAATGTCTATGATTGGAGAGATAAAATTCTTTTTAGGATTGCAGATTTCATAGACTGATAAAGGTATATTCATGAATCAGTCAAAGTACTTGAAGGAATTACTTAAGAAATTTGGCATGGAAAACTTTAAACTGGTAAGCACACCTATGACTACAACTGACAAACTATCATTGAAGGATGAATCAACACCTGTTAATCTGATAAGATACAAGTCTATGATAGGAGGTTTACTATATTTGACACAAACAAGACCTGATATTATGAATGTAGTATGTATTGTTTCAATATTTCAGAGGAATCCTAAGGAAAATCATGAATCAACAGTAAAAAGGATTTTTTGGTACCTACAAGGCACAACAAATCTTGGTTTATGGTATCCTAAAGATAAATTTTTTGATTTATGTGCATACACAGATGCAAATTGGGTAGGAGATGTAGATGATAGAAAAAGTACCACCAGCGGAGCATTTTTTCTTGGCAGCAGACTAATTTCATGGTTGAGCAAGAAACAAAGTTGTACATCTCTATCAACAGTAGAATCAGAATATGTTACATCAACAACTAATTGTACATAGGTATTATGGATTAATCAAATGTTGAAGGACATAAAGGTAAAATGCAAAGAACCTATAATCATTTATTGTGATAATATGGCAGCAATTGATATATCAAAAAATCCAATATTTCACTCTAAAACTAAACATGTTTCTATCAAATTCAATTTTCTAAAAGAGAATGGTGAAGCAAAAGAAGTGAAATTGGTTTATGTGAATACTAAAGAGCAGATTGCAGACATCTTTACTAAGCCTTTGCCTAAGGAAACTTTTGAATATCTAAGAGAGAAGCTTGGAGTTATACCCTCATAGGTAGAAACTTAGACAGTTGGAGCATGGCATCAGACCGACATAATTAACAGAGAAATATTTTTCCGGCTTTGATGAAGGAGAGCTACTTCTCAGGGGGAGTAGATTGAATAAATTTGGTTATAACAATTGGTATTTGTAATAAGTTCTATGAACTGATTGTATTTGGTTTTGTATTACTTTGGCATTTGATGTCAAAGGGGGAGAGATATCTATGGAAAAACACATTATCTTTTGGGGAGAGATTATTCATTGGGGGAGAGATTGTTACTCTCTGTATTTGTATTTTGATGATCTCTTTGGGAGATTGTTGGTTTTTGGTTTTTGGCATTTTTGCTTTGGCACTTAGATGGTTTTTCCATCTTGTGTTGCCATCAATGCCAAAGGGGGAGATTGTTGGTATTATGGATTTTGTCATTGATGTCAATACTTGTCAATACTTATCGTTATGGAGATCTATGGTTATGTTCACTGACATATTCAGTGACTTGTGCACAATCATTGGTATCTAGTTCACCGACAAGTTATATTGTTCGCTGACACTGAGGATGATCTGTTATCATCTGGAAATTACTTGGTTATGTCGAAGACATTGTTTGGACACTAGGTTTTGGTGATTCGGTTATTGGCCTAATCGATTTTGCATATTTGCTGTTACCGGCAAATAGGTCTAGGTTATGGACCGGCAAGCATTATCTATTCTAGATCAGCACAACATGTTATGAAGATATTTTATTGATTGGTTATTATTGTAAATGCATTGAGCTGACATCATGCATCGCATATTGATTCATTTGTAATTGATTTAATTGTAATATTCTTAGTGAGCCAACCTACACATTTGGTCTTAGGTTTTGGTATATATGTAAGATCTAATTTATGAGATAGGATGATAATAAGGAGAAGGTGTGAAAAAGGATTGTTATAAGGTATATTCAATTATAAGCAGAGCTATACACACATACATCATTTGAAGATTCAAGGAAGGTATGAAGAAGACAATCAGAGCTTAATCGATATTGAATCAAACATATGAAGATGCTATTTTGAGCAGTACATTATCATTGGATTTAACCATCCAATTGTAGTCAGTGTGACTCCCATTTTGTGATTGAGCAGTGAGCTCTAGGCAGTTGGCCTTTTTGCATGTGCAGACCCCATTTGTACACACATACTATCTGCAGTAGTATCATCTGATTGTGGGTAAGGTTTCCCACTGTGGTTTTTCCCCTTACATGGTTTCCATGTACAAATATCTATGTTATGTGTTGTGGATGTTATTTGTCTTTTGTTTCATGCATTAAATTTTACTGGTACTATTATTAATTGTTAAACTGTCTACCGACATTAAGTCTGGTTTACCGGTATTATGCACTAAGTTTGGCTAAGTTATATTTGGGTTGAAATTAATAGACAACGGATTCACCCCCCCTCTCAGTTGCCTCCGGGTCCTAACATCTTCAAGATGACAAAGATGAACATATAGTAGTCTTTGATTTCTAAATGCAAACTAAATATGCAAAATGATATTATAAAGTGATATGATATCTAAGCCAAGCCAAAGGCACACTATGAAAATTCTCAAAATACTCTAAAACAACTGGAGTGCAAGATTATGATTAGTCTCAAACTAGTGGAAAAAGTAGCTTTAATAATTTTTGCATGAGCAAAATCCCATGTGGCAAAGATCAATGGTTGAGAGAAAATCTTGATGGATTGATGGCTATGGTTTGATTGGTTAGGATGTGAGAGAAAAAGATGGAAGATGTTCCTCCTACACATGTAGGATGGAGGAAAAGGTGGGAGAGAAATCCAAGCGACAAATTGCTAGAGTTGACCACAGTTAGAAACTCTAAGAATATAGTATAGTTGGAGACAATCTAGGAAATGTAGTACAAGTGGAGCTTGACTAGGATGAGGTGGACACAACCTCCTCCAATGATGTAGAAGTAGGGAGAAAATAGGAAGTGGGAGTTGGAGATAATGTAGCTATTTAAAATTAGGAAAATTTAATATTTAGCCACATGAAGAATGAGTTGGCAGGATAAGCTGATGGGGAAATTGAATGAGATGGAAAAGTTTAATAATTAAATAATTTTGAATTTTTTAATCAAGAAGACCTTAGGAAGATAATTAATTAAATAATGAGTTTATAATTAATTAATTAAAAATATAAGAATAGGATAAATGAATTAAAATAAATAAACTTTTTAATTTATTTAATAGAAGAATAATCATTAAATAAATAATAAATATTTATTTAATAAATCATAGCCATTTTTAGGTGTATACATTTTGCCCCTCTTTGAGACGATTATGGAATAACATTGTTTCAAAGAAAAATTAAAATGAAGTCTCAATTTCGTCCCTGAAGCTGATAAAATTATCGATGGTTTATGCCTTCAAGAGGTTTATTTGCAAAAAAACTGGATAAATTTGTTTGAGCAATCAATCTTAGGAAATGTTTAATAGTGCACAATTAATTGTGAGAATTTTAAAATTTTGAAATATTAAAATTGCCCCACTTTAGAAATATTTATTTCCCCCCCATTAAGTCAAAATTAGGTTACAAAAGGTAACTTGGGCCCATTTCCACCTCATTTGCACACTTGGAGCTTTTGTTATGCAAGAGCATCCTCGGTCTATGAGCAATCTTGCATCAACCAAAAATATTTCCTTTCAGTTTAGTTCTTGTTCAGTTCAGTGTGCAGTTTTCTGTGTTCCTACCGGTAGGTGCTGATAGTTGCTTTCTTTTCATTGCAGATCCTATTTTTGGTTTCCAGGCTGGTTCATATGCTTAATTCTATATTTTTAGTCCATTTGGATTCTTTTTCCTTCATTTCCGGAGTGGTTTCGTGGTGTGTGGATCTATTTGGGGTCTTGTCCGATGTTCTTTGGCATGTGGCCGACCTTCCTATTGATCCACACTTCTTGAATGTTATTTTATAGAGGAATTTCTTTCATTCTTAGGGCCGACCTAGTTACACGTTTCATTTTCCTGCATTGGTAAATGTAATCTTTTGTGGCCGACCCGAATATGTTCCGGAGGGTATATATAGGGTATTATGTAATCAATTGTAGGAGAGAGGAAGTAGAAATCAGAATAAAGATTTAAATTCGTGATTAGTGATCCGGTTGACTTTGAGAGTTCTGGATGGATTGTATCTGGCTTGTAGCCTGCATGTAACTGGTTGAGTATTGAATGTTCTATGATGACTACACGATGATAGCCGGTTGGTTGCTAGAGGTTCTAAGACAATAATATGATCGGTTTCTACAATCTTTCTATGTTTTCTTGTTGCTTCTGTTGTGTTACTCTTGTTGCATAAGTTGATCAGTTCTCTTTTGAGGGTTTACCAGTTATGGTTGCATCATTTTGAAATTTGGAGATTTGGAGATCCTATTTGGAGACTTCTAGAGTGCTGCTAGCTGTCAGGATGGTGATTCCACTTCAAAGTCATCATTTTGAGTGGGTCAGGAGATTCCAAAGGCCACCAAAGTATGGTCCCCTAGTAGGTATTCAAAATCCTTTCTTTGTGTGAATTTTTTTGTAGATTTTAGGTTGATTTTTGATAAAGTCGTACATTTTCCCCAAATTTTTCCATTTTACATTTTTATTTTAGTGCATTTACAAAGTTTTTTCACGCATATAACAATTTGTCTAGCGCTTATATGTTTTTTCATGCATTTGTCACATTTTATTACACATATGTTAGATGTTTTTACACTTTAATACTTTTGACACATTTGTTATTGTTTTTCACGCCTTTGCTTGTCTGTGTGATGCATTTGTTTATATTAGTGCTTTTGTCAATTTTTATTGCGCATATGCAAAATTTTTAGGCTCTTTCACTATTTTTAGTGCATTTGTTAATTGATGTAGTGCGTTCATTGATTGTTGTATCACTTTCACATTCTATAGTGCATATGTTATATGTGTTAGCACCTATGTTGATAACTTTACCGCATTTGTTATGAAGCCAGTTTTGATAGTTTGTTCAATGATTGAATTTGATAAAAATCATGATAAATGATTTGTTTGATTGATATTTTCTCAAAGAGACTGATCTAGTCCCTAATAAAGAGCTGATAGGCTAGGTAACTATTTGCCATTGATAGCTTGTTTGATTGATAGATAACTGACTTAGATAACAATGTGTGATGTTCTAGGAGGATTTTGATGTCCTCCAGTGTTAGGAGATATTCCCTTCTATGATACATTTGATTCCTAATTTAGACATTGCGGTGATTAGGCACATAGATGCTTGTGGATTGAGACACCTCCTGTATGTGCCCAAGATTAGGAGAAATAGGGGGTTACTGACAGCACTCACAAAGTAGTGGCATAGTGACCACAACTCTTTTCACCTTCCTATTGGAGAGATCAGTGTGATCGTAGAGGATGCATATAGGATTCTTCACATCCCTATTACTAGTGAGCTTGTAAAGTATGATCATCACAAGATGGGCGACATGACAACTTTGCAGATAGTGTTTAGTGATGAGAGCATTGATGGCTTCGAGGTATGATGGGAGGATACACTGATGTATTATGAGCCTCCACCTTCCATTTTGGCTAGTTTGATTAGAGGTTTTATTTGTCCTGATAGGAGATCTTGTGGTCTTTCAATTGGTTGGGCTCGCATTCTATTGCAGATGATGTAGCACAAGACACGATATGCTCGAGGGGTTTGTATGTTAGCACTTTTATATCATGATTTACATCAAGTCGTATATGATGGTGTTGCTAGCTTGTCTTCAAGGGTTACACTGTTACAGATATGGTACTGGGAGCACATAGCTATCACACGAACCATTCATAATTAGGTTTGAGGAGATGGACAACCCTATATTTACTTGTATCGAGGTATCGTTACCCAACCCAAGCTAGGTAAGCTTGAGTAGTGGAGATATGTCTTAGATACTATGGATACTATTGTATGGAGACCTTATGTCACTTGCGAGCCATGGATAGATGATGCTAGAGTACTTCCAATGAATTATCATAGATGATACCTCATCGAGAGGACACCATATGTCATTGAGCGGTAATTGATTTTTTGGGTTCACAAACAGATTGGTAGAGTACAGGGGATGGCGTAGGGAGTTCCCTTGTATGCATGAACATACAAGGATAGGTCATAGTGAGGTCCATCTCTTTTGTTATATGCTGCCTATGTAGAGTTTATTGATATGCCATATATGGCATATGGTCCATGACCACACATATTGGATGTTGGTATGACAAAGGAGTATGCTCGATATTTTGCAGAGTATCCTTTTCCTAGATTGACTGATCCTGGAGAGCCACCACCCAGCTCAGTTGATTTTGATGATGATGAGGAAGGGGAAACATGACCGAGTAGGAGGAAATGATAGGGTAGTTGGGGTGGAGACAAAGAGGGTGGAGATGATGGGAGAGGAGCTAGGAGAGGGTGGAGATGACAGGAGAGGAGGCAGGGCTCGAGTACAAGGTGGACCGTTGAGAGTTGGGGTTAGAGGAATTCCTATGGCTATTGGAAGAGGTGGGAGATATGGGGGTAGAGATGTAGGTGATGCAGGGGGTCAAGGAGATAGAGGGAGGGGTGGTGATGTAGGCCGAGACAGAGCTAGAGATGCAGGTCGAGGCACATAGGGTAGAGGTGGTCTGCTGCATATTATGAAAGATATTAGGAGCGTTGGTGGTTATGAGGGATATGATTTAGAGGATGTTGTACCTCTGATTAGGAAGAGGGTAGTTAGACCACAACCCATACATCAACCATAGGTTCAGCAGGTAGAGACACAATAGCCAATGGTACAACCAACTCAGGATGACAGGGAAGAGATTAGGTTGTACAGTTATATGCACAGATTGATCAGATAGAAGTTCAAATACAACCTTTGACATTAGAGAGAGACACTACTATTGAGAGGTAAAAATAGGTAGAGGGCATGCTGGAGGCTATTGAGTAGGTTGACACACATGGAGTGCATGTGGACACCATTAGAGAGATGGTTTGGGTTGGGAAGGAGATAACTCACTAGTGTGGTTTATATGAGAGTGTCATTCCTCCTAGTTAGAGAGAAGGCAGTTATGCACCAACTTCTCAATGTCCATTGAGGCATTCTCAGATAAAGAGTGGTGGTGTAATGGGGCCACCTCGCAGAGACCTAGATCTAGGGGCAGGACCATCAAGTGGAGCAGGCACATAAGCACAATGACCTACAAACTCTGATGGTAGTTCTACTTGATGTGTCGAGACTTTATTTTATACTTTGTTATATCATTTGGGACTGTACACTTTTAGATTCAGATATCATTGTATACTTGGACATTTTATGGTTCATGATATGCAAATTGACTTTCATGGACTCTATATGTGGTTTCTATTCGACTTACATGCTTATTATTATGATGATCTCTGATGAAATATATGATTTTACTTCTCATGACTTATATTTATGATGTTAATGATTGTATGATATTCCATATGATGATGATTCCTATATGCATAATTATGATATGTGTCTACCATGATGTTATATGCAGTGGTTTATGAAATGTTGATTTCATTATCCTCTATATATTTTTAAGATGAATTGCTTCCTATTATGCACACTTATGATGAATGCATGATTTTTATATGTTTTTTTTCATGTTTTATTGATAAAATGCTTAAAATAGTGATGATGCATATGTGATTTGATTTACTATATGATGATGGTGTAGCTTTCCAAGTCTTGTAGCTCAAAGAGATCAAATATCCTCACAAATTCACTCTCCAGAAACTATAGTCGGATCCTTCAAAAATAGGAATAGTCAATTTATGTGCCATTGGATCTCCTCGAGTAGTTAGTCTCACTTTCTAGGAACCAAATCTTTGATACAAATTATTGAATATTCTAGACAATTTATAAGGGGGTAAATCAATTGTATATTAAAACATTTAAGTTTTCCCATAGAAACAGATCCAGTAAACTAATCTCAGATTACTTAACCATAAGGAGATATAAACATGAAGGATCATACACATGAAACACTAGATATGACGTGGAAAACCCAAGAAGGGAAAACCATAGAGAATGTTAGTTCACAATACAAATACACTGTTAGGGTGAAACTGGTTAAGGTAATTTTTACAATATGACTCACTGCTAGAAATGCTCACTACAGGTAGGCTCACTACTCGACTAAAACTACCAAAAAAAGGAAGAAGGGATCACTACCCAGAAGAAGAGAGAAATAATCCACAACTAAAACACACAAATAACTTGCCGAAAGAAAACTTAGGCTCACTGCCACCAATACTAAAGAGCATCAACACACAAGCACACTAATCATCTGCTACTTTGCATGGACCAACAAGAGATAGATCTTCTTTTCAATCCAATTCCTCTATATCTTTCTATATAATTCCTCATTACAATCATTCTTCATTTACACTGATCTCCAAAATAGAATTTTCAAGTTGGCTAAGGAATGAGAAGTGTACCACACTATGATGCAACAACATGTTATCTAAACATTGCAATTGCTAGATCAAAAGATAGCGCATCTAGGGTCAGCCAAACTCAAATTGATCATATCCAAAACCACAAATCTAGAGAAAACCAACATGTGTTGAAACAAAATAACAAGGATAAGCACATGAATAACATAAATTTAAAATCTCATCAATAGAACTAGAAATGCGGAGGAACGCAAAGTACTGCAACCTCTACCAGAAAACATCATTACTATGTAGACTTTGACAACACAACTTTTAGACCTTCAAAAAATGAGAGAAATATCTCAAGGCAATATCCAACAACATATCAACACATTTGCAACATATCAACAATGCAGAGCAAAACTAGACACTAGAACACAAAATCAATACCTTGCCATCAATGACAACCATACTGACACATTGAACATCTTCACATTTGTAATAGAGAGAAATTAAATGAAGGGCCAAGAGATGACATGGAATTGTATAAAGATGATCCATTAGGAAAATAAATTGATGAGAGATTGATAGTGGCAAAGCAATTTTTAGAGGATGATGAGCTTGTTCAGTCCCAAGGGTTTAAAGGTTTTTTGTTAAAACTTATGGGAAGAGAAATAAAGAAAAGGTTGGAACAAGAAGAGAAGGAATGTAACCCTGACCAACTGAACAAAGACACTCTCTCTGCTAGTCAAAGTTTTGATCTAGGTCATATCACCTTGTCAGTAGAGGAAGATTGAAAACTTGTGATGGATAGTGGTATGTTATTGCTTCCTGGATGAGACCTGCAATCCTCTTTTATTATTGGTCAAATTAGAAACCAAAAGGATGTAGATTTTACTTTAGAATTTGAATTTGGTCAATTTATGTTTGGAATAGGATTTGATCCAAAGTCATAGACTTTTGCAATTTGGGCATTGGCCCCGACCACACAAAAACCCTATATTATTGAGATTGGAGAAGAGAAAAGGGGAAGTGCAATTATTAAAATAGTAAAGAATACTTTTGTGGTTGAGATAGCCAGTATGGTGTCTCATGTAGCCATGTTAAACCAAGTAGTGGCCATAGAGAAGGAGAAGAGATTTAGAGAAATGCATGATGATCTTATGGAAATGTCCAAGAAATGTGATGAATTATACATAGTTAATGCAGGCCTAAGAGAGCAGTTGTCACATTATACAATGCAACTTCCTCCCCCTACTCAATCTGATCAGGTTCTACAATAGACTTCAATTCAATTAGCATCAAATGGAGTGATAGTGCCTCGAGATGCATTGAATAAGTTGAATGAGTATGCTGGATGGATGGAAAAGTTAGAAGAGGATGTGCTAGAAAAGAGTGTTGACACTTTGATAAAGGTCCTCGACCACAGGGTGGAAAAATTGAAGATGAAGTCAAAAGTTGTGTACTCTAATTATTACTCTTTTGCAATCTGAGAAATTTTTTTCAGAATCCATTAATTTATTAAAACCTTTATATGTTAGACGATCTTCTAGGTCTATTCTGATGGAAAAGTTAGAGGTTTTTGTTGACTATGGGGAAGACATGCCCCCTATAATTATGGAGACCAAGAACAAAGTTGATATTGTTGTTTCATTACTACCTTTATTTGAAGGAAAAGATTAGTTGATAAAAAATAAGACTCAAACATTGTTGGATTTAGAGCATCCCATTATCCCTGATATAGTGGATAAAGAGAAAAACTTGAAGAGTCTTGATAAGTGGATGTGGGAATTTGATTTGATTTCTCCTATGGTGGAGACATTGGTTGTGAGTGATGGAATAATTGAAATAGATGAATTCAATGATATAATAGATAAAATGTTTAAGTTTGAGATTGGTTATGCAAAGTTTATCTCAGATGTAAGGGCAATTACTGATGCCAAATAGAGAGAAGTTGTTGGACAACTAGTATAGTTAAAAGGTTTCCAATGGCTTGATGAAATGGAGGTTAGGGAATGGGAGGAATATACAAAGAAAAAGAATAAATAAAAGAATGCGGTCTTATAGTTTTACAATTTTAGCTTTTTGTGGAATTTGTTAAACCAATGGTGACAAGGTCATACACAAAATTTAGAGAGTTTGATCATGTTGGCATTGTGTTGTCATTGATGTCAACCGGTATAGGAAGACCACCGGTAGAATAGATGTATGTGCAACATTGTTATGAAGGAGTACAGGATGTGATAGCTTGGATATCACCTTGTGTTGCTGAACACCGGTAAAGGTAAGGAAGATGACCTCAGAGGTCATCAATATACAAGTTAGCGCTTGGCTTGTGTGATGAGATGGATAAGTGTTTTGAGCGGTTGCTTGTGATAAAGAGGCATAATGTTATCTGAATAACTTCAACATTGGAAGAGAAGGATGATCCAGTATGCTGTGAGGTTGCAGAACAGTAGGACTCCCACTAGTTGAAGATGCAGTCATCATGAGAAGAGTCAAAGGAAGTTTGAAACCTTGACAAACCGGTAGAGGAAGAAACAACATCGATCAGGAAGAAAGGCTGAGTAGGTGTAAACATAGGAATATGACCTCACTGAAAGAAGATAGGAGTCTTGTGAAGGTTGATGACATGGTGTCATCATGAGCGGTGACTGGCATATGAGTCCATCGGTTATATAAGCAAGGTGAAGTTGTAGAACATTTCCCATTTGTGGGAATGAGCATACTTTGGATTTACCAGTCTGGAGACTGGTTTGTGTGCTCCTTCGACATGTCAAGATGAGAGTAGATATGATAAGGTAATTGGTAGACTGGTTGAAACCAGAAGAAGTAAGGAACTGGTAGGGTGGTTGGTCGGTGATCCTAGTTGGACCGACTTGAAGTGCCAAGATGGCAGATAGTCAACATGGCAAACCCACGTTTAGATAAAGATAGAATGTACAACGACAGGGTTGTTGCAAGCTTGGTCAACTTTAATGAAAAGTCACCCAAATCATGAGACATGTCATAGAGCTATTGTAGGGGTTTGAGGATCGAGGTCTGGAAGGCAACCACAAGTCAGCTAAGAGAGATTGAGAAGATTAAGGTGATGAAGGAAACAACACGACGGATCTTTTGTGATTGACTGAGGGATTAGCTATGAGGGTAAAAAGCAAGTCACTAGAAAGGGAAGGCGTGATCCAAGAGATGCAACCATGGCAGAGTTGTGCATTCAGATGTCAGGAAGATCGAATCATGCAAGATTTGATTGGATTTGGTTTGCCTCAAAGATGGTGAGGAAACCCTAACCGCCTATTTTTTGAATTGGTTTTAGGAGGGAAAACTAGTCTATAAGTATACGACAGAAGAGGAAGAATAGGGTTGCTGAATAGGAGAATATTGTGTTGTTTGCAAAGTGGAAGATTTCTACAAATAAGAACAAGATTATCCAAGTGCTCAATGAGCATCTGAGAAGAGAGTGGGAGTGAGGGTGAACTTGGTTGAAGCTTTCAATCGGTTGGAGGGAAGAACCGGTAGTTCTTATACCAACAGAGTGTGATACCGGTGATGTGTAGAGAGTGAGGTGTAGATCCAACAAAGAAGCAGCAGGCGCAGAGTAGGAAGAAGAGTGAGTCGGTAAAGGAGAGAAGGTACTTCACCAACAGAGTAAGACATTTGATAAGGTTGCAAGATTTACTTGTAACATGATAAAAACCTATGTATTTGAATTTTACATTGTGAACATTGAGTTGAAGCTCGATGCAGGGGTTGGTGCTCCTTTCGATTGTAGCCCATTAATCTAATAAGGGTTATAGCTCCTTGGGTTTTAGCCCTAAATTTAGGGGTTGGTTCTCCTTGGGTTGGTGCCCTAAACTTTATAACTATGTTTTATTATGGGGTTGGATTGGAGTAGTAGACTCCAGCAACATTGCTCACTGAGGTTTTTTGCATATTGGGTTTTCCTTGTATATACTGGTGTTATGTGATATTATCTTGTGAGTATGTTTTGCATTTAATTTAGTCTCCTGTATAATAGGTAAGTCTGCTTTAAGTTAGACCTTTCAACCATTGTGCTCATAAAGGAGAGTTGAAGGGAAAAGTTTTGAGAACACCTAATTCACCCCCTCCCCCTCTCAGTGGTACATTGTGTCTAACAATTGGTATCAGAGCCTAGGTTCCCAGTTAGAAGAGTGTTCTCCATCTTGGGTAGATTCTGGCCTGAGGACACAATGGTTTGTTTTGTATCTATCTCTGCTCCATTTTTTGATGGCTCAAATTTTTCTATTTGGATTCGTAGAATGGAATTTTTTCTGTCCTCTTTAGGATTTGATGTATAGATGTTAGTAGTAGATGGTCTCCCTAGAAAGGTCAATCATCCTATCGGATTTATAGAAGAAAGAATAAACCAATGCAATGAAGAAGCCATGAAGGCTATTCTCAATGGACTCACCGGTGATGTCTCTTCATAGGTGGATAGGTGTAAAACAACAAAGAGCTTATGGGAAAGATTGAAGAAGCTCTATAGAAATGAACCCTCAATATTAGATCCTGCATTTGAAGGAAATATGAGAAATACATCTCATATTTATCTGGAGGAGGAAGATAGATCTTCCAGTAGCCACCACAGTGAAGAAGAAGGATCTCAACTTCTTATGCCCCAAGAATATGAAAGTGGCTGGGCAATCACCTCTCCTCAACAAGATGTGTTGAGCGGTGATGATGATGAAGAGGAAGACATGGCAGATAGTTGTAGCTATCAAGATCCCTCTGATGATGAAGAAGCAGGAGAAGTTGACCTTGAAGGAGAGCTTGTAAATACACTTGAAGAACTCAATAGAGTTAAAAGAGAATACAAGATATTCAAGAATGCTACTATTGCAGAACAAAACTGGTTAGTCAAATGCCTTGAAGAATCAGAGAAATGCATCTCAGAGTTGAAGACTCAGGCAAGAGACACCAAGAAAGGCCGGTATGAAGATCTAGCCTCTCAGCTAGAGATAAAGGACAAAAAAATTGAATGGCTGCTTAAAGAAAACAAAGGCCAGACCTCTCCAGTTAGGAGTGAGCCTCTAAAAGAGATTGACTTGACCACAACCAGTGTGGACTTGTAGACAAAAGTGAAGATCAATGTTGCAAGAAGGTATCTTCATACAGATCCCAAAGGTAAGGGAAAGATGGGAGAAGAAAACGTCACCGGAAGTAGAAAGATGAGGAAGTAGCAAAGGAGACCCTCCATCGGTAGAGGGCAAAGAAATGTTACCACCCACAAGGGGAAGCAAGTATGGGAGAAGAAGAAGAGATCAGATGGAAGAGCTGCTCAGAACGGATAACCAAGGGTCCATTCTCGAAAAAGAAAAGATGGGGATGCAAAACCGACAAGATCCTCTCATGCATGGCAGAACAAATATGTAAGTCATATGCCATCTTTTACCGGCTACTGTCTTACATGTAATGTTTATGGCCATAAGGAAAGGGAGTGTAGAATGAGATCTAGAAAGGATAATGTAGGATCTCATAGAAATTATGCTTATCGGAAGGATGTATCTAGAAATAGATACATGCATGTTCCTTCTCCCAGTTATGCAAAGATTATGTGTCATAACTACAATGGATCTAGCCATAGAGATATTGAGTGCAGGAAGAGGAACCCACAGTCACATGGAGGCCAACAAAATGGCCATGCTTTGCAGAAAAGTGAAAACGGAGCACATGGAAAGCAAAGACCTGCATGGAACAAGATGAGTGGTGTTCCTTCTCTAGCAAGGTATCCGAGGAGACCAGGTGATGATTGCAATGACATGACAAGAAGAAGAAGAGTGAATCGATACATTAGAAGGTTCCCTTGTCATGAGGTTAGTATGGATGTTGTGTGCCACTATAGCACTATTTCTGGTTGTAATGCAAAGACCAAAAAAGAAAGGGCCCACGAGAAAAATAAGGCAAACTTTGCTCCCAAGTCCGAAAGTGGGGAGAAGAATGAGGTTAAGAAGGTATGGAGGAAGAGGACCATGGATCAACACTATGCATTCAATGCATAAGTGATATCTCCTAAGGCCTAAAGGAGATGCAGGATCTTAGGGGGAGTGACGCATCGAATTTATCATTCACCCCCTCAGTAATGAAGGCAACATGGAAAACCATGTTGTTGTCAGCATAAAGGAAGAAGATGACAAGAGTGTGTAAGTGTTTCCTTGACTACACACCTACAGATCAGTGATAGATCACTACTACATAATTCAATGAGTAAAGGTTAATAATTGGTATCAGGTGTTAACTGGTATGTGCAGGATGTTACCGGCATGAATGAAAAATAGGTTATGTAAGACAATGAAGTTGGAAATCATTGCAATAACCCTGGTAGAAGGGAATGTTGAGTTTATGTCTTAGGTGGTATTGGAAATTCCCTGAATGACATATGTTTGCCCTGTGGTTGATCATACAAGATTGCATGCTTTTGGGCTAACCGTTTTTGATTCTTGGCATGATGATAAAATTGTCTGGCATTGTGTAAGTCTAGGATCATGTCATAAGCTATGGTGGATACAATGTAATTGAAGGATCATCTGATGATCACACATACACAACTCAACCGATATATGGTGAAGATTGGAGTTCCAATATTATACCTAACCGGAGATGAGGACCTGAGATGTATGACTCAGGGGGAGTTCAAGTGCTCATCATGAAGAGTCTCATAATGAAGAGATGGTTTGTTTGAACTTGGAAGGATACTGGCTACCTAGATTGTAGGAGATGGAAATTGCAGAGGTGTTGAAGGTTGACCGGTAGGTGAGTAGTATTCACTGACACATCAGTAATTGGTATGTGTTTCTGGAAATTGAGTTTCAATAGCATCAGACTTGCATACTCAACTAGTGTCAGTTGATGGTTATGTTCCCCACCTCAAGTGCTGTGACTTGAGAAGATGTAACAACCGGTGATAAGATAACAAGTGGCATCAAAGGAAGTGTTACATCCAATGAAGACAAAGGGGGAGAAAGTATTCTATTAGTAGTCGGTACATACAAAGAGAAATAATATCCTGACAGTGCCCTTTGTCATTATGTCAAAGGGGGAGAAGAATTATGTAGCATGTCAGATACTACATATGTTGACATCAATGCCAAAGGGGGAGATTGTTGGCATTATGTTGTCATTGATGTCAACCGGTATAGGATGACCACCGGTAGAAGAGATGTATGTGCAACATTTTTATGAAGGAGTACATGATGTGATAGCTTGGATATCACCTTGTGTTGCTGAACACCAGTAAAGGTAAGGAAGGTGACCTCAGAGGTCATCAGTATACAAGTTAGCGCTTGGCTTGTGTGATGAGATGGATAAGTGTTTTGAGCAGTTGCTTGTGATAAAGAGGCATAATGTTATCTGAATCACTTCAACATTGGAAGAGAAGGATGAACCGGTATGCTGTGAGGTTGCAGAATAGTTGGACTCCCACTAGTTGAAGATGCAGTCATCATGAGAAGAGTCAGAGGAAGTTTGAAACCTTGACTCTTCTCATGATGACTGCATCTGAGAAGAGAGTGGGAGTGAGGGTGAACCTAGTTGAAGCTTTCAACCGATTGGAGGAAGAACTAGTAGTTCTTATACCGACAGAGTGTAATACTGGTGATGTGCAGAGAGTGAGATGTAGATCCAATAGAGAAGAAACAGGTGCAGAGTAGGAAGAAGAGTGAGTTGGTAAAGGAGAGAAGGTACTTCACCGACATAGTAAGACCTTTGATAAGGTTGCAAGATTTACTTGTAACATGATAACAACTTATGTATTTGAAATTTACATCGTGAACACTAAGTTGTAGCTCAGTGCAAGGGTTGGTGCTCCTTTGGGTTGTAGCCCATTAATTTGATAGGGGTTGTAGCTCCTTGGGTTGGTGCCCTAAAGCTAGGCATTGGTGCTCCTTGGGTTGGTGCCCTAAACTTTGTAACTGTGTTTTATTGTGGGGTTGGACTGGAGCAGTAGACTCCAACAACATTGCTCACTGAGGTTTTTCCCATATTGGGTTTTCCTTGTATATACTGGTGTTATGTGATATTCTCTTGTGAGTATGTTTTGCATTTAAGTTATTCTCTTGTATAATTGGTAAGTCTTCTTTAAGTTAGACCCTTCAACCGTTGTGCTCATAAAGGAGAGCTGAAGGAAAAGTTTTGAGAACCACTGATTCACCCCCTCCCCCTCTTAGTGGTACATTGTGTCTAACAGATCAATTATTTGAATGGACACCTTTCTTGACTCAGCTAATGCCATGGGTGTACCATGCAGTTAAGAGTAAACCTGGTAATCAATTTGGAGGTGACGGGCTAAGATTAGTACCCCGTTCTTCTCCAACTACCTTTATTTTTAGTTTCTTCATGTAGTTTGCGAGAGACACATCATTTTGGTTCTAACTTCCTTCTTCAATAGTTTTCAAGATCAAATATTCTATTTCCTCAAAGCGTTCAAGATTAATGAATCTTGCAAGAATTTTGGCTTTGGTGGAAATTAGTTATAAAGAAGTAGAATCTTTTTGTTTAATATCTAATATTGTATGGGACTTGTAGCATGTTGCATCCCTTATTCTATAAAAGAGATACAAGGGTCATTTTGTCTTCCTTTTGAACAATGCTATCATTCATAAAGCATAATAAAATAGTGTTGGGTCATAGTTAGAATATTTTGCATTGTATGAGTTTTTTGATATAAATGGCAAATCCGAATCAGAGAGATTTTGAACATCATATTATTATATCCATATTGTATTCGAATATTTACATGAATTCAATATAAAGTATATTTGAGTTTGTTTGTCTATCATTTTGTGGATTTATGTAAATGTTTTATAGCTTTCTTTCAAGGAAATAACTAAATGCTTGAAATGGCTAACAATAGATATGGGGATGGAGCATGGATATTGTAAGGATGATATATGAAGTCATAGGTTCAATTAAATGCAAGAAATTATTGGATATTCTAGTTCTAATTTTCTTTCATTTGTTAAGGGAGAGTTATCTGATTTATCTTGTTTGACTTTATTGCCCATTAGAATAGGCATTGGTCCTGAAATGTAGTGAATATATCATTGGGAAGCAATCTAAAATCCAGATAGTCTTTAATTTTTTGTTTTAGGAATAGGATTAGATTAGTAATTTCCCCCAATTATTGACTAATGATACACCCAAGTAAAATATCAAATGGGATTCAATTTGTTGCCCTTGGCATAAATTAATTGGGAAATTTTTGTTATGTCTCTTTATGAATATTTGAAAGTGCTAAGTCACAAGAGTGCTTAAAGGTACAACTGCCAAAGTCTAGTAGATACTTGAAGTGTAGGAGGCTTGTAAACCTTATTCATTAGCCACTGAGTTTAGTTGTCCATAGATATGGGATGATAACCCTTAAGAAAACATTAGTTGGGACCACTAACACTATCTACCCCTATGAAGAAGAAGAAGACAACTCAAGTAGTGGAAAAGACTCCTCTAGTATCTAAGGATAAGTCCAAAAAAAGGAAGAAAGAAGAAACCCCTTCATCAATTCCAAGGAGAGTAAAACATAAAGCTAACAAAGAAAAGCATTCTAAGGAAGAAGAAGAGAAATAAGAAGAAGAAGAATCTAAAATAGAAATAGAGCCTGAAGGTGACTCAAAAGGGCAAGCAAGTGAATCTAATAGAATCCTTAAATGAAGAAGGAATTGAGGCTAAAAAGGAAACATATGTACTTTAAGAAAGGAAGATAGAAGTAAAGGAGAAGAAGCCTCTGAAGTTGGACACTCTATTCAATTACATGGTGATAAATTATAAATTGAAAGAGGTTGGTAAAATGTATGGAAAAGTTGATGAGGTGGACAAAGCAACAATTATCAAAGCATTTAAAATTTTTTTCACTGATTTAAAAGAAAATATGAAAAATTGAAAAAATGATATTCCTGATGATATATGAAGTGTATTGTCAAAACTAAGATAGGAAACAATAGATGATGTAGAAGAGACCAAGTAGCATGCCTTATAGACTATAGGTGCAACCTTGTTTGAAGCAGATAAAGCTACATCAAAGCAAGTTTACTCAAATGAGTTTAGATAAAAAAGGAGAGAAGACATTAAGATGCGTAGAGATAAGGAAGTATTTGAGAAGCTACATGAAGAGATAGTAGAAGATTTATGGGATATGGAAGAAAAGCTTGGAATATTGTCTATTAGTAATGATGATAATAATGCTACTATGCAACATGATTCTCTTGTAGCTGGTGATACTGTTACGGGTGATTCATCCCTTCCTCCTTCAAAAATCACAGAAGCTATGACAAACGATGAGAATATTGACATGACAATTGGTTTTGATATTCCTAAATGAGAAATGTCTAAAATCAAGGAACCAAAATATACTATTAAGAAAGAAATTGAAGTTAAAAGACAAGATAAAGAAGAGCAAAAAGACAAAGAAGAAAAATAGGAAGTCGGAAGTGAGAATGTTGAAAAGGATAAAGAGAAGAAAAGAAAGTGATGGAAACTGGTACTTCATCAGGTAATGATGAAGATCCTTTGACAACTTGCTAAACATGTAGCTAAGCTTTGAACCCGTTACTCACTCTAAGGTAGTCGTTGATTTGAGAAAGATGGATCCTATGCATCAATTTTAGATTGTAGATGCATTTCTTACATCCGCTAGAAAGGACTTGATGGATGAAATGCAAATGAAAGAGAAATTACTCGAGGAAGAAGTTGAAGTGCTACATAGTGTTATACTTGACAAAAATATTGAACCATCTCTTTCCAGTACAAAAAAATTCAAACTGATAATGGATTCTTTCAAGGTGTATTCTTCTAGTCTTAAAGACGTTGTGGCAAAATAAATTGAAAAGGAAAAGGAAAATAAGTTAATTGAGCTTAAAGGAAGGTGTGTGACTGCACATAAAATATTTCTTTAACTTATGTCCAAAGGTAAATCATGCCTTAAAGAGGCTAAAGCCTTATAATATCACTATAGCTTGCAATGGCCCGAGGTCACCAAAAGCATAATATAGGTAATAGACTCTATTTAGTCTTAGATCAATGCGACCTATCATAAATTTGATCCAGAACAAGATTTTTTTGGTTCCAGCGGACCTACCATTAAGGAGTTGCACAAAAGATTCTTTGATTCACATCAACAAAGGGAAAATATTATTCTTCCTCTTAGTCATCTCACATATTTAATCAATAAAGATGTGTCTCTGGTCTCTCATGCCCTTTTGAAGGCACAACAAATCGATCAATCTAACCTAGCTCATACCTCTATTTTAAGAAGGAGAAAACATGTTAAATACACTGGATATTCATAAAAGTTTCCTTTATAATGTTGTATAGGCCTAGGATGGAAACAAGAATGCCTGGAAGATATATCTGCACAGAATCAAAGGCTCAACATCTAGTTGACAATTTTTTTGTTTGCAAAAGTATATAAATTTTTAGATTGTACAAAATATTTTTGTATTTTACTTAGGGGGACCATTTCATATGGTTTTTCTTTTATATATATGCCCTTTGTTTTTAATGTCAAATGGGGAGACATAAGGAAGTTTTGGCAATTTTTGGGAGATGTAAGGAGATAGATATGGCAGAACTTTTTTGCATGTTGCCATCAATAACAAAGGGGGAGAATGTTGGAATATTGTCATTGATTCTTGTTGGCACATTGAGCTTAATTTTCTTGGGCATTTTTTCGATTAGTCTAGTAAGGTAGACTACATATTGAGTCCTATTTTTGGTCTACACTCCTTCACAGTTGATTATATTAGTTTGCAGTTTTGCTAGTAAGTTTGAAGATGTGTGAGGTACCTATATGAAATTTTTATCATGTTGACATGGAAAGGTATGAAAGATAAAAGGTCTAGAAGCCATGTCTGATAGTTACCTTGTTTCTCAGAAACAGGATAGTCAGCTCAAAGAATCCACATTTATCAAAAGATCACATTTGTTTTGCAATTTTTGGACAAGACTAAGGATTTGTCATAGTGTGTGATTTCTAGTGGATACTCTCTTGCATCATTTTTTGGCCGACTTATGTGGATAAATCGTGTAGCATGTAAACTAATTTTTTGGACGTACTCAATTTTTGGTATGAAGGATATGTAACTGACATGAATAAAATATGGATTGATACACACACACACATATATGTATATGTATATTCATATGTGTATGTATGTATGTATGTATGGTGTGAATAAGAGGTAGTAGAAGCAATAGTAGTGATATGCATTGATATATGGAAAAAGAGCTAATGAAGTGTGCAAAATTTGTTTACTGAGCCTAATTGGAATTGTACTCCATGCATGTCTGAGATGCAACTATAATAGTTCATTTTTGTATATATTTCTAGGAAGTAAGCCCTTTGACAATGAGCACTATAGTAATATTTTGTAATTGGTTATAAGATATTGAGATATAACCTTCTGTGTGGTTTTTCCCTTACGAGTTTCCACGTAAAAATACTGGTGTCAAGTGTTATGTATTTCTTTCATAGTTTCCTTTCTTTTACTAAAATTTAGTTATGTTATGTGGATGGTTATTTAAAGGTTTTAATTCATTTAAGGGAATACTGATTCATCCCACCCCCTCTCAGTATCCCGGATGTTCAACATCCCAAGCATTTTGGGGTGTTAAAATTAGAGTATGATGACATGGGTAAAGAATTCCCACTTAACCAAGCTGACTATTAAGTGGTTTAGATTTGAGCCAAAACATTGGGGACTAGGGCACCTAGTGTGACCTAGTCTTGAGACTAAGATGCCTAGCATGACCTGGTCCTAGGACTAATGTGCTCGGCACATCTTGATCCTGGGACTAAGGTGCTTGTTGGGACTTAGTCCCTCCAATGTGGACCTAAATTTAAACCCATGGTCAAAAAGGCCACAAAGAGGCTAGGATTAAATGTAAGTAGAGTTGTGATGTTGGGAACAAATGTAGGAGACCATCAATACTAAAATAAGGCTCAGATGAGCAAGAAATTGCATAGAGATGTAATTTATGATGCTACATTTAGCACCCACTTTAGCAAGAGTATGAGCCTACACACATACTCATGGTAAAGTAGAAGAAAGAGAAAGAGAGGGAGAGACATGGGAAATCTTGCAAAGAGATAAGACATCACTAAGTTCAAGAGAACAAGCCCCCAAACTAAGGATATTAACTCACACAAGCATGTGCAAGGGCACAAAAAAATAAAATAAAATACACACAAAGGAGGAAATACTAAAAAAAAAGACTCTAAGTCAACTAGTCAAAGATACCTTGATAATCAAAATGACTCAACCACTAATATCACCCTTAAAATACTATTCCAAGAACACACATGGTCACATGGAAAGAGAAATAACACACATCAAAGATGAGACAAGACTCCATGGTCCAACCAACTAGCAAAGTATGCTATGGGATCATGGAGGAGAGATAAAAAAGAGCAAGGATTCCAACTGCTAGCAAGATGTGTTATGCTAGGTAATCCATGAAAGAGGAGAAAGAGTAGAAAATAGTCTAGGAAGTTGTGATATGCTAGACAATCTACCTTAAAGAAGTTGACAAAGGAAGAGTTGAAAATGTATAGAAAGTTTTATTATGCTAGTCAACTCATCCTGCTATATATGTTGTTGTCTGGTTTTGGTTTTGAATTACCTCATCTAATACATTGGTTTGGTTTCAAGCATGTAACAACCTATATAAGATGCATGATAGAAAAATGTCTAGTTTCAAGAATGCAATAATCCATCTAAGACAAATGATTCGTAAAATGAGGATGAAGCATGATGATGCAACAATCCTGAATTGATATTTGATAGTTGAAAATGCAACTAGGAGGCTGCATATATGCCCCCCTTAATATGTCAACATAGTATAATGTTGATATCATAATGTAGATAGAAACAAGGATAACCACATCCAACACAAAGGAGACATCCTTTAAGCAACAATGTACATGCAATCCAAGCTAAAGAGAGCATAGCTCTTTTGAGACAAAGAAGAGATAGTTGTAAAGAGATATCTTGACACAAATGTAAAGGGATCCTTTTGTGGGATGCATGATTGACAAAGGAGGAATAGAACTTTTCCCAAACATACCCACTTCCAAAAATAGAGGAGATCTTTTATAAAGATGACATATTTGAAAGAAGAAGGAGACTAAGAATACACACCTTCTCAAATGCTTAGAAAAAAGTGGATTCTTAGTGAAGGATTGCACACTTTCACTAAAGAGGGATTATTCATAAAAGATGAACTATTTCAAGGAAGAATAGTTCCTAAACAAGGAACACACATATACTCACATGAAGGATAATTATATGAAAGAAATGACATCAAGTTATGAAGAGATGCAACTCAATAAAAGAAAATTGATTCCTTAGTGTAATGATGAAAATTGAGAATTAGGGTTTTATTAAGTAAATCCACTAAATAACCCAATTAAAACACATACATTGAAAGAGGGTTGAACCTGATAGATCTAGGCTCAATCCTAATAGGAAAGAGACTAAAATTCTGATTGGATTCAATTAGTTAGGGTGAATTATTCCTCTTTCTAAGCTGAATTGTAATGTAATTACAAAATTAGGGTAACATGAGGGATTATTGAAGCGATCTGAAAAAAATTGTAAGCTACAAATCTACCACAAATCCATGAACCTGGATCTAGGAAAAATAAGATGTTTAAAACCTGTCCTTTGAAGCTTGGCCTGATTTTTTGAGACCAGGTAGCATAGATCTGCCCTAGTCCTCTGAATTTTTTGTTGTTGAAAGCTGACCTATTCATCACTGTTAAATTTGTCGGATTTCCCAAGTAAAGCTCCACACTTGTTTCTTGCACATAGGAAGAACGAGAAATATGTTGGGAATAGGATTTTTCCTTAGGTCAAACCCCAGTTTTGGAATTAACCATGAATGGAATAATACAAATGCTAAAATAAATATTAAGGAGATATACCTTAGATATGCAATTTTTGATGATCATGCAATGCTATTTGAATTTAATCATAAATTTTGAATGTAATGGCATGACAAACACATGAACATGAAAAACCCTAATCACACACACATGCTTACATGAATATTGATGTAACTTTTCTCCACAATGCTTGAAGATGAATATGCAGCCTTGAATATCTGAATATGCTTGATAATGAATGCTTCATGGATGCACATGTAATAGGGATGGAGCAGTAGATCTAGAATAAATTGATAAAATGCGTCTATATAGGGTTCCCTAGGTAATTTATTGATTAGGCCGGTCTCCAATGATTATGTGTAGCCTTGGGGATTAAATGTTGGTGGGGAGATATAACACCTGCCCCATTTCAAATTGGGGTCCCTTTGAGAGGGACAAGGGTGTTTTGGGGTGTCGTGGTCAGACCAGGTTGTTCCACACCCTAGTCCTTCTACAAAGAGGACCAAAACAAGTATCCAAGGGGGTGGGCATATCATAGTGGGACCCAAAAAAGGGTGTACATGACATCAAAGTTGGATAATTGGGCCTAAACAGACCTAAAGAGGGGATGATGATAGGACATGCTAAAGTGGGAGCACAAACATGAGGTTTAAATTAGATCGGTGATAATCTACAATGCTACACTTAGAAAGAAAGAATGATAGAAAGGATTTTATTGTCTGTATTCTTACCCCCTCAGAATGGAGACAAGAATAAATGGACTATTATTTTTTTCATTGAGTATGATCGCACCTAAAATTTGTACTACCATGAATAATAATGACCCCATATAGGTACGAGAGCAATGTCACATAGTGAGGAGAAACATAATAGTAATATAAATGTTATGTGTGAGGAGTAGGATGGGAGTCCAACTCATTGTCATCAAGTATTTGAATGGTACTAATTACAATAAGTTGTTGAATTTTATCTAATAAATCATGACATTCATTGGTAGAATGGCTATGGATTTGATGATATTTGCAAAAAGAAGGATTATGTTGATTTTTCTTTTAATTATTTTTTTATTTTTCAAATAGAGGGTGATCAAGTTGTCTTTAACAAGCTCATACAAAATTCTCTCTTATTGTGATGACAAGTTGTAATAAGACACAAATGTATTAGATAATGGGGGAGGAGATGTCAACAAAGGAGGAGTTTGGAAACCTAAACCGTCTTTGGAAAAGTGTGATGTAGATTTCTCATGATCATTAAAACTTTGTTGCACACATCCTAAATCATGTCCATTGCATCCATGTTTGGAATAAAATGTAGATGTTGAAATGTCTAGAGGTGAGGGTTTATTCTTAGTTGCAAGGTTTAACAATTCCCCATCAACATCAAGACATGTATTTGATGTACATGTGGGAATTGGTTTAGAAGAAGCTTGGATAAATGACACACAAGGCTGATTCAAGGCTTCATTCTTAGATTGAGGGATATTATACCCACTAAAGGAGGGTGTAAAGTATAATGTACCCCAATACTTTTCTAAAGAAGCATCATTGAGAGGAGGTTATGTTGTTGAAGGAATCATAGTATTAAAGGGAGAAATGCATCCTACTTCATCATGAACAAAATATAAGGATTAGGATCATCCTTGGTTGTGTTAAGTTCATTGTTATATATGAATTTAATTGTGCGATGAAGAGTAGCAAGGATTTCTTTCATAGAATAAATCCACAGTCTACCTAGAAGAAGGTTATAATTAAGATGTTTGGGAATGACATAAGTAGGAGTAGGTAAAGTCACAAGTCTTACTCTGATAGGTAATATGAATATACCAAGTGACTCTCTAGGAACATTATCAAAGCCACAAACACAAAGAGGATCAAGTTGAATAGAAGAATAATCCATATTTATCTTATCTAATAAGTCAACATGACAAATGTTAAGAGTTGATTCATTATAAATTAAAGTACCTCCTATGTTTTGTTCATAAATACAATTAGTAATCATAAGGGAATCATCTCTATTTTTAATCTCTATAGAAGGCAATTAATCTTATGAGAACATAATATTATTTGATTTAGAAGAATGATGAGGAATCAAATTTTTTAAGGCTTCTTGGATCAACTTATAGTATGAAGGTGACATTTGAATCAAGTCGACAAAAGGGAAACATTAGCTAAGATATCATGGAGTTTCTCAACAAGATTAGGTTCCTTATCAACATGTTTCTTAGGATGAAGGGGGGAAGGAAGAGAAGTGAGAAGAACATTGGGAACTTGCTTGTTTCTAAATTTAGGCACTTCAATACCATGTTTTTGTGCTAGTTTCCTTTCAATATCACTTTATTCACATATGTATTTCACAACTCTTAAGATATAAACAAGAGGTCTCTTGGGCTTAGACATAACATAAATGGTATTGACTTGATTAGGCTCTTTGTTATCCAAGGATTCATATTTAGAAGGGAGAGAATAAAGGGAATTGCTAATTTTTCATCCTCTTGCCCCAAGGTAAGACAAAATTTGGGAGAAAGATTAACGCTATCCATCAATTCTTAATCTCTAAGAGAAATACCATGTATGGAAGGTAAGGTTACATAAAGGAAGGTGTTTATGATATCATCCCCTTCCTCTAGGATATCCTTATGAAAGAAAATTTTAGGGGAAAGATCGACATCATTTATCAAAACTTAATCCTTAGGAGAGAGAGTTTTAAAAGAAGTGTTAATAATCTCTTTCTGCACTAATATGTCCTCATAGGTAGGAGGGTCTCTAGGAGAGGGTAAATCATAATTAAGGATGAAAGGATTAGCTAAATTGTCATCATATGCATGTTAGACACAATGCACCACTGAGAGAGGGGGTGAATCAATGGTTCTCAAACTGTTTGCCTTTAACTGACTTATGTGAGTATACCAGTTTGTGGGGAGACTAATCACAAAAGCAGTCACACAAAGGGACATCACATAACACCAATATGTACGAGGAAAACCCAAGATGAGAAAAACCTCAGTGAGCAATGCTATTGGAGTCTACTGCTCCAATCTAGCCTCACAATCAAAACTCTGTTATAATGTTTAAGGCTACAACCCCTATTTAGGGCACCAACCCAAGGAGCACCAACCCCTAAATTGTTTATGGGCTACAACCCAAAGGAGATACAACCCCTAATTTAGGGCACCAACCGAAGGAGCACCAACCCTTGCACCGAGATACAACTCAGTGTTCACAAAGATAACTTCAAATAAAAAAGTAGTCATATTATTACAAGTGAATCTTGTAACCATTTCATATACCTTACTCTGCTGGTGAGATACCTTCTCTACTACACCGATACACTTCTCCTGCTGCTCTCATCTACTGCTTCATTGTTGGTAAAATCTACCAGTTCACCTCTACTCTCCTTCTTCTCTGCTAGATCTCCTCCTTACTGCTATGCTCTTCACTGGTACTACACTCTTCCGGTCCACTATCTACCTTCTCTATAGCTTGCTTCACTTCTGCTCTGCCGGTATGGACACTACTAGTTCTGCACTGCTACCGATTGAATACTTCAACCTGCTTCTCCCTCACACTCAGTCTCTTCTCACATATTTGTTGAGAACTTGACTGATTTTCTCTCACATGAAGAAGTAACACTTAATCACTTTGCAACAGCACTATCTTCTTCTCTACAACAACCCTACTCTCTCATCTAGGGACAACCATCTTTGATTTTGGCTTGCATATTTATAGACTGGTTTTATTGCCAAAAAGTAATTCAAACTTTGAGTGGTTAGGGTTTCCTCACTTACATCAAGGCAAACCAAATCCAATCAAATCTTGCCCAATCTGATTGCCTAGATAGTTGTTTCCTCATCATTGCTATTGTCTTGCCTTTTTGATTACACCTTCTATCTTTGGCAATATGCTTTTTTTACCTTTTCGGTTGATCTCTTGATCAAACACCAAGATCGGTCTTGTTGTTTCCTTCATCCGCCTGAATCTCCTCAATGAATCACTCTTAGATATCTCTTAGTTGTCCTCTAGACCTCGATCCACAAACCTCTGCAATGGCTCTGCAACACATCTCATGATTTGTTGGATCTGCCATTAATATTGACCAACTGCCAGCTTGGATCCATGCCGGTCCAGTTAGGATCACCAACCAAACTCTTTGCCAGTTCATCTTTTCTGCCGGTTTACTAACCCTGCCGGTTAAACCCTCAAACCAATCTGTCATCAACCTTCAACAAACTCCATCTTCAATCTAGCCCTTCTACTTTGATCAGCTCAGATCATATCTCTGCCGGTTTGTCAAGTTGACAAACCCATCACTTCTTCTATACAAGCATCTCAACATGCCTTCTTAGTCGATCCAGTGCATATACCGGTGGAGTGACACCTTGTCTTCTGGATCCTGCAATGTAGTCATGTGACTTCCTTGTTTGTGCAACATATCTTTAAATAGGAACATGTGATCTGGTGTGGGCACATTCACTGTTAGTCATTGCTTCTCATGATGAATGCATATTCATTCGGTGGGAGTCTTGCTGTTCAACAAGCTCATAGCATACCAGTGTTTATGTGATTTAATTAATATTCTACCTCTTCATCACAAACAACATCCAAGCATCTTGCCCATTGTCAACACTTCACTTATCAGTTGGCATACTCTCCTTACTGAGGATACACTATATCGGTATCAATCACCTTACCATTCCATCCACATAAGTCAGGCACCAACTTGTGTACCAGTGACTCTCGGGGTCATCTTCCTTACCTTACTGGTGTTTTGCAATACAAGGTGATACCATAGATATCTCAACATGTACTCCTCCTTGACAACGTTGCACATATATCACTCATACCGGTAGTCATTCCATACTTATTGACATCACATAAAAGGGAACATCATGAAAATCTTGAATAAAAATTGAAATAGAACTAACAAAAAAAGATAACAACTCCATATGCAATTACAATCAAATAAAATACTCATAAGCTATAAAAGATGCAACCAAAGAAATTCTCATTCACCAAATAGTAATCAATTAAGTGCATAAGAATCATATCTAAAATTAAAAATCAGAAGTAATTCTAATGTAATTCTTGCCAAGTTCACCAAAATGTAATGTGGGGAAATAGGGTTGACTAGAAAACTAAGAAATTTAGGCATGTTTTTGCCTTTGATTATATTGAGAGGGAGGATGATCCACTTGGCCCAAGATGTTCTTAAGCACAAAGTGGATTCAATGGTCCCTTGTGGGGGTACTTAAAAATGAATCAGTGAATTAGGAAGAAGAATGCAAGGTAAGGTGAGAAGATGACCTATTCAGTGTCCACATGGATATAATATGTTGAGAACCCAATACATGAAGAGAATACAACAAAGCAAGCCAAAACTAAACCACAATCAAATTTTAAGGCAAAAGTACAGGAATTGGATCACTTAGATCAACCTGCTCTTGGGACTGGGTCATTGTGCTCAGCCCGCTCTTGGCAACGTGGACCTAAATTTAGACCCAAGGTCTAGAAGGAAAATGAGAGGCTAAGATTAAATGTAAGTTGAGTTGTGATATTTAGATCATAAGCAGGAGACCATACATGATAAAATAGGGCCCGAGTGAGCAATAAATTGCACAAGAATGCAATTTACAACTCTACACTTATGAATAATAAAAAAGTAGCAACAAGAATTCCAAAAGAAACAACTTCAAAAAGAATCTCTATTCCAAACAAAATTATTACTCTTCAAATGATGATGAAATCAATACTGCTAATGACGATAGAGAAGAAACTTTTCATGGCCCTAAATGTTGGAGATAATGTTGCCGACCTTAAAAATTATGTGAAGAATAATGTTCTCAAAGATTTAAATCCTACTAAGGTTTATTGCACTTTGGACATTAATAATAATATTGAAAAATGTATGATTGTGTGGACTACCTTCTATGCAAAAGAAGATAAAAAGTCTTTGGTGATTTACAGTGGTTGTCCTAACCACATGACAGGTGATAGAATCAAGTTCATCAATCTTGTGAAATGGAATGGAGGTGCAGTTTGATTTGGAGATGACTCCTTTGCAATAATTTGTGGAAAGAGCACAATAACTATTGATGGGAAGAACACTATATAAGATGTTCTATATGTTAAGGGTCTCAAGAACAATATACTCAGTGTAGGTCAAATGTTTAACAAAGGCTATAATATCACTTTTAATGATAGGGGATGTGAAATTAGGAGGGCTAGATTTGGAAGATTGGTAGCAGAAGGAACCATGAATGAAGGAAATGTATGTAACCTAAGGGAAGCTAATGAAAGAAACTATTTTCTAGGAAAAGTAAGTGAATGTTATCTTTGGCACAAAATAATGGGACACATCAACTCTACCCATGCAGTTAGAGACATGCAAAATATTGTCAAGCCTACAAACACCTTATGCATAGAATGTAAGATTAGGAAGCAAACAATGACATGATTCAAGACCAAAGAGTTATCTTCTACAAAACCTTTGGATCTCTTCCATATTGACTTGTATAGACCAACTAGAACAAAGAGTTCTCAAGGTGAAAGGTACTATTGGTATTTTGGATATGTTGATATGGTTTTGTCATTGATGTCAACACTTGTCAACACTTATCAGCACTTCGAGATCTTTGATTATGTTCACCGACATGTTTAGTGACTTATGCACAATCATCGATATTTGGTTCACCGACAGGTTATATTGTTCACTGGAACTTGGAATGACTTGAAGACTACTTGGTTATGTCAAAGACATTGTTTAGACACCTTTTTATGGTGATTTGTTCATTGGTCTATTCGGGTTTGCATATTTGTTGTTACCGACAAATAGGTCCAGGTTATGCACCGACAAGAATATCTATTCCAGATCAGCATGACATGTTACGAAGATGATTTATTATTATTGTAAATGCATTGAGTTGACATGATGTATCAGATTTTGATTCATTTGTAATTGATTTTATTGTAATATCTTTAGTGAGCCTACCTACTCAATTGGTCTTAGGTTTCAGTATAAATGTAAGATCTCATTTATGAGATTAATATGGGAATGTAAGTAAGTGTGAAAATAAGTAGAGCTATACACGCAGACATCATTCAAGATTGAAGGAAGGTTTGAGGAAGGTATATCTGAGCTTAACCAGTACTGAATCCAGCATATGAAGATGCTATTTTATGTAGTACATTATCATTGGATTTAACCATCCAATTCTAGTCAGTGTGACTCCCATTTTTGTGATTGAGTTGTGAGCTCTAGGCAACTAGCCTTTCTGCATGTACAGACTCCATATTGTACACACATACTATCTACAGTAGTATCATCTAATTGTGGGTAAGGCTTCCCACCATGGTTTTCCCCTTACAGGGTTTCCACATACAAACATTTGTGTTATGTGTTGTGGATGTTATTGTCTTTCTGTTTCATGCATTAATCTTTATTGATATTGCAATTAACTGTTAAAACTGTCTACCAACATAAAGTTTGGTTTCACGGTATTAAGCATTAAGATTTGGTTAAGTTAACTTTTGTTTGAATTTATTGGACAACTGATTCACCCCCCCCCTCTTAGTTGTCTCTGGGACCTAACAATTGGTGTCAGAGCCTAGTCCTCTTTTTGCAGAAGTTTAACAGCTTGAGGAGATCCAATGTCTTCTAACTATTTCAGGAAGGGCAGTCCGAAACTTGATGGAACTAACTATGGCATATGAAAGATCAAGATGGAGACACATTTTAATTGCATTAGAAAGGACATATGGGATGTTACAAATAATGTTTATACTTCTATTCAAGGTCAACCTAATCCACCAACCTTGGCTAAAGATGAGGAAAATGATTGCAAAGCAAGAGAAGCACTTTTGAGCACATTATCAGATCAACAAATCATGGGATTATCAGACAAATCTACTACTAAAGCTATTTGGAACAAATTGGAAACATTGAATGAAGGAGATTCCATAATCAAAATTGCAAAACTTGAATGCTTCTAGGTCAGGTATGAAAATCTGAAAATGGAAGAAGATGAAAGAATTTTTGCTTTTATGGAAAGAGTAAATGAAATTGTTTTGGGTATACAATGTTGTGGAGGAACCTTAAGTGAAGATGAAATTGTTTCTAAAGTTTTAAGAGCATTTCCACCGACATATAAAATGAAAGTTACTGCTATAAATGAATTGAGAACAATGCCTAATACATTAGTATCTAGAGACACTTTGGTTGGAAAACTTTCAGCTTTTGAACTTAAGGAATTTGGTCATGTTGCTACAATAAAGATAGATTTAGCTTTCAAAGCATCATCATCATCTACAACATCATCATCATCTAAGAAATCTAATTGGAAAGCCTTTTATGCAAGAGAACTTGAAGAAATCAGAAAGGAGAATGAAGAAATGGAAGAGCTTGAAGCATTATTTGCAAGGAAAATGCCTAAAGGTCCAGTTGGAAGTAAGTATGAAGGTAAAACACCATTTAAATGTTTCAATTGCAATAAAATTGGTCATATGGCTTCTACGTATCCTGATAGACATGCAAGATTGAAAGAAGAAGCTAAAAGAACATATAAGCTTAACCCTGATTATCAGAGATACAAATTTAAGAAGAATAGAGACAAATCTTGTTATTATGCTGATTGAAGGAGTTACTGATGATTCTGATGAGGATCCAATAGACAATGGATGGGATTTTGTTGCTTTAACAGAAGATCAACTGGCACCTATTGTTCAACTGGTAGAGCAAGCCTTGGCAGCTAAAATTGAAGATAAGGATGAATGGATTATTGATTCTGGATGTTCACATCATATAACTGGTGATAAGAGTAAATTCTTAACCTTTCAGGAATACAATGGAGGTCTAGTGAGATTTGGAGATGATAAAGCTTGTATGATCAAAGGAAAAGGAACTATATCTTTTGATGGTAAGAACAATACTGATAATGTTTACTATGTTGAATTTTTGAAGCATGTTCTTTTGAGTGTTGGTCAATTAGTTGAGAAAGGATTTCAGTTACAATTCAAGAATGGTAAATGTAAAATCTTAAACAAAACTGGTTTGGAAATTGCAACCAGTAATCAGACTAGAGGTAATATCTTTCATTTGAATAACAATGAGAAAACATGTTTGATTGCTCATATTGATAAAAGTTGGTTATGGCATAAGTGACTTTGTCATGTAAACTTTGATTGCATTGTGAAAATCAGTACAACTAAGGTAGGAAGATATTTACCTAAGATTGTTAAGCCTCACAATCCGGTATGTAAGGAATGTCAATTTGGAAAGAAAGTTAGAGAATCTTGTAAGAGTATACTAGATAAATCCAATAATGCTCTTGACTTAATTTATACTGATTTATGTGGTCCAACAAGAACTAGAAGTATACAAGGAGATAGATACTTTATGCTAATCATTGATGACTATTCTAGAATGTGTTGGGTTACTTTTCTCAGGGAGAAATTAGAAGCCTTTGGGACATTTAAACTATTCAAGGTGATGGTAGAGAATGAAACCCATAAGAAACTCAAATGCTTGAGATCAGATCAAGGAGGTGAATTCACATCTAAGGAATTTAATACATTCTGTGAAGTGAATGGGATCAGAAGACAGTTATTAGCACCTCGGACACCCCAGTAGAATGGAGTTATGGAAAGGAAGAACATAACTATCTTGGATGCAACTAGAAGTATGATATCAGAAGAAAATCTACCTCATATGTATTGGAGAGAAGCAGTGAATACAACAGTTTACACATTCAACAAAGTTCACATCAAAGGTGAAACCAGTAAGACCCCTCATGAACTATGGTTTGGTAAAACTCATACTCTTAAATATTTCAGAATATTTGGAAGTAAATGCTATATTAAAAGAGATGAGTATATTGAAAAATTTGATCCTAGAAGTGATGAAGGAATATTTCTTGGTTATTCATCTAAGAGCAAGGCATATAGATGTTTTAACAAGAGATTGCAGAAAATTGTTGAAAGTGCAAATGTGAAGATTGATGAACAGTTTAGAGGAAATTCAAGGTTAATAGACTTTGAACTGGCAATAGAGATAATAACAAATGGACCTACAATGAGTACACCGGTACAGAATGATGATCCAGTTACACTGGCATCATCTAAGGATTCAACAGTCACTGAAGAACAACAACAAGTAAAAACACCCCAGTATGTAAGATTGAATCACTCTAAAAGTCAGATAATTGGAAATAAATATCAAGGAATTATGACTAAAGGAAGATTGGCAAATGAAGAGGTATTTCTTATTTCTCAAATTGAACCTACATCAATTAATGAGGCATGTGAAGATAGATATTGGATTAAAGCTATGGAAGATGAATTGGAACAAATTGAAAGGAATAACACTTGGTCATTGGTTCCTTGGCCTAAAGACAAAAATGTAATTGGAACTAAATGGGTTTTCAGAAATAAACTTAATAAAGATGGCAAGGTAATCAGAAACAAAGAAAGATTAGTGTGTAAGGGATATTCATAGAAAGATGGAATTGATTACAATGAAACCTTTGCACCGGTAGCTAGAATTGAGGCAGTTAGACTATTATTATCTTTTGCAGCTCACAAGAACTATAAAGTATATCAAATGGATGTTATATGTGCATTTCTAAATGGAGATCTTGAAGAAGAAGTTTATATTGAACAACTTGATGGATTTTCTTTAACAGATGACAAAGATATGGTTTCTAGGCTAAGGAAAGCTTTATATGGATTAAAGCAAGCTCCTAGAGCTTGGTATGCTAGATTGGACAAATATCTTTTGAAGCTTGGTTACACTAAAGGTAATGCTGAGAGAAATCTATATTACAAAGTGACTAATGATGACATATTGGTTATTGAAGTTTTTGTTGATGATATAATCATTGGAGGAGAAGATGGATTGTGTAAAGACTTTTCTAATAAAATGCAACAAGAATTTGAAATGTCTATGATTGGAGAGATAAAATTCTTTTTAGGATTGGAAATTTCACAAACTAATAAAGGTATATTCTTATGTCAATCTAAGTACTTGAAGGAATTACTAAAGAAATTTGGCATGGAGAACTCTAAACCGGTAACCACACCTATGAATACAACTGATAAATTATCATTGAAGGATGAATCAACACCTGTTATTCTGACTAGATACAAGTCTTTGATAGGAGGTTTACTATATTTGACATAAACAAGACCTAATATTATAAATGCAGTGTTGGCAAATGCACACTCCAATGAGAAATTGTAGGTGATTGAAGGTTTTATCATTGATGGCAACCTTGCAATCATATGACATCGACAAGATAGGTTACCGGCACCAACAATGACAAACTCTACATCGACACTTAGAACACCGGCAGTGAAAGGAAGGATACCAACACCCTGACTGACAAGAATTTTGTTTGAAATATATTTTGTAATTAATTGTAAAATCACTGTAAGCCAACATGGCGAGTTGTAATATGACTCATATATGTATGAGATCATTTTGTAATAGGAAGTGTGTGATAGGATGCGAGATAAGTAGACCTACTATGCAAATTATAGGTTAAGGGTTTATGTATGTAATAGAGCTTAAACTGGTACTAGATCTGGCATAACAGATGCTAATTTGAAGCAGTACAAGACATTGGATTAATATAATCCATTTTTTAAGTCAGTGTGACTTCTTTTGTAATTGAGTAGTGAGCTCTAGGCACTTGGCCTTCCTGCATGTGTAGGCCCTTATTGTAAGAGTAATACTCCCTTATTGGCCAGTAAGTGAATATTGTGGGTCACAAATCCCACCAAGGTTTTTCCCACACCAGGTTTCCTCATTAAAATACTGTGTTATGGTGTGCTTCTCATGTGGTTATTACTATTCTTGTTTACTGCACTATTTCTTGTTTACCGGTACACAATTTTAATATGCTTTTCATGTTTTAAGTCAAGTAAATTTAATTACCGGTCAGATATTGATTCACCCCCCCCTCTCAGTATCTTTGGGAATCCTAATCCTAACAATTGGTACCAGAGCTTGGTCCTCTATTTTTTGAAGCCTAACAGCTTGAGGAAGATCTTATCACCGGTAGAGATGGAAAACTTGAGAGAACAATTGAAAACAACTCTTTTAGACTATGATGCAGAAAAGGTGAAGAATATCAAACTTGAAGATGATCTAAAGGCTTCTCAGGATATCATTCAAGCACTTCAAGAAAATCTTACCATTGCAAGAAATAAGAGAATAGAACTTTGTGAAAAGATGCAGAATGAGAATGATGAAAAGGAAACTCTTAATGATCTGGTAAACAAGCTAAGACAAGAGATCAGTACAACACAGAATGAGATGCATGATATGACTATGAGATTTTGTAAAGAAATTGAAGATAGAAATAAGAATGAAGAAGACTCAGTTAGAAGACTAAATGATGCTGGAAACAAAAAAACAAGACTTAGTCATGAAAATGATATGTTGAAGACAAATCTAATGCACACACAAAATGACAAAACTGAACTCATAAGACAGAAAGGAATCTTGGAAAGTGAACTGACTGCTGCAAATCATCACAAGGAGAAATTCAAGAAAAGTTTTGAAGAACTTGGTGACATGCCGAAGAATCAGAAACCTAATGGCGATACAAATGGCATTGGCTTTGAAGTTGGTGAAAGCTCTGGTACTACAAACAATCATGATCATGGCAAATCAGTAAGACAACCTATTGCTTACAAGTTTAATGGAAAATGCTTTAACTGTAACAAGTATGGTCATCGAGAAAATCAGCGTAGATCTAGAAATTATCAGAACACTAATACACCCACCGATCAATGTTCTAAATGCAATAAAGTTGGTCATAATTCAGAAAATTGCAGAATGAATGTGAGATGTTATGTTTGTGGAAGATCTGGGCACTTATCTAATCAATGCAGAACACATACCAACATAGGATATGAGAAAGCTATTCAAAAGAACAATATAACTTGTTATGCCTGTAACAAGATTGGACATATTGCTAAATTTTGTAGAAGTAAGGCATCACCGACAAATAACAAAGGTCCTAGTTTGAAAGGTAAAGAAAAAGTTGAAGAGGTAAAGCAAGAATTTTCAAAACAATGGATCAAAAAGTCAGATCAAAATATTGATGTGATTACTCCTCCACCGGCAGAACAAAGTAACATTCCACTGATAGGAGACTCTTCATCTAACTAAAGAAAATTCTTTTGGGGGTTTAGCAACAAGATGAAAAACATGCTATTTTTCTCTCAGTTGATGGTGAGAAGTTGAAATTACTTCTATACCGGCAGATGAATTAAGTTGTGACTTAACCAACAAGCATTAAATATGGTAGTTGGCAAAAATAACATTATAAAGCAAGTGTTTTGGCTCCTTTTTCATTCACTGAGCATTCAAATCTTTGAGAGCGTGAAAATTCCTGAGCGAAGGTACTGCAAGCAAAGAAGTGAAGCAATCCATCAAAGAATTCATCCTTAATGCAGATTGAGGTATTTATAGCTATGGCATCTTCATCCACTCCTAAATTTATTGCAAACCCTACTGTTGTTGAAGTTGTTAAGCAACCTAGGCCCGTTTTTTAGCTAGTTCCCAAAATTGCTAAGAAAGATGATAGCATAGGTGCATTCTCTCAAATCCCTAAAGGAGTAGTATATGCTGAAGACCCTAGAATGTATATACATTTTCATATTGATGAACTAGGTGATGATGAAATTAAAAATATGTATGAGACTGTAATCTGTGATGAATCCGGAAATGTCAAACCTAAACATAAGATAGTAGAAACCCTAGGTTTCACTGAAATACTTAGTATCTCAGATTTCCTCAAGGATATCATAATGATTGTGTTAAGAAGAGTACATGGTGAATTCTTCTAGTTAGACTCTATTCATAAAATCACAAAAGAAGCAGTGAAAGCTGTAATAGGGTTACCCTCCACCGGCAACAAACCTGACAAAACTAAGAAGGTCTCAAATGACTTAGTGACAAACCTAACCAGTGCAACATTTGATAAGAGATCTCTAAGGGTAAATGATGTGAAGGATACAAATATCAGATTTATCAGTATGATCTTAGGTTATAAGGCTACACACACAAATAGGTTAAACTCAGTTTCTAGCCTATGTATTAAGAGTGCCTATGATATGGTAAATGACAATGCAAGAATAGACATATGTGAATGGCTCAAAGATGAGTTGATAGAAAATTTGGGTAAGATCAAAAGAGACAAAAAGGGGACATTCAGATTTGGAAACTTACTTGTTTGTCTGATGCTATACATAACCAAACAAGTACCCGATATTGGTGCTAGAGATTTTGGATTTGATATACCGGTAGGAAAGCAACTATCATAACTATTAAACAATATGGGAGAGAACAAGGGGAAAAACATAAATGAGCATTTTCAAGCATTTAAGGCTCGAATGAAGAACAGAGTAAGACTATCACAAGCTATTGTGGATAAGTATAAAAAGGAAATCTATTTTGTGATCAAGAAAGATGAAATTTGGATGGAGGCAGTTATCTCTAGAACCATCTGGGTAACTGAAATGGGCTATGAGACAGATGATAACATCATAGAAACTTATGCAAAATCCCTCCTTGAAGCTCCTAATGAACCAGAAGAGAAAGTATTTGGTAGTGCATAAATAATTGAGAGCACTATACAATCAAGGAAAAGAGTTAAGAAGGTAGAAGCAACTGTTAGAAAAGGAACCCAATAGGCAAAGGAAATCAAGGAAGATGTGCTAACAAACTGGTATAACTGAAAGTGAGTTGGAAGCACTTCAACTGGAAACTCACCTTTCGCCAATTGGATCTTCTTCAGAAAGTGACATACTTGCTATATTCAAGAGAGTTGAGAGGAAAAGAAAACCTTCACCGGTACCTTCTCCTACACCAAAAAGGACAAGACAAAAGCAACAGGCAGTAAGACCTCCGACAAAGAAGATGACTCCTAAGAAGAAGGTGAAACAAACTATTGCCCCCATTGACAAACTTGTTAGTGAAATTACAGAGGATGGTAAGCTGAAGAACATCAATAAAATGTACAATACACTATCAACTAATGATAAGGAAAGTATAGAGAACAGTGTAATTCTACACTTAGATATATACAAGAAATTTTTGATGCAAATTGTTGATGAAATTCCAAATGACTTGTATAGGAGATTAGAAGCTAGAAGATTATCTATTGTTGAACTAGATAAAAAGATTAAAATTGAAAAGTTACTGGCAGTGCATCCAGTTAACTCACCTAATGAAATAGACAAATTAATCAGTGAGGCTAACCAGACAGTATTTTCTATTGCTCACCGACATGTAGCATTAATGGCTGGCAGAGTAATTGAAGTATCTAAGGAAACAACTGATGGATGGGATATTTTTTTTGTGGAGAAAGAAAAAGAGGAAGAATTAATTAGACCTAAAACTATCAGAGTATATCAAAAGGATAGAGACAAGGGTAAAGGCAAGGTAGGTGGACCACCAAGTTTAAAAATAACTGACAATATGCTCCCACCTCCTTCAGATACTCCATCGGTAGACACTATTGTAAATCAACCGACCACTGAGAGTATGGAGACTCCAGTAGAAGATACAAACCTTGAATCAGAAATTTTGTATACTATAAATGTAGATACTCAAGAAGTTAATATCATGGTTGACAGAGAGACCACTAAGGATAAGGAGAAAGATGTGACCACAGAGTCACCAACTGTAGAAATTGAGTTCAACACATAAAAATCTACACAGATAGAGAAACCGACAGAGGATACCACTGAGAAACTGGTAGATACAACAGATAAACCATCTGAAGAATCGACTAAGAAAAGTTCAAAGGCACAAACTGAGGAACCATCAACTAAAAGCTCAGAGAAACCGTTTGAGACACATTTGGAGAAACCCAAACTAGTACAGGTTGAAGCACAGGTACAGATAGAGACAGTGCCACCCGACCAAACTGAAAATCCTAAACCTTTGTTTGTAGAAATGCAAACTCAGATAGACCTACTCGAGGTCGAACCAAGAAAGGAAATAACTACAACTGGTAGCATGGCTATTGTAAAAACTGTTGGACAAACATCTGGTACAACTATGACAGAATTCAGACCTACTAATGTAACATAAGTCTTATTAGACTCAATAAAGAAGATCACAAAATGCAATGCACAAGCCTATAAGGCTATTGATGATACAAAACCAATTCTTAAATTGATAGCACCAAAGTGCAGTGTTGAGAATAAAGATTCTTTGGGTCAACTAGACACATTGTCTAAGTTTATCACCGACAACCTAATAACTATTGATCAAATAAATGAGGATACATTTAAGGAGAGGATGATAAAGGAAAAAGAGAAATTCTTTGAGGATATTGTAAATAAGAAAAAGGAGAAAATGGATACTCTATTACCGGAACTTGGAGAAATAATTCTTGACTTTAAGAAACTATACAGAGATACTTGCAAAACAAATGTCTTAACAGAGGATCTTGACAAGGAGATCAGCAAAGCTCAAGAGAAGTTAAATAATATTGCTGACAATTTGATTGGAACATCAGATTAATTTTTGGAATTAGAAAAGAAAATTGCAGAGAAGGAAGAGAAAATCAAGAAATTGGAGAAAGACAAACAGGGAATAAAGGATAAGGCAAAGGACTTAAAATGCAGATTTAGTCCAAGACTAGAGTATCTCATTTCCTTAAGAAAAGAAATATCCAAGGCTCTGGTTCCCGGACTGAAGACACCAGAAGAGAAAATGCACATACTCACCGGTATAATGCAGAGAACACAAGAGGCAATAAAAGACTGCAAAACATTCAACAATGACATAAATTTAGATATCTTTCAGATTGTAACCCATCGGTTACAAGAATCTAGGAAAGACTCCACTGATAGCGAATGACAACCTTTGTCATTGATGTCAAAAGGGGAGTAGTGGGATGAGAAAAATGGTCAGAAGGAAGGGACTTCATCTGCTCAGGGGGAGCATACAGTTTTGGCAAGACAATTTTGGCAGACTATTTTTGGATATCATTTTGGACACTTTTTTTTCTCATGAGTGTTGCCATCAATGCCAAAGGGGGAGATTGTTGACAAATGCACACTCCAATGAGAAATTGTAGGTGATTGAAGGTTTTGTCATTTATGGCAACCTTGCAATCATATGACACCGACAAGGCAGGTTACCGGCACCGGAAATGACAAACTCTACACCGGCACTCAGAACACTGATAGTGAAAGGAAGGATACCGACACCCTGGCTGACAAGAATTTTATTTGAAATATATTTTGTAATTAATTGTAAAATCACTATAAGCCGACATTGCGAGTTGTAATATGACTCATATATGTATGAGATCATTTTGTAATAGGAAATGTGTGATAGGATGCGAGATAAGCAGACCTACTATGCGAATTATAGGTTAAGGGTTTATGTATGTAGCAGAGCTTAAACCAGGATCTAGCATACCAGATACTAATTTGAAGTAGTACAGGACATTGGATTAATATAATCCATTTTGTAAGTCAGTGTGACTTTATTTGTAATTGAGTAGTGAGCTCTAGGCACTTGGCCTTCCTGCATGTGCAAGCCCTTATTGTAAGAGTAATATTCCCTTATTGGCCAGTAAGTAAATATTATGGGTCACAAATCCCACCGAGGTTTTTCCCACTCCGAGTTTCCTCGTTAAAATACTATGTTATGGTGTGATTCTCATGTGGTTATTACTATTCTTGTTTACCGGTACATAGTTTTAATATGCTTTTCATGTTTTAAGTCAAGTAAATTTAATTACCAGTCAGATAGTGATTCACCCACCCCTCCCTCTCAGTATCTTTGGGAATCCTAAAACTAACATACAGTATGTATTATTTCAAGATTTCAGAGTAATCCTAAAGAAAATCATGAATCAATAGTAAAAAGGATTTTTTGGTACCTACAAGGCACTACAAATCTTGGTTTATGGTATCCTAGAGATGAAAACTTTGATTTTTGTGCATACATAGATACAAATTGGGTAGGAGATGTAGATGACAGAAAAAGCACCACCGACGAAGCATTTTTTCTTGATAGCAGATTAATTTCATGGTTGAACAAGAAAAAGAGTTGTACATCACTATCAAAAGCTGAATCAGAATATGTTACAACAACAACTAATTGCACACAGGTATTATGGATTAAACAAATGTTGAAGGACATAAAGGTAAAATGCAAGGAACCTATAACTATTTACTATGATAATATGGCAGCAATTGATATATCTAAGAACCCGATATTTCACTATAAGACTAAACATGTTTCTATCAAATTCAATTTTCTAAAAGAGAATGTTGAAGTAAAAGAAGTGAAATTGGTTTATGTGAATACTAAAGAGCAGATTGCAGATATTTTTACTAAGCCTTTGCCTAAGGAGACTTTTGAATATCTCAGAGAGGAGCTTGGAGTTCTACCCCCACCGGTAGAGACTTAGACAGTTGATGAATATCATCAACCGACATAATTAACAGAGAAATTTTTATTTCGGCTTTGATGAGGAGAGCTACTTCTCAGGGAGAGTAGCTGGATAAATTGGATAATTGGTATTTTGTAAGAAGTTCTATGAATTGTTTGTATTTGGTTTTGTATTGCTTTGGCATTGATGTCAAAGGGGGAGAGGGGGAGAGATGTTATGGAAAAACACATTATCTTTTCGGGAGAGATTATTCTTAGGGGGAGAGATATTATGTAATTTGATTTCTGGTTAATGATCTCTTTGGGAGATTGTTGTTTTTGGTTTTTGGCATTTCTGTTTTGGCACTTTGATGGTTTTTCCATCTTGTGTTGCCATCAATGCCAAAGGGGGAGATTGTTGGTATTTTGGATATGTTTATACGGTTTTGTCATTGATGTCAACACTTGTCAATACTTATTAGCACTTTGAGATCTTTGATTATGCTCACTGGCATGTTCAGTGACTTATGCACAGTCATCGATATTTGGTTCACCAACAGGTTAGATTGTTCACCGGCACTTGGAATGATTTGAAGACTACTTAATTATGTCGAAGACATTGTTTGGACACCTTGTTATGGTGATTTGTTCATTGGTCTATTTGGGTTTGCATATTTTCTATTACCGGCAAATAGGTCCAGGTTATGCACCGACAAGAATATCTATTCCAGATTAGCACGACACATTATGAAGATGATTTATTATTATTATTGTAAATGCATTGAGCTAACATGATGCATCAGATATTTATTCATTTGTAATTGATTTTAATGTAATATCTTTAGTGAGCTGACGTACTTAATTGGTCTTAGCTTTCAGTATAAATGTAAGATCTCATTTGTGAGATTAATATGGGAATGTAAGTAAGTGCAAATAAGGTATATGCAAAAATAAGAAGAGCTATAGACGCATACATCATTCAAGATTGAAGGAAGGTTTGAAGAAGGCATATCAGAGCTTAACCGGTATTGAATCCAACATATGAAGATGCTATTTTGTGCAATTTATTATCATTGGATTTAACCATCCAATTGTAGTCAGTGTGACTCCCATTTTTGTGATTGAGCAGTGAGCTCTAGGCAGCTGGCCTTTCTGCATGTGTAGACTCCAAATTGTACACACATACTATCTACAATAGTATCATCTGATTGTGGGTAAGGCTTCCCACTATGGTTTTTCCCCTTACAGGGTTTCCACATACAAACATCTGTGTTATGTGTTGTGGATGTTATTGTCTTTACCTGTACTACAATTAACTGATAAAACTATCTACCAGCATAAAGTTTGGTTTACCAGTATTAAACATTAAGATTTGGTTAAGTTAATTTTGGTTGGAATTTATTGGACAACTGATTCACCCCCTCTCAGCTATCTCCGGGACCTATCAGGTACTTCATGTTACTCATTAATGACTTGGGTTACATTCTTGAAAGAAAAATTATAGGATTTTAGCATGTTTAAGATTTTAAAGTTAGTGGTTGAAAATAAAATGAATAGTAGGATCAAGTGTCTAAGAACAGACAGAGGAGGTGAGTTTACCTCAAATGAATTTGATTTTTTTTGTGAATAAAGAAGCATCTATCTATTCCTATAACTCCTCAACAAAATGGAGTAGTAGAAAGAAAGAATAAAACTATTAAATAGATGACAAGAACAATGTTAAAATAAGCACATATGCTTGATATATATTATAAAGAAGTAGTCCAATTGTAGTCTTTATTCTTAATAGAGGACAAGTAAGAGTGAACAATGACAAGAATCCTTATGAGCTATGGCATGGAAGACTTGCAACTATCAAGTACTTCAAATTATTTGGGGGTAAATGTTATATCAAAATAGATCAAGAATATTTATGAAAGTTTGATTCTAGATCTAATGAAGGAATTTTACATAGGTACTCAACTAGAAGCGAAGCTTATAGGTGCTACAATAAAATACTACAAGAGGTAATTGAAAGTGTAAATGTCAAAGTTGATGAAGATTTACATCAAAACACATGTGAACTAAAAGGTTATGAATTAGATTAGCCTCCAAGCATAGAAGAAAAAGAGGCACCTGAAGGAAAGGAAGAAACACCTGAGAAGAACCCTAAAACTCTTGCCAAATATATTCAAAAGAATCACTCTAAAGAACAAATAATTGGAGACAAAATGAAGAAGTGTAGACCAAAGAAGAGTAACAAAGGTAAATGAACAAGTAAAATTTTATTTACTATTAAAGATATAACCAAGAACTATTAATGATGCTAGAAAGGATGAAGGTTGGATACAAGTGTTTGATTGGTTGAATGAATCATAATACTGAGAGGGGGGGTGAATCAATATTCCCACATATTCTAAAACATTCATAACTTCTTAACCTTTGTTGATATATCAATTTTATCAATTAATCTCATTAACATGAAATAACAAATGCATAATAAACAAGAAACACAACCACAAATGGAACATTAGATTTTATACGTGGAAAACCCGATGGGAAAAACTGATGCAGTCAAGGTAGGGAGATCCAATGAAGGAAAACCCATCCTTGCAGGCTAACACAAACATCATGCAAAATATACTTGTAACTAGTAATAAGATGCCATAAATAGCAGAAAGAACAACTGGTAACAACACATAATACATAACTGGTAAACAATATGAATAAATCTTATTACAGTTTGAATAATTACACATGCCACATGTTGGATCATGGTCCAGGATACAAAAAATGCTTGCAACATAAATATAAGATCTGCAGATCATCCACATATCATATCAACCTCCAGAAATAGTCTGTTGGTTCTACCCTAATCTGGACCTCATCCTTCCAACCTCAGTCCACTGGATCAGAATCTCATCAAATCTACATCTTCGCTCGATCTCTAACCTCTGTCTTCAATCCTATGACTTCTTTCCTCTCGAATGATTCACAAACCTCTATTTATACTGTCCACAAATAATAACAACTTAATCAAGTCGACCCAAAGACCAATCAGTTCATGAAATGTGTAACGGTAACAAGTCAGTTCAAATCATTAAGAACAACTTCCAAAATGCATAAAACAATGCGCGGTCCTCCGGGAACATCAAACACGACACAAGAAACATAAATCCATGATCCACAAGTTATGAAGATCAACTGCAACCCAATCCAACTTCGCTCAACATACTGCAAAAATAATAGGTAAGAAGATATCAACTGAGCCAATACCAAAATTGATAACTCACCAGGATTAAATCCAAATGCCATGAAACTTGATATGACAAAGATGATGAAAAAAAGGGAATAAACCCAAAACCAAAATCCTAAACACTCAAACAAGAAGAAATGCCACGATCTCTAGCAATTCCACTGAAAACTGCTCAACCGGTAAGAACTAGACTGGTGCTCCTGCATTAGACTCTCGAGGTTAATTAAAAAGTGAGTACCATCACTTTATCTAGTTCAACGATCTATTAGTAGGTACTTGCAACTGCCTCAGGGGTTCGGCGATCTGACTACAACTTCTGGTTGCCTCTTCTCAACAATCTACCAATCCAAACTGTAGCCTGCCTCAAGTCGGCGATCTATTCAAGTCTCCACCCACTAATTTGTTGACATTTGCATGAAGATTGCATTGATGAACTATTATGTTGTCATTGATGTCAATTATAACCGGTAATGATGTTGTTATGATGTTGTTTTGCAATCGATAGGTGAGCTAGTGAAGGAAACCGATATTACTTGAGAAGTAGTGAGATCAACCGGTAACCCTACCTGTTGATGTGCCAAACCCTAATCGATGGAGCTTGGTGAATTGTCTGTATTGGTTTATGATTAAATGATGAGTGGTAATGATTATGCCACATATGAATGTTATATGTGAAGAGTTTCAAATGGTTTTTGGCATGTAGAGATAATGGTTTTATCTTGGGAATGAGCAAGTACATTGCATGAAGTGGAAACCGTGTGATGAGTTATTGGGATCGATGAAGTGGTGATCAAGGAGAGGTCGAGGTTGTCTTGAATGATGTGAAATCATTGCTATGTAATCCAATGGTCATACTTGAACTGATTTGTTTGTAATCTCTATGAGATCTTAGGTTTGTGATGTGTTACCAACCTATAATTTTTCTTATAAGGTCAATGAGTTGTTTTGTTGTAGTGTTGGCAATTTTGGTTAAGCGTGTTTGGTTGCCAAACTAGAAGGTGTATCTGCAGTATGTGTGAAGGCAGATAGGAGCATGAAAAGGATCTGATCAAGTAAAGTAGTTCTATTCACCAGATTAGCAAATCCATGTTGTTCTCTAATAATTGCAATAGTCAAATCCCTTAACAGGGCAAGCTCTAACATGCTTAGTGCTATTTAAATCCTCTAACTAGGTGATCCATTAGCTTGGATTTCAAATCCTCTACTGAGGTTACTCCTAACAGGGTATTGCTTCTAATAGGGCATTATAGTCAATCCCTTAATCGGGTGGTCCCTAACATGATCTATTCTTAACATGAATATTTGTAAAGCTTTAATAGGCTTGGCTCCTAACAGGGTGAACTTCAGAAGAGTTCAAAATACTTGTGGGTATTCATCCCCACCATGGTTTTTCCCATTTGGGTTTTCACATTAAAATCATTATGTCAAGTGGTGAATATTTTTGTGGTTATGTTTGCGATGGTTAATTTTCTTAACTGCTAAATCCACTTAGATATGATAAGATGACCGACAATAATCTGAAATGTGCTTTTAGTTTTGTCAGCAAAGTATTTTGATGTTTTGGTTATGAAAGGAAATACAAGAGCAAGGAAAGAAAAAATAAAATCCTAGTAAATTTATTGATGAAGTAAATGTTACCAAGAGAAATGCAAAAACCTTGGAGCAATCACCCAAATGTGAAGAAGGAGGCACAAGAACTTTTGAAAGGGACAAACAAAGAAAAAACCCTTGTGATATTATGAATGAGGCAATGCCTAAAATGTGTGTGTGTGTGTGTGTGTGTGAGAGAGAGAGAGAGAGAGAGAGAGAGAGAGAGAGAGAGAGAGAGAGAGAGAGAAGCTCTTTACAATAATTTCATTAAGAAGAAATGAGAGAGGAGACATCTCTTAAATAGAGATGAGGAGAGGAGTTACAAAGTAACTCCCAAATCTATGAATGCCACCATTCATAAAATGTGTGTGCCATGTGTCCACATCCTCTTATGGAGGAAATCTAATATTCCTTAATAAAAGAAAATAAAAGAAATGACTTGTCCTCACACATGTACTAGAGGACAAATTACATGTAGGAATTCCAAAGGAATATCTTAAACTAAATACAAATAAACTTAAGCCAAGTAAAGATTAAATATTCTAACACCCCCCCTTAAGCTTTACTTGGGGATTTTACATCAAACCCTTCAATGGGTTGCAATCCAAGATTTTAACAATGAAATTGGAACTTTTCTTTACAAAGTGGCTTGGTCAAAATATCTACAACTTGGTCTTCCCCCTTGCAATAGAGAAGTGAAACTTGCTTGTCTTCAATTTGTTCTCTAATAAAGTGGTTTTGGAGAGAAATGTGTTTTGTCCTTGCATGGAAAACTAGATTTTTAGCGAAGGCAATGACACTTTGGTTGTCACAATACAATTGAGTTGGTTCATGTTGAGGTAGACCCAAATATTCAAGTAGTCTTCTAAGCCACAAGACTTCTTTGGAAGCATTAGTGAATCCTTTGTACTCAAGTTCAGTGGATCCAAGAGAGGTAGATTGTTGCTTTTTACTATTCCAAGAAATTGCTGTTGAACCAACAAAAAAATAATAACCACAAGTAGATTTCCCATCATTGGGATCTCCACCTAGATCAGAATCAGTAAAACCTTCTAAAGTAAAATTAGAATTTGCACCATAAAACAAACCTACATTAATAGTTCCTTTAATATATTTTAAAATTCTTTTAGCAACTTTAAAGTGTGTTTGTTGAGGTTTAGACATGAATCTTGAAACCAAACCAACACTATAAGCAATATCCGGCCTAGTAAGAGTTAAATAATTCAAACTTCCAACTAATTGTCTATACAAAGTAGGATCAACAAGAGGAGTTTGCATATCAAGCATTAACTTAGTACCTAATTCAATAGGAATTGAAACATGGTGAGTATCATTAATTTTAAACTTATCTATGAGATCTTGAGCATATTTACTTTGAGATAAGAAAATTCCTTTAGAGGTTTGCCAAATTTGTATTCCTAAGAAATAATGTAAAAGACCTAAATCAGTCATTTGAAATTTTTGATTTGAAATTTTTGATTAAGTTGAAACTTAATATCAGAAATCAAAGTATTGGAACTTGAAGTAAGAATCAAATCATCTACATACAAGATAATAATGATAATATCATCTTCACTATGTTTAATATACAATTTAGGATCATTTTTACTTCTAATAAAGCCTCGAGAAAGAAAAAATGCATTAATCTTTGAATACCACTCCCTAGGAGATTACTTTAATCCATAAATTGATTTCTTTAATTTACAAACTAAGTGTGCATTACCTTCTTTAATAAAACCAGGAGGTTGAGACATATAAATTTCCTCATGTAAATCACCATTAAGAAAAGAACTTTTAACATCCATTTGGTGAATAGGCCAATTCATTCTAGAAGCTAAAGCAAGCACACGTTTAATTGTAAGCATTTTAGCAACAGGAGCAAAAGTTTCAGTATAATCTAAGCCTTCAATTTGAGAAAAACCTCTAGCAACTAATATAGCTTTAAATTTACTAACTTGATTATTAGCATTCAATTTAGTTTTATAAAGCCACTTGCAAGAAACAAGATTTTTACCATGAGGCAAGGGAACTAAATCCCAAGTTTGGTTAGAAATTAAAGTATCATATTCTTCCTTCATTGCTTTTTGCCAATGTGGTTGATTTTTAGCTTGATCAAATGTTTTAGGATCATTAGAATTCATAATAGTAGTCATTAAATCATAATTACAATAATTAACTCTTCTAGCTTGAAGTCTATCCATTCTAGCCAAGTATTCATCACTATCTTGAATTAAAGATTTAAAACATTTAGGTCTTCTTTTAGAAGTAATGGATTCATCACTAGAAGAAGAGTCATGAGGAGTAGAGTTATTATTATCATCATCACTATCACTAGAAGGAATTGAAAGAGATTCATTAGGAGTAGGGTTAAGAGAAGGAGGTTGGTCCTCCACAAGCACAACTTTTCTTTGAGAAAGTTCATCATCCTCCACTTTAGAACAATCATGAATGCCTTTTTCTGCAATACAATCATCTCTTGCAAGTTTTACCTTGTTAGTAATAGGATTGTAAACTCTATAACCTTTAGTATTTTCATCACAACCAACAAAAATAAAAGGAGAAGATTTAGCATCTAATTTTTTTCTTTTCTCCTTAGGTTTATGAACATAAGCTATGGAACCAAAAATTCTTAAATTCTACAAATTGGACTTTCTACCAGACCAAGCTTCTTCAGGAGTTTTATCCTTTAAGGCTTTGGTAGGTGATCTATTAATTAAATAAGTCGCACAAGCCATAGCTTCAGCCCAAAACTTGTAATCCATATTTTTTGCATGCAATAAACATCTAGCCATTTCAACAATTGTCCTATGCTTCCGTTCCGCCACACCATTTTGTTGTGGTGTATAAGGAACGGTAAGCTCATGTTTAATTCCAAAAGATTTCAAATAAGCATTAAATGCATTATTGACATATTCTCTTCCATTATCAGTACGAAGAATCTTAATTTTAGAACCAGATTGTCTTTCTAAAAACATATGAAATTCAGTAAACACATCAAGCACTTGATCCTTACTATGAAGGAAATATATCCATGTTCTCCTTGAAAAATCATCAACAAAGGTAAGTGCATACCTTGAACCTTGGATGGAGGGATTCTCCATGGGACCCAAGAGATCACTATGAACTAGATGCAATTTAGTATATGCACTCCAAGATTGACCATGAGGAAAGGGTTCCCTATGCATCTTACCACTCATGCAACCATTGCAAACAATTTGAGAAGGAACAATACTAGGCAATCCATGAATTATATTTTCTTTTTGCATCAATGAAATATAATCAGAATTGAGATGGCCAAGTCTTTCATGCCATATAGTAAAATCAACAGTAGTAAGCAAAGAATACTTTGGAGGAGCAAATTCATAGAACTTGAATAAGTTATCACTATCCATTTTAGCAGTAGCAATAACATGATTAGTTTTTGGATCAATGATATAACATATGCCCCTATAAAAGTTAATCTTATAATCTTGACAAAGTTTAGGAACTGAAATCAAATTTGATTTTAATTCAGGAACATAAAGAACATCATGTAATTTCCCATTAGGAACATTCACATCACCAATAGCTTCAAATTTGCAACTATGATTATTAGCTAATTGAACAAGAATATTGGAAGTATCAGGATGCAAAGATTCAAAACATTCTTTATGAGAAGTAACACGTTGAGATGCACCAGAATCAACAATCCACTCAAGTGGTTGAGAAACATTATAGGTACATGTAAATGCATGATGAGATGAATTACCATTATTATTACCTTTCTTATAATGAGGTTTATGTTGTTGATTCTTTTGATTATTTTGGTTCATGGGGATTTTTATCATTTTGCTTCTTAAAACAATTATTAGTAATATGTCCATCTTTCCCACAATATGTGCAATGGGGTCTTGTTTGAGAATTATTCCTTTGATTATTGTACGCATTATTATGATTATTATTATGAGAATTGTTATGATAGGATTTAGAATGAGATTGATAATTAGAAGATTTGTGATTATTATTATGATTATTATTATTATTATTATTGGATCTAAAATTATTATTATGATTTTGATTTTTAGACATAAAAGCATGTTCACTACTTTTAAGAGCACCAAATTGAAATAATTTAGCTTCCTCTTGACATAATAAATTATGAAAAATATCATAAGTTAATTGAGTAGCTAAACTAGGAATAGCAAGTTGAGCATGAATATTCGTAATAAATTGTTGAAATTGACGAGGAAGACATTTTTTAAGAATAAGATGAATTAAACGTAAATTAGCTAGAGTAACTCCTAAACCAGTTAATTGACTATTAATTGAATCAAACTTTAATAAGAATTCGTCCATGGTTTTAAAATCCATATACCTGAGATCTTCGAGTTGATCTTGAAGCTGAATTTTTCGGGATTCATTGGAGCTATCATAAGTTGTTTTTAAAATTTCCCAAGCTTCATACACTTTTGTACAATTTCCAATTAAAACATACAAATCAGGAACCATTGAAATACCAATTAAACCAAGTGCTTCCTCATTTTGAGCCTTCCATCTATCTTGGTCGGCTTGAGGAGCAGTTGTAGCGGGCTCAAAGGTTTTATTAGTTGCAACATCCAAAAGGTGCTTGAAACGAAAAATGAAAGAAATATGCGTTCTCCATGAATGATAATTGGAGCTATTTAATTTAATTTCCGGAATTAATGTAGACATGATAGCAAAATAATGGTTAGTAAAAAAAAATTACCCCTTTGATTAAAAAACAAAAAAAAAATAACCTCCTTGATTGAAAAATAAACCAAATTTGAATAATAACTATAACAAAATTTATAAAAAAATGTTATATTCAAATCTTAAATAACAAATTTAAATTTTTAAAAACAAACTTTGTATTTTAAAAGAACTTTAAATCTTTATTAATAATAAAATAAAATAATTTATATTGAAAATTTATTAAAAAACTTTATATATTAAAAAAGTTTATTCAAAAAAAATTCATAAACCTTTTGTTTAAACTTTTAAATTATATATATATATATAAATTCTATAAAGTTCTTAAGCTTTTTTTTAAGTACACGAGTCTTTTAAGCTTCTAAAACTTTGTTTCTAAATAGTATTCAAATGAAATCAAATGTTTTAAATAAAGCAGGCCAATGTTTAAGAATTAATACGTATGAATGAGAAAGTTGAATATAAGAAACTGTCATTTTAAAGTAAATGACGAAAGTTTTAAATTAAGTTAAGTTATTTAATATGATGAAGAGACGTTGTAAAGCAAAAGAAGAAATGAAACCAATTAGCAAACCAAAAAAAATGGTATAAGATGTAATGATATAATAATTCAGAACCATTACAACTTTTTAGAGATGTAATAATACCAACAAAGGCGATACATAGAAAGGCCACCAGTAGAGGCGATAAGCTACAGAACATGTACAGAGGAGGGGCTACCAGGTTTGTTAATTTGAATAGTAGCAGAGCTCAAAGACACAGGGAGAGTTTAAAAAAATGGTTGAACAGATAAACTTCCAATGATGAAAGAGCAGCAAAGAGATGACAGGAGGAAGAAACAAGAGAAGGTGAAAGTTGTGCAGCTTGCAAGATTTACAGAATTTTTTACAGATTAAAGTTATGTTATGCAATATTATGCAATAAAAGATTAAAGTACTCTTTGAAAATGATTTCTATAGTAAACAAAAGATAGCAAATGGAATGTGATATTCACAATATGTTACTATGAAAAGATTGGATAAAGAATATATTATAAATATTAAACTTCTGGAAAAAAAAAACTGCAAAATGAAAAATGCTGAAACTTGCAAGACAATCATAGATGCAACTCAATGATAAACCAATTTTGGCGGAAAGCCTTCAAAAAACAAGATAGATAATATGGGTTTGGCGGCAAGCCGACCAAACAGATTAAGGAGGCTGAGTTTGGCGGTAAACCTTCCTAACTAGACAATTAAAAAAAATACAAGAAAGAAGAAACTTTGGCGGCAAGCCTTCCAAAGACTAGAATCTAAAAAAATATTAAACCTGCAGGCAAACTTGTTAACAGGTTTGAAAAAAAAAATTTAAAATCTGAAATAAAAAACCTGCACAGTAGAAAATATTAGAGAAAGAACTTCTTCTCCTCTCAAGAATGCCTCCAAGAAGGTGAACTCCACATAATGGTAACCTTCATCAATGTCAACTTAAAACAAGGATTAGAAACCTGCTTTGATACCATGAAAGGAAATACAAGAGCAAGGAAAGAAAAAATAAAATCCAAGCAAGTTTATTGATGAAGTAAATATTACCAAGAGAAATGCAAAAACCTTGGAGCAATCACCCAAATGTGAAGAAGGAGGCACAAAAACTTTTGAAAGGGGAAAACAAAGAAAAACCCCTTGTGATATTATGAATGAGGCAATGCCTAAAATGAGAGAGAGAGAGAGAGAGAGAGAGAGAGAGAGAGAGAGAGAGAGAGAGAGAGAGAGAGAGAAGCTCTTTAAAATAATTTCATTAAGAAGAAATGAGAGAGGAGAGATCTCTTAAATAGAGATGAGGAGAGGAGTTACAAAGTAACTCCCAAATCTATGAATGCCACCATTCACAAAATGTGTGTGCCATGTGTCCACATCCTCTTATGGAGGAAATCTAATATTCCTTAATAAAGGAAAATAAAAGAAATGACTTGTCTTCACACATGTACTAGAGGACAAATTACATGTAGGAATTCCAAAGGAATATCCTAAACTAAATACAAATAAACCTAAGCCAAGTAAAGATTAAATATTCTAACAGGTTAAATGGTTTGAGAGTTTCAGAGCTGTTATATTGTTATTCTGTTATGACAGCCAACCAGTATACTTGACAGTGATATTGCAATTTGTAGTTCAGTGTTTGATCTAGTCAGTTCTGAGTTTGACTTGAGAGGTTGTTTTCAAGTTTGGTGAAAGCTTTGTCAGTCTTCTATCTACTGATTCACCCCTCTCAGTAGTTGTCCATATCCTTATTGATTCATCCTACCATCAATTGGTATTAGAGTATTTCAGGTCCTCTAGTGTCTAAGCCTAATAGCTTGAGGTAAAGATCTTGAAGAACATGATGAAGAAAGAAGGTCCAAAGTTTAATAGGGAAAACTACTGAATATGGAGTGATAAAATGAAAATCTATAGCAAGAGTCTAGAAAGTCAATACTGGGAACATGTTGTTACTCAATATGTTGCACCTAGTGGAACTATGTTTGATGAACAAAAGAAAGAGCAACAAGAAAATAATCAAGCATTGGAGGCCATTATTAGTTCTTTGTCAAATTCAAAGTATGTTGATGTCCATGGTCTGGAGACTACTTATAATGTGTGGAAGAAACTTGAGGAAATCTATAGCGGTGATGAGAATGTGAAGATTGCCAAAGAAGAGAGTCTGAGAGGTAAATTTGATGACATGCAGATGACTGAAGGTGAGAATATTCAACAGTATGGTCAAAGGATCAAGGAGATAGTCAGTGAGATCAAGAGTATTGGTGGTAAAGTGGAAGATGCCACAATGGTTAGTAAGGTGATGAGAACCTCTCTATCGGTCTACACTATCCAATTTGCAGCCATTCAGGAGCTAAAATCTATTGATAAAACTAAGGTAACTCTTGAATCCATCATTGGTAAACTTATTGAATTTGAATTAAATGGTTATGATGGTAGTGCTTAGAAATCTGAATCAGCATTTAGAGCTTCAGTTTCTAACCCACCTATGAGGAAAAGCAGATATGTTAGTCACAGTTACGAGTCTAGATCCAGTAGAGAAGTTGATGATGAAGATAGTCTGATCAAGCTTGAAGCATTGTTGGCTAAGTGGTTGCCCATAGGTATCAGTAAGTATAGAGGTAAATTAACTTTGAAGTTTTTTAGATGTAACAAGATTGGACACATTGCAGCTAACTACCCTAATGGTGACAATGAGCACAAGCGTGAGAAGTACAAGAAGTACAAAGGAAAAGGCAAAAGAGATTGTCTCATTGCAGTTGATGGTGGTATCACTGATGAGGAATCTGAGGGAGATGCTAATGAAGACATTGTCTTTATTGCCATTAAAGAGGAGAATCTAATCATAAGGCATTAGTTTCTCTCATGGATAGTTCTGATGATTGGATCATAGATAGTGGTTGTTCACACCACATGACCACTGACCAGAGTAAATTTCTTACTTTGAAGGAATTTGATGGAGGAGTTGTGAGATTTGGAAATGACTCACCCTACATGGTAAAAGGAAAGGGAACCATTTCTCTTAATGAAAAGAGAAATGTATATGATGTTGACTAGGTTGAGGGATTAAAGCACAATCTTTTGAGTATTACTCAACTCTATAACAGAGGTTATCCATTGGAATTTAAAAATGAAATGTGCAAAATCTATGGGAGAAAAGGTGAACTGATCACAACCGGCAATAAAACACAAGGTAACCCGTTTCACCTTAATCCTAAAGTCAACAACTGTTTAATTGTTAAAGTAGATGATAGTTGACTTTGACATCGAAGATTTTGTCATATAAATTTGGATAACATTGTCAAAGTCAATAAGTCCAAGTCGGTAAGAGGTTTGCCTCAGTTGGACAAACCGGTGAATGCTCTGTGCAAGGAATGTCAATTAGGTAAGATGACATCCTCAACTTTTAAGAGCAAATCCTTCTCAGCAGAATATTTGTTAGATTTGGTTCATACAGATCTCTTTGGACCAATAAGGACTAAAAGTATTCAAGGTGATAGATATTTTATGAATTTCACTGATGATTGGTAAGAAGATAAAGTGTCTGAGGACTGATCAAGGTGGTGAATTTACTTCAGAGGAATTCACTAGATATTGTGAAGACAATGGAATCAAGAGGCAACTTTCTGCACCGAGGACACCACAGTAGAATGGTATTGTAGAGAGGAATGATCGGTCAGTTGTTGAAGTTGCTAGAACGATGCTAATACAAGGAGGTGTAGCAAAAAATTTCCTGAGAGAAGATGTCAGCACAACTATCTACACTATGAACTGGATATTGGTAAAAAGAGGTAAGGATAAAACTCCTTATGGATACTGGTATGGTAGATCACCTAATGTCAGTTATTTTAAGATTTTTGGTAGTAAATGTTTTATCAAGAGAGGTGACTATGCTAGTAAGTTTGAGGCTAAGAGTGATGAAGACATATTTCTTGGTTACTCTACCAAGAGTAAGGCCTACAAATGTTACAACAACCAGACAGAGAGAATCATTCAGAGTGTTGATGTCTGAGTGGATGAGTATCTTGAAGTTTCAAGAAAAACCAATGAGGAAAAGAAAGAAGATGAACCTTACATTTTCATTTTGGAACCAGACCGATGAAGCCAGAAGTTGGTGAGGTGGATGTTGTAGTCCTAGTTCAACCGAAATAGGTAGATTCAGAAGAAGAAGATGATACTGAGGAAGAAGAACCTAAAGATAATGATCATGTCATTCCAAGGTATGTGAGACTCAATCATAATCCAGACCAGATTATTGGAGATAAAGATGCTGGAGTGTTAACTAGAAGAAGAATTGGAGAAAATTCTTGTATGGTCTCCACTATTGAGCCTAGAACTATTAAGGAATCATTTGGAGATGCTCATTGGATTAAAGCTATGGAAGAGGAGCTTTACCAAATTGAGAATAACAATACATCTACCCTAGTACCCAAACCGGTGATTAAAAATGTCATAGGTACTAAATGGGTATTCAGGAATAAACCGAATGAAGATGGAGTAGTAGGTTGAAACTAGGCAAGATTGGTATGCAAAGGTTATTCACAAGAAGAAGGAGAAGACTATGGTGAGACATTTCCACCAGTTGTTATATTGGAAGGTGTTAGGACTCTACTTGCATTTGCAACATATAAGGGATTCAAAGTATATCAAATGGATGTGAAGTCAACATTTCTAAATGGAATACTGGAAGAAGAAGTATACATTGAGCAACCAGATGGTTATGCTTTGACTGATGCAAAGGATATGGTGTGTAAACTACACAAGGCACCATATGGTTTGAATCAAGCACCAAGAGCATGGTATGAAAGACTACATTCACACCTGATGAAGATAGGTTTTCAGAGAACCAGTGAAGACAACAATATATATCTCAAATTTGAAGGAGATAAGATACTGGTGAGTGAAGTGTTTGTAGATGATATCATATTTGTAGGCAATGATGACATGAGTGATGACTTTGCAAATGAGATGAAAAGTGAATTTGAAATGTCTCTAGTAGGAGAGATAAAATTCTTCATAGGTTTGCAAATTCAATAGATGAAGAGTGGTATTTTTATCACACAATCTAAATATGTGAAAGAGGTATTGAAGCCATTTGGAATGAGTGATTGTAAACCAGTTGGGACACTAATGGTTACAGGTTGTAAACTGTCTAAGGAGGATGAAGCCGCATCTGTTGATGAAAAGGAGTACAAATCAATGATAGGGAAACTGCATTATGTTGTTCACAACAGATCAAATATTACTCATGCAGTCGGTTTAGTTTCCAGATTTTAGAAAAATCAAAAGGAGACACACTTGATAGCAACCAAAAGGATATTCAGATATTTGAAGGTACTATTGACTATAGATTATGGTATCCATATGCAGGTAACTTTGATTTGAAGGTTTATACAGATGCAGACTGGGCATGTAATGTTGATGATAGGAAGCGCATAATGGGTGGTGCATTCTTTCTTGGAGGAAGACTTGTATCTGGAGCAGCAAGAAGTAGAGCTGTATATCACAGTCCACTGCTAAAGCTGAATATGTTGCAGCATATATGAATTGTACCCAGGAAATTTGGATGAAACACATTCTAGAAGGATTCAAGCTGAAGATTATAGATCCAGTAAAGATTTTATGTGACAACACCAGTGTAATAAATATCTCAAAGAACCCGGTGTTGCATGCTAGAACCAAGCATATTGAGATGAAATATCATTTCTTGAGAGAGAAAGTGCAAAGTAAAGATGTGTTATTGGAGCATGTATCTACTAAGGAGCAACTAGCAGATATCTTTACTAAACCTTTGCCTAAGACTACTTTTGAGTATCTTAGAGGTCAACTAGGAGTTATGCCTCTACATGAAGTTAATTGAGCAGACGTGGAATACATCAGTCCCTGAGATAATTGAAGAATCTTTAAGTAGGATTGGTGTAGAGTGGAGTTGTTCCATAGGGGGAGCATCAAGTTGTAGTTTGTTGATGTAGAACAGTGAAGTATGACAATGCATGTTTTACTTTCACTTTGGCATTATTGTCAAAGGGGGAGAAGAACTATATAATTATGGGGAGAAGAATTGTATGATTGATAGAGAGGAGATCTATAACTAGCTACCAGCTGAAGACATGGTGACTTAGTTGAAGTAGAGTACATGGTAAAATGTAAACCAAGATTCCTATACACAATCATCACAATCAAGGGTATTGATATTTGTATTTCCATCAATGCCAAAGAGGGAGATTGTTGGCATTTGCATGAAGATTACATTAATGAGCTATTATGTTGTCATTGATGTCAATTATAACTGGTAATGACGTTGTTATGATGTTTTTTTGTAACCAATAGGTGAGCTAGTGAAGGAAATTGGTGTTACTTGAGAAGTAGTGAGATCAACGAGTAACCCTACCTATGGATGTGCCAAACCGTAACTGATGAAGCTTCATGAATTGGTTGTATTGGTTTATGATTAAATGATGAGTGGTAATGATTATGCCACATATGCTTGTTGTATGTGAAGAGTTTCAAATGGTTTTTGGCGCATAGAGATAATGGTTTTATCTTGGGAATGAGCAAGTACATTGCATGAAGTGGAAACTGCGTGATGAGTTACTGGGATCAATGAAGCGATGATGAAGGAGAGGCCAAGGTTGTCTTGAATGATGTGCAATGATTTCTATGTAATCCAACGGTCATTCTTGACTGATTTGTTTGTAATCTCTATGAGATCTTAGGTTTGTGATGTGTTACCGACCTATTGTTTTGCTTATAAGGTTGATGAGTTGTTTTGTTGTAGTGTTGGCAATTTTGGTTAAGTGTAAGTGTGATTGGTTGCCAAAATAAAAGGTGTATCTGCAATATGTGTGAAGGTAGATAGGAGCATGGAAAGGATTTGATCAAGCAAAGTAGTGCTATTCACCAGATCAACAAATCCTTGTTGTTCTCTAACAATTACAATAGTCAAATCCCTTAACAAGGTAAGCTCTAATAGGCTTAGTGCTATTTAAATCCTCTAACCAGGTGATCCATTAGCCTAGATTTCAAATCCTCTACCGAGGTTACTCCTAATAGGGCATTTCTTCTAATAGGGCATTATAGTCAATCCCTTAATCAGCTAGTCCCTAATAGGATTTGTTCTTAATAAGACTTTTTGTTTAGCTTTAGTAGGCTTGGCTCCTGACAGGGTGAACTTTAGAAGAGTTTAGAATAATTGTGGGTATTCATCCCCACCATGGTTTTTCCCATTTGGGTTTCCATGTTAAAATCATTGTGTCAAGTGGTGAATGTTTTTGTGGTTATGTTTGCTATGGTTAATTTGCTTAACTGCTAAATCCACTTAGATATGATAAGATGACTGACAATAATCTGAAATGTGCTTTTACTTTTGTTAGTAAAGTACTTGGATGTTTTGGTTAAATGGTTTGAGAGTTTCAGAGTTGTTATACTATTATGACAGTCAATCGGTATACTTGATAGTGATATTGCAATTTATAGTTCAGTGTTTGATCCAGTCAGTTTTGAGTTTGACTTGAGAGGTTGTTTTTGAGCTTGGTGAAAGATTTGTCAGCCTTCTATCTAATGATTCACCCCCCCTTCTCAGTAGTTGTCTAGATCCTTAAATTGATTCATCATACCATCATAATTGCCTCAAGCTCAAGCTCTAGGAACAATGATCTACCTGCAAACCTTTCTTTACCTCACGTTTGACGATCTGAACAAGTCCATGAGGTGCCTCAACTTTCACTCCAACCAAACAGTACACAATCAACACTCTGTCCAACAATAGGTTCACAAACCAACTCTGATACCACTTGATGCAGTCAAGGTAGGGAGATCCAATGAAGGACAACCCATCCTTGTAGCCTAACACAAACACCATGCAAAATATATCGATACCCGGTAACAAGATGCCAAAAATAGTAGAAAGAACAACCAGTAACAACACATAATACATAACCGATAAACAATATAAATAAATCTTATTACAGTCAGAAGAATTGCACATGCCACTGTAAAGTGGAAAATTGGATCCTAGTGACTCCCCACCTAGGAGAGAGAAAGGAAGCTACTAGGATGATTTTCACTTGGAGGAACTCTACATTCTAAAGAGGGGCTTGAATCCACTAGATCCAAATCTAACAGAAACAAGGATGTGAATTCCAAGTGGATTGCAAGGGTTGAAGTGTTATTTACCCTCTTTTGTAAATGAGAAAATTGACTTGTTGACTATGCGGAAAAGAGAGAGGAAATGAGTGAAATGAGGAGTTACCAGTTCGAGATCACATTGTAACTTCAGATCTGAGTTAATTAGACTGATACAGATATGCCCTACAAATTTGGAGAAAATTTGTTGGGACTGTGGCAAGAATGTACATGGTCCTCCAAAAAATCCGCAAAACGAAAAGGGTTCTTCTATCTTTGCAAATGAAGCCCAAACCTGCAATTACAGTTGTGCACCTGCAACCTACACACAAAAAAGAGAGGGAGAATGGTTGTGAATAGGGATTTGCCTTAGTCAGACCCCAATTGAGGAATCAACCTTAAAAGAAAGTAATTACAAATGCTTGAATGCAAACGATGGAGATGTATACCTTGTAGACCTACAATGTGTTGATGATGATTGCTTTGCTTCTTGAATGTAATCACAATTATCATATGAAATGACATGTAACATGACAAAAAACCTAACACACACACATGCTTGCAAATGAATGTTGCAATGTTTCTCCAATGGACGAATGAAGGAGATTTGAAGGCTTGAATTCTTGATGACGACCTTGAAATACCGTATCTTATCCTTATGCCCCCTCCCATCCACCTAAATGAGGGAATTGAATCCCCTTTTATACATGCCTCAGGGATTAATTTTCAACCATCGAAGGCCGACAAAGAGGAATTGCAAACCCTAAAGGCAAATTATGCATAGGAGACTGGGCAGACCTTTCTTAGGGCCACCCTAAGGGGTGGGGACAGGGGTGCCATGCCCCTGTCCTGCCATATTTTGGGGCCCATATAGGGTCTAAAGTAGCCATAGGTCTTGAAGGAGGAAGGGTGAAGGGGTGAGAATGCATAAATAGGTGTTGGTGAGGGAAGGAGATGTTGTCGCCAAGGTGAGGACCTAAAATATGGTTAAAATTGCAGGGGTCACAATTTTATGACACTACATTTAGCCCCCACTTTAGTAGGAGTATGGCCTATGCCAATACTATTGGTAAAGTAGAAGAAAAAGAAAGATGAAGATGAGGGATGTGGAGAAATACCATAAGGAGTATAAGACATCACTAATATTAAGGAGCGAAAAGTCCCCAATCTTAGGGTCTCAACTCATGCCAACATACGCAAGAGAACACAAAACAAAAAGGCACAAGACACACAAAACAAAGACAAAGCACAAAAGACACACGACAAGAACAAGACACAAGACAAAAAACCAACTAGCCAAAGAGACTTCCTCAGATGTCTCAACAACTAATCAGGACACAAAGACCAATGGCATCACATAAACATAAGCGATCACATAAAAGAGAAAAGCTGACATCATCCATGAACCATCAATAGTAAAACTATGAGTTCATGAGAGGAAGAAGAGAGAGAACATGAATACACACTTAGGTGATCCATGAGAAGAAAGGCAAAGAAGAAAGAAACCATGGACGTCTTGCCCCTAAAACTAGGTGATCTATGGGGAGAAGGACATGGAAAATCTCACCCCTAGAGCCTGCCTAGGTGATCCATGTAAAGGGAGAGAGTGAGAACACCGTTAGTTCCACCCAACCTCATGCACATGTGTGCAAGTGAGGTTCGAAGCACCTCATAGGAGTCTATGCCCAAGTACGCTACAACCTGTATAGAATGTATAGTACAAGTGTCAAGAAAGGTGTGACATCCCACTCTAAGAGTCTATGCTTTGGTTTCGAGAATAATCATCCCACATAAAAAGAAAAGTGGCGTTATCTCGCTCTAAGAGTTTGTGTTCTAGTTCTGAGAATGACCCACTGTACAAAAGAAAAGTGATGACATCTTGCTCTAAGAGGCTTCCCTCTGGTTCAAAGAATGTCTCACTGTACAAGAGAAAATTGATGGCATCTTGCACTAAGAGGCTTCCCTCTGGTTCCAAGAATGTCTGCTTGTAAAAGAAAAGTGATGACACCTTTCCTTAAGGGGCCACCCTCTAGTTCCAAGAATGTCCCACTGTACAATTCATGAGAGAAGTATAGTACAAAGGAGTAGTGTGGGTGCCCCCCCTTAAGATGTCAACATAGGTTTATGTTGATATCTTAAGGAAACTAGAACAAGGATACCTACCTTCATCACAAAGAAGATATCCGCTAAGCAACAATGTCATAAATCCAAGCAAGAGAGGGAATAACCTTCAAGCAAGGGTAAGATAGTTGAAAAGAGATATCTTGCTATAAGTGTAAAGGTGATCCTTGGAGGAGAAGAGATCTTTATTCAAAAGACATCTATCCCTAAGAGGAGTTGTCTTAGACAAATATAGCATCTTCTTAGAACAAGAAAAGGAAAGAACAAGAATGCAATCGTTCCTCCTATTTCTAGGTGAAAGGGATTCTTGATGAGGGATGACTCACTTTTAGCCCCCAGAGGGATGGGTGAATTTATCATAGATGTATATTACCAAGTGTAAAAGAGGTTGTATTCAAGGAATAACACGTCTTGTATAAGAGAGAATCCTTGAGCCAATAACCAACAACTATGCACAAGGAATGACATCAAGTAATATAACTGACACCATCCACTTAATAGGGCAAAGTGGATCCCTAGAGAAAGAGAGAGAGAGAAGGATCATTTCCCCCCAAGCTAATGGACAATGAGAAGAGCTTACAAAATCTACTAGAGAGAGATTAAACATAAGCAAATGTGCAATTAACTTACATGAACACATGCAAGAAAAGACATTAGTAAATGTTAAATACATGTCTCAAGAAGTGGTAATCTTCAAAAGGAAGAGAGAAAAAGAATCATATATTCCCCAAGGGGGATTAATCATAAAATCATATCATTATAAGAAATGATAATCACATATGAAAAATGCAGCCCCTAAAAGAAATAATGATAAATGAGAAAGAAAGAAAAGGAGAGTAGTGGAAATCCCTGCCCCCCGAGTGAGGAAAACAAGGAGAAACATTACACATTTTCTGATGGTGATTAGTTTCAAGTGATATGTTGTCCTAGTGGAACAAATCCTTTCAAGGAAGGGATACATACTTCTCAAGAGATCACTCCCTGCTAAGGGGCATATCATACTTGCGAATAATCAAAACCATAGAAGAGATCAGATTTCCAAGAGAATGAAGGAAATAAAAGAAGTGCAGTACTCATTAAAGATGCCCCTCTCCAAGAAAAGAGGAAAACCAAATAACAATTGTATGCTCACATCAGAATAACCCTATGCAAGAAAAGTGATCTAATAATGAATAATACACAAAGATAGAGATAAATGTATAGAAAGAAGCAAAAAAATGGGACTTCATGTTGCTTCCCCAAAGTATGTTAAAGTGAAACAATACCACCACTAATAATAAAGAGCCTATTGGCATTTTTGATGATGATGTTTTGATTGTCATTGATGGACACACACTTGCTTTGAGATCACTTTTTGTATGTATGAGTTATGCTCAATCGATATTTGTTCCAACTGGTATTATGTATTATAGTCTTTAGACTATCAGTGTTTTGTAGAAAGTGTTTATTGATCTCAAACGGTATGAAGACCCAAGCGGTATGAAGGCCCAAGCGGTTCGAGGATCCCAAAGAAGTACGAAGGAACAAAGCGGTTGTTATCATTTTTCCCAATCTTCATTTTGACAAACCAGTAGTTGGTAAAATGTGTGAACTGGTAATCCGTAAATATATGAACCGGTATTACTCTGTGATGAGTTACTAACTGGTATTTTTGTGATGAATTATCATCCACCGACACTTTGGTGATGATTCTATGTTGTGTTACTAAATGTGTCAGATGCACTAAACCTAGGAACTTGCAATGTAATCCTATTGGACCGACATGAAATCAGATTCCTTTATAAGGACATCATGTCTAGGGTTTCAGAGGTTGTTAGGGTTTTAAGGTGGTTGATGAGGTTTTTGCATGTGCGATCACAGAAGAAAATTAGGTGTATGTGAAGAAATAGAGTGTGGAGATTTTGAAGATTGAAGTAATGCTGAAATGCATTAACAATGAGCTATCAAGGATCTAACCAAGCATACTGTGCTACTATTTAGATCACTCACTTGTTGATTACTCACATCTTCGACAAGTCTAAAACCCTTAACCGGGTAGGCTTGGCAAAGCCTTTGTAAATCCTCTAACAAGGTGGTTCACAACTGTGGATCTGAAATCCTCTCACAAGGTAGTCTTTAATTGGATTTATCTCCTAATAGAGATTGAGATTCCTAATAGGATCTATTCTGGTGAAGAACATTGTATGAGCTTAACTGGTCTGACCTTAACCGGTCTGGTTACTAATATGTAGATAGTTACTTGTGAGTTTCATCTCACCATGGTTTTTCCCATTTGGGTTTCCACGTCAAAATCTCTTGGGTTATGGTGATTGTGCTTCTGTGGGTGACTGCCTTATTTGCTATTTGGTTTGCATTTGTGTTAACTAGTTTGTTAGTAAAACTGTTATACCGGTTTACTGCTAAACTGTTTAAGTGTTTGAGTTCAATATTTTTTGGTATACTAATTCACACCCCCCTCTTAGTGTTCATCAATTGGTATCAGAGCCAACCTTTCTATAAGTTTAACCACTTGGAAGGAGATATGGGGGAATACACTGTAAGGGAGCTTACTCATCGTCTCACTCAGACCGAGAAAGCCTTTGATGAACTCAAAGTCAAATATAAAGCCTCTCTAGCAAAAAGAAGAGAGCATGCTGAAAAACTGATGAAGCTTACTGAAAATAGTTCCTCTGATGAAGCAGACATGGAAACCCTAGTTGAAGAAGTGAAAAAACTGAATGAATCTAATGCTAACCTAAGAAGGGAACTAGAAGGACTGACTATCAAAATGTGTCAAGAGCTTGAGAACCGGAGGAAAGCTGAAGATTAGGTAAAAGACAAAGATCATGAGATCTCCAAGCTGAAGCAAGAAATCAGTACACTTACCGCTCATCTCCAAGAGAGCAAATTGGAAAAAGAAGAAATGCAAGGTGAACTAAACATGGCTATTTCTAAGAATGCAACCTTGAAGGAATCCAATGTTGCTATTTCCAAAGAACTCACTGAGTCAAAGGAAATACTTGCCAAATTCAATAAGAACATTGTTAAGCTAGAACAAAAGCTTGAATCAGCAAAATCGGTAAAGAATACCACTGGACTTGGTTTTTCTGGTTATGAGGAAGGTGAGACCTCTGGAATAAAAGATGGGGCATCAAAGAAGCAACCGACACCAAAGGATAAAGGTAGGAAAAAGTTCAAACTTGTTTTCTTTAATTGTCTCAAGGAAGGACACACTGCCAATGTATGTAGAAGTAAGGCTTACAATAATTTTCCCTACTTTCTAAACAATAAGCCTAGATCCAACAGATTCAATGGTAACTATTATGCATGCAACAAGTTTGGCCATAGAACATTTGAATGCAGGTCTATTATACACAACACTAGAAGATATCCTCAAAGGAGTCAAGGAGTTTTTCCTGAATCCTCTGTGAACTGGAATCCAAACCAGTATAATGCCTATGACCATCAGTCAGGTGGTGGTGGCTATCAAGCGGCAACCGGTTGGAGAGCAACCTGCTTGATCTATCATGGTCGTGGTCACACTGCTGCAACATGCAGGAGGAAGAATGGAAACATGAATAATGGACCATTGAGAACACCTGGAATGATTTGCTATCATTGCAACAAACCGAGACACCCTGCCAGAACCTACAGAATGAGAAAGAACATATCAGATGATATATTGGTCACTCCGGAAGGAAAGATTGATGTTGAAACTGTTCAAGCAGATATGAAGACAACATGGAAGAAGAAACCTGAAGAAGTGTCATAAGAAGAACTAGTTTTTGCACCTAGTGTGGAAGTCACTGAATCGACAAACTAAGCTTCAGAAAAGCTTAGGGGGAGCAAATCGGTGAAATGTTTTGAACCCCCGATTTACACAGGTAAAAGACCTTAACCGGTATGTGATACCTGTCAATTGGTAGAAGACCAAAAATGGTAAGAGGCAAATTAGGGTTTACGCTCTAATGGTGGAGCATTTATTATGGTAGGTGAAGAATTCATTTAAAAAGGATTTTCAAGTCATTTTCACTTATCAGTTTGCGAGTGAAGAAATTTTCAAGTGCAGAGCGACAAAAGGTGATTTGTCTTGCGATTCAGAGAGATTTCAAAACTTTGAAGTAGAATCTGGAGATAATATCAATCAGTCAGGTGAAGAACACAAAGCGGTAACCCAGCAACCGAAGTAGTGTGTGGTGAAGCTGAAGTTGCAAACCCTAAAGTGTGGATTTCTGAAGGTATTTATCAAAATTCTTGTTTATCCATTTATCATGGATTCTACATCACACTCCAGTTCTAGTGCACCTAATGATTCAGTAGATTTCATCCAACAGAAGGCGAAATACAATGCCCTATCCTAGATACCCGCTGGTGTTATAGTTGAGGAAGGTATTTCAGATTATATTGATTGCAAAATAGAAGACCTAGGATCTCTAGTGATCCATTCTCAGTTAAGTTTAGTCTGTTGGAATGACAAGAAGACCAAACCAGAATACATCATCCTGGAAAGAAAGAAACTTCACATTGTGGTCTACTTTCTTGAAGAATTTACAGAAGATCACATCCACATCATTCTAAGAAGAGTGCACGGTGACAAAATGTATTTAGAGTGGACACATGACATCACACCGGAAGTGATTCATGTCGTCACCAGTTTCTGTAACATTGGAGAAGTGCCAGCCCTAAGGAAAGTCATGAAGACGGAAATGACCAAGCTCACCGGTTCTATGAGCGACCAACGGGGAATGGCCGTCAATACCATCAAGGATGATTTGGTCAAATATGCCTGCATGGTGATAGGTTACCAGACGTTCTATGCTAGAAGAATTAACTCTGTCACTGTTGCAGTGATAAATGCTGCCTACAGGATGATCATGGAAGATGCCTCGTTTGATTTATGCACCTGTATGCAAAGGAAACTTCTGGTGAACCTGAAGTCAATTAAATAGGACAATACCTTAAGATTTAAATTTGGACAACTGCTAGTAGGATTGTTTTTCTACTTTCAAGGCTATTTCCCAGGAGTAGGTGATATACAATGGTTTGCTGACCAATCGGTTACCAAGCAAATCAGAGAGAGTCTTCAAGCGGTAGGAACCAGTTATCCTAAAGTCCTGAATAAATACTTTGATGAGTTTAGACACAAGATGAGCTAGAGGGTGAGAATATCCGGTGATATTATCAAGAAGTATGAAGAGGACATCTACTTTATCATCAGAGTAGATGAGTGCATAATGGAGGCGGTTGAGCCTAGAAAAGAATAAGTAGAGCCCATGGGATATGAGGTAATATATGACATGCTAAATGGGTATGCCTCTACCCTACTTGCCTCACCTCTTTATCCTAAGAAGAAGAGAACCGACACCTATTTGGAGAGGGTAACAATGGTTGAAGAACCTTCAAAAAAGAAAGGAAAGGTAGTGCCATTTGTATCAACACTAGTTACCTTAGCAAGTCCTAAAGTGACCAAGCGGTCACCGGCAAAGAAGAAACCGAAAGCTGCACTTGCCAAGGTCTTTGAAAGAAAGTGGAAAACTAAGAACACCTCACCAAATTCCAAGGATACAAAACCTGAGGTACAACCTAAAATGACTAGGCAAATGAGGAAGAAGACAAAGACAACCAACAATGAACTGACATCATCAACACTGGTAAATATAGACATTTCCTATTACAAACCTTTGACACATTGTCAAAGAACTATCAAGAATATTAGGAGAAGAGTGCTAAGTGATTTAATAGATCATTTTGATGATTTTAATGACAATGAAAAGGAGGAAGTTGAACAGGAAGTTATTCAATATTTATGTATTAATGACCGGTCCCCATCAGAAATTAGATCTATGACACCGAATTCTTTATATAATTCTTTAGATAACAAATGGCGCATTGCCATAGAAAAGGAACATGAAATAAGAGAAGAAATTTTTGCACTATATTTTCCTGATGTGTCAAATTCAGAGCTATATGAAGTTATGGATAAATACATAGGCCTCTTCTTCATGAGAAGAAGAAGACTCCTGTTACTAGAAGGGCAAGTTCCTGAAGTGGTAAAAGATACACACTCACATGCCAAAGCCACTCTGAGGTTACACCAAGTGTCTGAAGCCAACAAGAAGGCTAAGCAAGAACTGGAAACTAGAAAACCGGATGAGGTGTATGATAGTGAAGGAGAACCGGTCACTAAACAGATGGACACAATTGATGTTAATGCTTTGGATGGTGAAAATGCCACTCTAGATGCAGCAAAGGACAAGGTTGACAAAGAGAGAGTGGACAAAGAAAAACAAGACAAAGAAAAGGCTGATAAAGTGCAAGAGGAGAAAGAGAAAAAGAATAAAGAGGAAGAGGAGAAGAAGCAAAAGGAAGAGGAGAAGAAGAAAGAGGAAGAGGAGAAGAAGAAAAAGGAAGAGGAGAAGAAGAAACAGGAAGAGGAGAAGAGAAAAGAGGAAGAGAAAAGGAAACAGGAAGATGAGGAGAAGAAAAAGGAAGACGAGAAGAAAAAACAAGAAGAGGAGAAGAAGAAAGAAGAAGAGAAGCGGAAAGAAGAAGATACAAAAGAAGGAAGAAGAAAAGAGAAAGAAAGAAGTAGAGGAGCAAAAGAAGGCTAAAGAGGAAAAACAAAGAGCCAAAGAGAAGGAGGAAGCAACAAAGAGCACACAAGTGGAGACCCCAAAGGCAAGCGGTGGTCAAGCTAAATCGGCTGACATCACCAGTCCCATTGACCTCCACTTTGTGAATGAATTGAACCTGCTCCAAAGCATTAAGCTTGCCCAAGAGCGACTGGAAGCACTAAGGATGAAGAAGGAGCAAGATGTTATTCAAACTGTGGTGGAAACTCTTACCAGTTTGATTCCCGGTACCAACCTCCCTAGTACCGATTCCTCTCTCACCCAACTGAAACTTTTATGCACAGTTATAGAGGACCAGGTACATTGTCTGGAAGATGTTGTTGAAGCCAATGCATAGAAGAAGCATCAAAAGGCACTGAACATTGCCTTAGTGAAGAAATTAAACGAGCTTCAGTCTGAACTTCAGAAAGTGTAGAAAGACATAAGAGATGCAATGGATGAGGGGAAATTACTTCTTAGTAAGATAAGCTAACCCCATCTATTCTATGATGATGTGCTTGCATAGAAAGACAAATTGCAATCTGATTTGTAGGCATATATAAGCTCCTTCAAGACACCCTATGATTCCTTCACCACATATGGGCAAACCGTTCACCGGTTTCAACTCCAGACTGCCAGAATAGAGTTGGAGATCACCAACCAGACCAGAGATTTGCAAGAACTTCAACTGGTTCTACTACCAAGACTGCAAATACTTCAGAAATGTTATCTCAATCTAGATGCCTTAACGGTCACTCAAGAGATGAATACCTTGGATGCCATGGAAGAACAGGTTTACCAGATGCAAACGGAAAGTGAGGTTGCCACCTCATTGCTTGAGTCAGGATTTTAAATCAATTTTTGATAAGTTTCACTCATTATTGTCATAAACACTTATTATTTTAATAATAATGAGAAACAGGGGTTATTCTACAGTACTTTGTCATTGTTGGCAAAGGGGGAGTAGTATTCTATATTTAAAATTTTAATGCATGTTATGTATACTTTCATGTTTATCTCTGTAAGGAAATAGTATACATTGTATTTTTTGCAAAAGGGATAGTGTATATGCTTAGGGGGAGTAATTTTTGATTATGGCATAATTTTGTTGTAAAACACTTAGATGTCAAAATTGTCCTAAGTGTTGCCATCAATGCCAAAGGGGGAGATTGTTGGCATTTTTTATGATGATGTTGTGATTGTCATTGATGGACACACACTTGCTTTTAGATCACTTTTTGTATGTATGAATTATGCTCAACTAATATTTGTTCCAACCGGTATTATGTATTATAATCTTTAGACTATCGGTGTTTTGCAGAAAGTGTTTACCGATTTCAAATGGTATGAAGACCCAAGAGGTATGAAGACCCAAGCAGTTCAAGGATCCCAAAGTAGTACGAAGGAACAAAGTGGTTGTTATCATTTTTCCTAGTCTTCATTTTGACAAACTGGTAATTGGTAAAATGTGTGAACCAGAAATCGATAAATGTATGAACCAGTATTACTCTGTGATGAGTTATCATCCACCGACACTTTGGTGGTGATTATGTGTCGTGTTACCAAATGTGTCTAGATGCACTGGACCTAGGAACTTGCAATGTAATCCTATTGGACCGACATGAAATCAGATTCCTTTATAAGGACATCATGTCTAGGGTTTCAGAGGTTGTTAGGGTTTTTAGGTGGTTGATGAGGTTTTTGCATGTGCGATCACAAAAGAAGATTAGGTCCGTGTGAAGAAATAGAGTGTGGAGATTTTGAAGACTGAAGTAATGCTGAAATGCATTAATAATGAGTTATCAAGGATCTAACCAAGCACGTTGTGCTACTATTTAGATCACTCACTTGTTGATTACTCACATCTTCGACAAGTCTGAAACCCTTAACCGGGTAGGCTTGGCAAAGCCTTTGTAAGTCCTCTAACAAGGTGGTTCACAACTATGGATCTGAAATCCTCTCACAAGGTAGTCTTTAATCAGATTTATCTCCTAATAGAGATTGAGATTCCTAACATGATCTGTTCTGGTGAAGAACATTGTATGACCTTAACCGGTCTGGTTACTAATCTACAGATAGTTGCTTATGAGTTTCATCTCAATGTGGTTTTTCCCATTTGGGTTTCCACATCAAAATCTCTTGGGTTATGGTGATTGTGCTTCTGTGGGTGAATGCCTTATTTGTTGTTTGGTTTGCATTTGTGTTAACCGGTTTGTTAGTAAAACTGTTATACCGGTTTACAACTAAACTATTTAAGTGTTTGAGTTCAGTATTTTTTGGTATACTAATTCACCCCCCCCCTCTTAGTATTCATCAGAGCCCCCGTTAAATGGGCTAATTATGCCATAGGGTGAAGAGAAACATGAAGGGAAAAGAAGTGTTAAGGCACAATGTATTTACTAAAAAATACAGCTAGATCTTCTATGAGACAAATGTGTGCAAGATCATATTGTAGTTGAACAAATTTCTTAAATGCATAACATTTTCCAAGAGTGTGAATATGAATCATGAAAAATGCAATATTCAATACCTTTCACTTGTTTAAGATTTTTGTTTTTAATTTGAGGAGGAAAGGAAATGTTCCTGTCATATTTCAATCTCCAATAAATTCTTGTAGCTAATCTATTAGGATGATAAATATCGTCTTGACATAAAGGAGAGGGTTTGTTAGGAGAAGTTTCATTATCCACAATTCTAGTTTTGCCACTATCTATGCCATCTTGAATAGATTTTTGAAAATTAGGGCAATCATCAGCATTGTGGTCATGGGTTTGATGAAATGAACAAAAAGGACGCTTTGAGGAAGAAGCATTCTTGCAGGCTCTCTCGATTTGTTGTTTTTGAAGGTAATATTGAAAGTTTTGAAGCCTAAGAAATTCGTCCGTAGAAAGAGGGGTACCACTTCCTAGGCCTCTTGTAGTAGTTTGTGTAGGAGGATTTATAGGGACACAAATTCCATGCTCAAATTTCCCAATTCCTTGTCTTTTAAAACCTTTTTTTGTAATTATATGAAAGCCACGACTATAAGAATGTTGCAATTAACTAGATAGAGGAACAAGGTCATTAATTTCTTTGAAATCTGATGTGTAAGGAGGTAGAAAAGGATTTTTAGATAAAGGAGGAGTATTATGTGAAATGACAATCTCTTTGCCTTTATCAAGCTTATCCTTTTTGGAATATTGGGGAGGAACATCTTCATCATCTAAAATCCCATTTTTAGTGATTTCTATGCGAGGTGAAAGGTCATGAATAAAATGCATGACATCATCCTCCCTACATAGACTTTGATGTTGAAGATAGGTCTTAGGAGAATAAGGAGGATCTAAAGATGTAAGAATGTTGATGTTTTCATATTTCCCCCCTTGCTCAAGGGTATGTATATGAGGAGAAGATGGGTCCATAGTACTTTCCCATTCTTTCTCTCTTGTAGAAAGATCATTGGGCAAAGCATTAGATCTCATTTCATCCACACAAGATACCCTAGGAGAGGTACAAAGGTTAGGATCTCTAGGTTTAGTATCTACAAAAGCTTTAAGATTATTAACATAGGAAATGCATTTTGTTAACAACATCACCATAATGCAACATAAATGATACGTGAAAGCTTTGATATCTAATTGAAAAGAAAATAATTTGGAAATCCTAAAAACACAATATGACCAAGTGCTATGAATAAAGAGAAGCAACAGGAAATGAAAAAAAATCTTATCTGACACATGATTGTAGTAAATATATGCAAAAAGAAATGTAATCACATGCGAAGGAGCAAGTAAATCGAATTGATTAATTGCCATTAAAAGTCTCTTAAGTGAAATTTGAATTCGCTGGAAAAGAAGATCTAAAATTAGGACCTTTCTAAGAAAATTAATTTTAATGTTTGAATTCGATAAATTTTGAATTTTTTTTTACAGTCAATTTCGTCTCCCAAAATTTTGAAAAAAAAACTAAGGACCGTGGCAGGAGCGCACACGGTCCAACCAACTTTTTTCAAAATTTTCAGGGATGATAGAAATTATGATTTTAATGCAGAATCCAAAAAAACAACTGATTTGGAGATGTCTAGATCGGTCAAATTTGCAGTCAAATGTCAAAAATAGAAGAATCTTAAAAATTAGGGTTTTATGATTTAACCACTGAATTTTCAAAGTAAAGAGACAAATTTGAATTGCAATTTTGAAATAGAAATTAGATCTGAAACAAGCAATTAAAAATTTTACACCTCACAAGCTTAATTTTTTCAAAATGAAAAATTAGGGTTTTTATGCAATTAACCTCTAAACTTTGCAAATAGATCAAACTTGAAAATGAAAATTTGAAATTCAAATTGCAATTAATCAGATCTAATAATGAGAAATCCAAAATAATGTGTAAGATGTTGGGTTCACCAAAATGTAAAGTGGAAAATTGGATCCTAGTGACTCCCCACCTAGGAGAGAGAAAGGAAGCCACTAGGATGATTTTCACTTGGAGGAACTCTACATTCAAAAGAGGGGCTTGAATCCACTAGATCCAAATCCAAGATAAATAAGGATGTGAATTCCAAGTGGATTGCAAAGGTTGAAGTATGATTTGCCCTCTTTTGTAAATGAGAAAATTGACTTGTTGACTATGCAGAAAAGAGAGAGGAAATGAGTGAAATGTGGAGCTACTAGTTCAGGATTGCGTTGTAACTTTGGATCTGAGTTAATTAGACTAATACAGATCTGCCTTGCAAATTTCAAGAAAATTCATTAGGATTGTGACAGGAATGTACATGGTCCTCCACAAAATCCACGAAACGAAAAGGGTTCTTCTGTCTCTGCAAATGAAGCCCAAACCTACAATTAAAGTTGCACACCTGCAACCTACACACAAAAAAGAGAGGGAGAATGGTTGTGGATAGGGTTTGCCTCGGTTAGACCCTAGTTGAGGAATCAACCTTGAAAGAAAGTAATTGCAAATGCTTGAATGTAAACAATGGAGATGTATACCTTGTAGATCTACAACTTGCTGATGGTGATTGATTTTCTTATTGAATGTAATCACAAGTGTCATATGAAATGAAATATAACATGACAAAACCCTAACACACACACATTCTTGCAAATGAATATTATAATGTTGCAACAATGGATGAATGAAGAAGACTTGAATGCTTGATGACGACCTTGAAATCCCGAATCTTATCCTTATGCCCCCTCCCATCCCCCTAAATGAAGGATGCCTTTGATGAAAAAGAAAAGAAAAAAAAAAAGAAACTGCAAAGTGAATATCAAAATTATATACCAACCCAAAATAATTTTCAGCTGCTCTTCTTCTGAAATATTATCTTGTAATTTTCCTTTAGTTTTGAAAGGAGAACTTCCCAAGAGTGCACAACAAATTGAATGATCATTGATAAACTTCTACATTCTACCAACAAATCAACATGAGAAAAGTTGTCTAGAGTAGACGGATTCTACTCATACTCAACTGCACTATGAAGCAATGTTGAGAAATGTTCCAATTTTGCCTGAACTATCTCTTTCACTCTCTAGAAAACATTAACAAAATCTTCTCTTTTCCTTTGTAAGAATAAGAATTTATCCTAAAGAGAGTTTATCTTTTTCCTCTGCTCTCCATCCTTGTCACTCAAAAAGTCAAATGACTTACCCAAGGAACTCAATTCATCTTCAATAGCATCAATCTTTGCCTTATGCTTTACTACACGAGACGACCATGAAAGACAATACCTATAAACTTTGCTAGCATTGCTAATACATTCTCTCATTTCATCAATGCATACAAACATGGCTCTTTTTGCATCATTGCACTTCTTCAACATACTTTGCATATCATCATCATTTTCTTTTGAATCTTCAGGATCAATAGGTTGCTTAATCAATTTTTCTTTTACAATCTCAAATAGGGATTCCAGAAGCACATTACTAATATCTTCAATTCTGATATTGTTCTGGACCAAATGAGTTATTAAAACATTCTCAATCCTATCTGACTCAATTGAAGTCAACCACATTTTCCTTATCTTCCTTATTTCATCTGCACAACCAATGATCTCTAGCAAATTGGACTCATAATCAGATTCTTTTACTTCATGCTCAATAAAAACCAAATCTCCCTTAACCACAAGAGATTCCAGATCTTCAATTACAACATCTTTCTCCTTCAGACCCTTCTTTCTCTTCTAAAATTCAGGGGCACTGGAAGGCACAAACTCTCTCCTTTTCCTCTTTTCGAAGGATGAATCTTCTCTAGAAAAAGTGGGAATAAGGAATACTAGACCGAAACTCTACATATCAAGAAAATATTCAGAATAAACATTGTATGCATCCTCTCTCTTGGCCAATCCATTCAAATATATAAAGATTTACCTCACTACTAGGACTCTAGATTCCCATATCACATTCTCCATAATCAGATTGGTTTCCAAACAATACATAGCTAGGAAAACAAGCAATGATCCAAACCGGAAGGGTTAACCTTTCTCTTTTGACATCTAGATATTTTCTAAGAATAAATCCCTTAGAAATTCACACAAGTTGAACACTTTATCTTCCTTAACAAGCATATGCACCATATATACAACAATAATAGAAGTGGAACCTTTCCAATTCCTGAAATAAATATTATAAGAAATGCCATATGCAACATACCTCACCACAAGATTGATAATTTTGTTGATAATCAATGCTCTCTGATCACCCATTACACCAGTTAGGGTTTCAAATTATTTATTCTTCATAGAATTCTTAACCAGAATAGATCCATTATTGCATAAACTAGTAACAACCAAAATAATCTCCTTCGTGATTGGATAGGACTTATTCAACACGATGCAATCATCTTGTACATGAATAAGAATTACTTTGATCACCTTCTCATCATCAAACCAGGGAAATTTAGACCATAAATTCAATCCTTTATGCTCTAGCTCATTGATCTTCTGCAAATCTGCATCATTCAAGATCTTTTCCATTTTTTAGATCTTATCAGGGTTAAGTTCATCCAAAAATACCTTCTCCACAGTCCAAAAGTCTCTACTGCTTGATTCTTTAATGATCATCTTAGCTTCCATGATTATTTTCTCTACTCTACTACTCTTCAACTGCTCACAATCTCCTCAAGCACTATTAACATGATACATAGAAAATGATTTCAAATATTGATACTTATCTACCCAAAAATATCCTTTAGGGTTTTGCCACCAAAAGTGTCTTGTCGATGATGTCAACACAAACCTCTAATTACCAGATAGCCTCTCTAACACAATCATGCCAGACCAATGACATGATCCACTCAAAAGGGGGGTAACAAAGATTTTCCTTCAAGAACTCCCCTTGAGCCGAGGCAATATGCTCAGTTACTAGAGGAAGAGGTGCCTGCACTGGATTCTAGTACACCAGACATGCTTTCATTTTTTGCCTCCTTTGTCCAAACCAAAACTTCCTTTTTATTTGATCCACTATCCTTTGCAATGTTCTACTTAGCAGACTTCTCCATATTTTGATTTTTGCACTGATTAGCATAGTGTTTGTATTGCTTGCACTTATAACAACTGATGTTCTGCATTGAATTTATTGAATTTGTTCTAGATCTGCACTGATTAGCTTTGTGACCATAATGATGCAGTCAAGGTAGGGAGATCCAATAAAGGACATCCCCGCCTTGCAGCCTAAACACAAACACCATGCAAGATATATCGCTAACCGGTAACACAACACAGATAAAGTAGAAAGAGCAACCAGTAATACCACATAATACACAACCAGTAAACAATATGAACAATTCTTATAATAGTTTAATGAATTACATATGCCACATGCTGGATCGCAGCCCAGGATTTCAAAACAACTCTTACAACTTAGATATATGATCCACAGATCATCTTCTCAACAAATCATCAACCAGTAATAGCTTCCACTATTCTGCACTAATCTGGACCTTAGCCCTACTGGCTTCAGTCCTACCAAACTAGAGTCCAACTGGTATCTACATCTTCATTTGATCTCTTCTTTGTTCAATCCTTGTCCTCTGTCTCCTTACCCCTTAAAATGATTCGCAAAACTTCTCTTTATACTATCCGCAAATAATAATAACTCGATCAGGTCAGTCTAAGACTAACTGGTTCATAATGAAATGTGTAAACAATAACATGTCGGCTCAAATCACTAAGAACATCACAAAAAGAATAAAACTACATGTGGTTCTCCAAGAACATCAGACAAGGCACAAGAAACATAACTCAACAATCTGCAAGTCACAAAAATCAACCACAACCTGATTCAACTTCGTTCAACACTCTGCAAGACTAACTGATAAGAACACATCAACACCAGGCCAATACCAGAATCAATATCATACCAGAATCATATCCAAATACCATAAATATTGAACATGATAAAGACAACAAACTCAAGGTGATAAATCCAAATCCACAACGCTAAACTCTCAAACATGAAGAAATGCCATGATCTCCAAACAATTTCATAGCTAAATGCTCCAACCGGTTTGAACTGCTCTGGTGCTCCTAAATCAAACTCTTGGGGTTAATTGAAAAGTGAGTCCCATCACTTGATCTGGTTTGAAGTTTGGTCAGTAGGTACTTGCAACAGCCTTGGGGATTCAACAATCTGACTACAACTTTTGGTTGCCTCTCCTCGGCGATCTACCGGTCCACCGCAACCTACCTCAATCGATGATCTATCTAAGTCTCCACCCACTAACTACTTCATACTCAAGCTCGAGGATTGGTGGTCTATCTACAAACCTTTCTCTACCTCACATTCGACGATATGAATAAGTCCACAAGTTGCCTCTCCTTTCCAACCAACCAGTACACAATCGACACTCTCTCCAACAACAGGTTCACAAACCAACTCTGATACCATTTGATGCAGTCAAAGTAGGGAGATCCAATGATGGACATCCTCACCTTGCATCCTAAACACAAACACCATGAAAAATATATCAGTAATCAGTAACACAACACAAATAATACAGAAAGAGAAATCGATAACATCACAAAATACACAACCGGTAAACAGTATGAAAAATTCTTATAATATTTTAATGAATTACATATGCCACATACTGAACCATAGCCCAAGATTTCAAAATAACACTTACAACTTAGATCTATGATTCGCAGATCATCCTCTCAACAAATCATCAACCGGTAATAGCTTCCACTGTTCTGCATTGATCCAGACCTCAACCCTACCGACTTTAGTCCTACTGGACCAGAGTCCAACCGATATCTACATATTCTCTCGATCTCTTCTTTCTTTGATCTTTGTCCTCTGTCTCCTTGCCCCTTAAAATGATTCACAAAACTTCTCTTTATACTGTCCGCAAATAATAATAACTCGATCAAGTCAGCCTAAGACCAACCAGTTCATAATGAAACATGTAAACAATAACATGTTGGCTCAAATCACTAAGAACATCACAAAAATCATATAACTACAGGTGGTTCTCTGGGAACATCAGACAAGGCACAAGAACATAACTCAATTATTAGCAAGTCACGAAAATCAACTGCAACTCGATTTAACTTTGCTCAACACTCTGCAAGACTAACCAGTAAGAACACATCAACATCGAGCCAATACCAGAATCAATATCTCACCAAAATCAAATCCAAATGCCATGAATCTCGAATAAGATAAAGACAAGAAACTCAAGGTGATAAATCCAAATCCACAACGCTAAACTCTCAAACATGAAGAAATGCCACGATCTCCAAGCAATTTCACAATTAACTGCTCCAACCGGTTTGAACTGCTTCGATGCCCTTGCATCACATAACCATTGCATGCATGAAAATATCCATGAAAGATTGTTTGCCTTATTTTTTCCAACTAGATTATGATTCTGGCAGTAATTAGCTTTATGACGAAACCTCTTGCAATTATAACACTAAATGCTTCTACAACTTGCAGCCTTATGACCAAACTTATTGCATTGAAAATAATAGCCATTAAATGATGGGTACCTTTATACATTAGATTGATGAACTGGTAGCCTCCTTGCATTAGTATTTTGATCCTGGGTCTTTCTCACATCTTCTAATTTCTTCTCTGCTTCTGTCTTAACCTCTTTGCTTTTGTCTTTGTCATTCTAATTTTAACTTTCATTAGGCTAAAATCCAAGTCCAATCTTGTCTAAATGAGCTTTCTGCATGTTGATCAATTCTTCCAAGAGCTTACTACTATCAAGAACCTTATTCTCTACCTTCAACTTCTTCACTTCTTGCTCTAGCTTCTCACACTCCTCAGTCTTTAGCTTGATTGATTTCTTTAGGGTTTCCTCTATTTTGTTCTACTCAATTTTTTGCATTAGATCTTAAATAGTCTCATTCGCCCGCTTCAACTAATTGTTAACTTCCTTATGCCGCAGTTTGGATTTCTAGATTTTTTCTCTCAGATTCTGCACATATTCATTCTCTACCATAGCATTCTCTTTCAACTATTTATTCTCTGATTCAACACTTTCTAGATCCTCAAGGGTGGGTTGTTTGCCTTCATCCAATTGAAATTCTATGGTCATACTCATCAGTGACATGATTCAACAAACAAGAATCTCCCTCAAGTGGTTAAGCTTTCAAGCAAGGGACCAAAGCTCTAATACCAATTGTTGGATTGGTTGAATGAAACAAAAAACTAAGGGGGGGGGGGGGGTAAATTAGTATTCCCATAGATTCTAAAACTTTCATAACTTCTTAACCTTTATTGATATATCAATTATATCAATTAAGCTCATCATCATGAAATAAAAAATGCATAATAAACAAGAAACACAACCACAAATGGAACACCAAAATTTATATGTGGAGAACCCAAATGGGAAAAACCATGGAGAGTTTTAACTCTCAAGATAATACAACTAGTTATATGGTGTTTACAAAAAGGGGTGGCTCACTGCCATATTATAAAAATGGCTCACTGCCAAAATGCTTACTACAATAGATATAAATGAAATGAGGAGATTTACTTCTTCAAATGCATGAAATCAATTCCAGGTTAAGCTCATATTACAACTCACAAATCTTACAATAGATCGAGCACAGATCATTGTACCACTACCCATAAACACATGTAGTAGATCCAGTGAAGGATTATTGCACTACTTTGTCAAACCAATCACTTGCAGCAGATCCAATAAAGGAATATTGTAATGCTATCTGCTCTTTGACTCTACTCCAACTGCTTCCTTGTTCACAACTTTCACTACACACACTGCACCCTTTTATATACCACTTCTCATCATACATCTCACACTCTACTACACTTCTTCATATATACCAAAAAGCTTATACATCGAGATAATATGTCCGCTAAGCACAAGCAATATTCTACTCAAAACAACAAGTTATCCAATAAATCCTTAACCAAAAACAAAGTTGGCCTCCACAAGATCTCCTATACACTTCCTTTACACATTTCATTTACCGATGCATAGACCTTGATTATTGGAACATAACAAGGGTTAATTGGACCCATAGATATAGACCCATATGTACAAAACTCTAAGAACAACAAATCCAAGCTCTAAGATATAGACACCATGCATACCACAAATGCCAGAACACAAAATATGATAGATACAACTCATATAACTGACATGATAGATGCCATAACACACAGCTGATATTGGGACATAATATAAACTAGAATAAGCACAACTCAGGATTTCGGAGATGCGGATCTTTTGAAAATGACTCTAGTAGATCATATCTCATACCTCTCATACATACCTATCTTCTAACAATACCCAAAACTACAACACCAACAACATACACCATCCGATCAAAACCAGATAACCAGATTTGACATCAATGACAATAATGACACTATTCACACAAGTCTGACAACAAGAAATGGAAGAAGAATTGAAGCTAATTGAGAAACATCAGACTTCAAAATTGGTTCCTAGATTTACAAACAAGAATGTGATAGGAACAAAATGGGTGTTTAAAAACAAACAAAATGAATATGGAGAATTTGTAAGAAAAGAAGGTTGATATGTAAAGGTTATTGTCAAGTGGAAGGAATTGTTTTTGAAGATACTATTGCTCTGGTGGCTAGAATGAAAGCAATTAGACCATTTCTTTCTTTTGTCGTACACATAAACTTCAAGGTATATCAGATTGGTGTCAAATTTGCATTTTTGAATGGTGATCTAGAAGTTCATATTGAGCAGCTTGATGGATTTTAGTTTTTTAGATACCCAATCATGGTATGCATACTTAAGAAGGCATTTTATGGTCTCAAACAAGCTCCTAGGGTCTGGTATGAAAGACTAGACAAGTACTTACACTATCAAGGATTCAAGAAAGGTATTGTAGATAAAAATATTTACATTAGAATTGAAGATGAAATAGTTCAATTTTTTTTTGTGTATCTTGATGATATTATAGTTGGTGGAGATGATGAAATGCGTAAGAAGTTTGCTGAAGAAATGCAAAAGGAATGTGAAATTTCTATGCTAGGTGAGTTGTCATTCTTTCTTGGACTTCAAATTGCTCAATTAGATGATGGTATCTTTATACATCAAGCTAAATATATTAAAGAGATGCGAAAAAGTTTGGTATGGAAGATTGCAAACTGACGAGTACTCCTATGACAACAGGTTATCATTTGAGAAAAGATGACGAGTCACCTTAGACTGATTAGACTCAGTATAAATCTATGATTGTGTGCATACTATACTTTATTGCATCTAGGCCTAACATTATACATGTGGTATGTTTAGTTACAATATTTAAAGTTAATCCAAAATAAACTCATGTTAAGGCAATCAAAAGAATCTTCAGATATTTGAAAAACACTCCAAACTATAGTATCAAAGGGGTAATGATTTTGACTTAAGTGTTATAATATTGTCAACTGATGTCAATAGGTATGGGAGAGATTGATTGTCATTGATGTCATAATGCTTTGATTGAAAATGATGTTATAAGTAAGACAATAATCATAATAATAGATAGTAGCAATTAATATTCATATAAAATTATAGTGATCATATGATTGAGTATATATACAAAAATCAACTTAATTAATATGGCACAAGTATAACTACGATCATAGGCACAAAATACTATGCAGTGATTGAAGGAATGTTTAGGAAAAAAGTTGCTTACTATTAAGAAACAAAAACTAATATGCTTGACATTGATTATTTTGTATGGAGGTAGCTATTACCATTAATTAGATGCAACAATATATATGAAGACACCAATTACCATTAAGAAATTTATCATTGATGCATTGATTTTTTGTTTATCCTCCAAGAGATTCGGTATTATTAATGAAGTATTTTGGAGAGAATGTACAAGGAAACAAATTTTTATGGCAGTGACAATAAAAACAATTGGAGCGATTGACTATTATTATTAAGAATAAGAAATCTTTGCAAACTTAATAAGTAGCGATCTGCAAGTTTGTCTCTTCAAATTGGTGGAAACAACTCCTCTAACACAATGATTATAATTAAGTGGATCAATGGTTATGGATTGGTCATAACATTTCAATTAGCAACTCATAGCAAATTTGATTCAAAACATACCTCTTATGAAGAAGATATGACTTATGAAGTGGTGTGATCCAAATCAAATGAATTTAAAATATTAATAAAATATTAATAAGTATGGAGTGATTAAAAAAACTAAAGAGGTGGGATTTGTAAAAATATAGTGGAGAGTTGCATTTGTAATAAATAGATGCATTCTTTCATAAGGATTCTAGTTGTTCGGTTAAGTATAAGATATTATTGGTGATGAATGATGAAGGGTGTATAGTGTGTGTTGTGTAAAGACAATCAAGAAAATATATATATACCAGATTCAAAGAGGCTTATATATGAGAAAATAATTTAGAGTTGGGGAGAATAGTATGAGGAGTTTGTAGTAGATTTTAAAATGATATAGTGATCAGATTGTGGCAATTTTATGATCATCATTATTGTATAATTTTTGGGTGGAGTTGGTGCTTCATATTTGTGAAGTTGGTGCCTCATTTTGGTGGAGTTGGTGCTTCATCTCTATGAAGTTGGTTTTTCATCTTTATGAAGTTGGCGCCTCTAGTAGGTTGGTGCCTACAAATGTTGTAAAAGGAGATATTCATATATAAGCATCTATTGTTGTAGTTTTTCCCATTAGGATTTCCACATAATTTTTGTGTTCTTTAGTGTTTTTATTTTCTAAAGCTTGCATTTGTGCTGATTAAGTTTTAAAAATGCATTAATATTATATAATCAAGTTTTAAAGGATCAATTTTTTTTATATAGTGATTTACCCACCCCCCTCTCAGTATATTCGAGTTCTCTTCATTAACTTATTATACTAATGCTAATTGGGCTAGTACTATGGATGATAGAAGAAGTACCAGTGGTCGAGCCTTATTTTTGGGAAGTAGATTAGTCTCATGGTTTAGTAATAAGTAGGGCTTAGTGTCCCTATCAACAACAAAAGTAGAATGTATGGAAATAGCATCTTGTTGTACTCAAGTGATATGGATGAAGAAAATCTTGAAGCAGATCAAGGTAACATATGATGAGACAATTCCTATTCTATGTTACAATATAGGTTCTATCAATATTTGAAAAAAATCTAAACATGAATTCTAAAACCAAGCATATATCTATCCAGTATTAGTTTCTAAGGGAAAAGTTGCAGTTTAGGAGGTGAAATTGGAATATGTACCTACAAAGGATTAGGTAGCAAACATATTTATGGAATCTCTTTCAAAGGATACATTTGAGTATCTTAGAATGAAGTTAGTGGTTGTTTCTCCTCCTTCCAAGTAGATACATAAATGATGCATTGGTCGAGGGTGAGAAATCCAAGACAACTTTTTTCTTGGACTAATGAGGACTACCTCTTAGGTGGAGTAGGTAGTTGGTTGATGCTAAAAGGGGGAGAGTAAGCAAATCATTTGAAAATTTAGGGGAGCATTTTTTTGTATATTTTGATGAAGACCCCTTACTCTTTGCCTTTGATGTCAAAGAAAGAGAGAAATTGGAGCACATGGTACTATAAATGTTTCCATCAATGACAAAGGGGGAGGTTGTTGCATATATGAGCATTGTGTTGTCAATTATGTCAACCCATATCAAACAGTGTGTTGTGTGTTAGGATTGTTGCAGATATGGATCAATGTATGGAGCAGTGTGTTGTCATTGATATCAACCTATGTTAATGAATGTTCTTATTTGGATGCCCAAAGGGGGAGATTATTGCAAGGGGGATACTATTGTAGTTGAGGGGAGAATGTGTTGTTCCTAATGGACAATCGAAGTGAAGAGTTATAATGTTGCATTGTATCCTTTCTTTTGATGTTCATGGTTGGATGTCAAATGTGTGATGTTTTGATGTGTTAGATGTAAAATATAATTTTATTGATAGATTGTTGCATGTCAAATATGATTTTCTTGATATATTATTGCAATAAAACAACTCAAGTATGTAGTGCAAGTTTTGGTATCTTTGGCTCAAAAGATTGCTATGCATTTATCTAAATCTGAAGATATGATTTTGTGGTTTAGAATTAAGACAAAGGAGTATGTGTTGTCTACATATTTCTCATTTCAAGTCACAAAATTTATTATTTCTTTTTCCAGGGCATGCAAAGTAAAGATAGTTTCACTTCTTATTTGTATGGGTCATATGAATGCTCTGCACTTGTTTGGAATTCAATATTTTCTCTTGCAGTTTTGGGGACTTGATCATAATGTCTATACATCACTTCTCCTCAAGCTTCAGGTGTTCAAGTGTACCACAAGTATGAACCTCATTTTTATATTTCAAGACTATGTTTTCTAGTTTAACTGTATTGTTTATCCCCAAAAGGCTCACATCTTTTGAAGGGTAGTCGAGAAGTTTCACAAGTGTGGAAACCTAGTGTGACCTGTGGAATGAACTCCAGGATTTTAGAATCCACACTTCATTCTTTAGAGATGGGGTTTGGAAAATGTAAAGATTGACTAAAGTCCAAAATGAAAGATCTTGAAGGAATGAAAAGAAAACTTCAATAAATGCAAAGCTTTTAGAACATTTTAAACATTTTGTAGGCAACATGTTACAAAAGCTACCTATTTTGTAGATTAGGAACAATATGCCACAAACTCTTCATTTTTTGGGGGAAGAACATAACACATGAAGTGACATAGATATAAGGTGCAATATTCAAATCCTAGATCTAGGGCATCCATAAAGGTTGAGAAAAGTTGTTAACTCAAATATTATAGAGATAATACTTTCTACATTATCGATGAAGGTGGTATAATCTAGAACCTATTTTATAAAATATAAAGGAGTAGACATAATACATGATCCATATTTCATAAATAGGAAAACCAAAAAAATGTAAGATGAATAATAACCATGCATTCATCAATGGCACAAAGTATTACCTATAATAATATTAAAGGCGACAAAGGCACAGTTTGTCATTATTGAAATAATATTAAGACTCAAATGTGGATTACCATTCACACAAAAAATAAGATTGGACTATTTTCTTCCTTTCCTAAACTACCATTTTGAAAGATGGCTTAACGTGTCTAAAAGATTTGAATTCATGGAAATTTGGAAATCATTGTTTAGAAGTCAAAAAGATGAGATCTGATCATAGAATTAGGTACTCCCAAAAATATATTCATACAATATGCTCGCTGGCTTTTATAGCCTTTCATCATTCGGTTGCAACAACCTTTGTAGATGTGAGGCCATAATAGTGTCACTAATGGCCTCTATGTTGGAAAGCTCTAAGTCATAGATCTTCCCTTGATCATCAACATGGAAAACATGTTTTCCTTTAGTTAGGATTGAGAGGGTAACTACTTGCCATTGTCTTCATGGTCTCCCACTTTCAAAATTCCAAAATCTCTCTGATCCTGCACATGCACATCTTCCCTTGGATTGGGGTGCTCGTATGACATGCATGGATGTCATGTCTTAACGAAGGGGTATCATTTTGTCTATTTGCAGTAGGGATGTTGAAACACATGACAAACAATTAGGAGACTTAGATAGTTTCCTTATACTTTCAATTAAACCTTCCCATGGCACTAACACATGGTGGGTCAGTGGGGATCCTTGCTAGAGTGAGTTCAGACTATTGAAGGGAATGCGATAGGCCTACATGTGGTAGCAAGATCCACCATTCAACATGATCGATGAGAGTTTTTTGCTAAATTCAAATTATTTAATTTGGGAAACCAACTATTGTAGAGAAGGTTACAATTTGGCGACTCACAAGGGATCTTCGCTCGTGGAGGTGAACCCATAATCTCTGGTTCCATAGACCAAATGCTCATGCAAGGGATTTTCATGACCCATATCAAATATCACTAATTGGATTTTGACGATAGAATTTACAAGGGGAACTTTAGAGAGTTTAGTTTTCTTGCTTACTTTGGCCTTTTGTTGATAATTGGAACCCCTGTTCTGCATGATACATTTGCTAACCTTCATGCTTTTCAAGTCAATTTATGGTATTTTTGAGTTTTTGTAATGTCGCTTCCACTTTTCTGAGAGAAACTTAAAGCACCACAGGATGACACTTGATATTCTTGGAAAATCACGTCCATTTCCAATAAGAACAAAACATGTGCACAAAGTAATTAGGGAAAACAAAGGTTGTACATGGCCAGCCCTAAAGGAAAGACAAATGCATACTAGTGATTTTTGGAAAGCAGTAACAACTGACCTAAACCTATGTCTAACCTAAGAAAATCCCAAGCTAAACAAATCCATTGACTAGATTTCAAAAGTAATTTCCATTTCTTCCTAATTTTGTGTGGCTTTCATGCCTATGGGTATGTGCTGGAAAGAGGAGGTGCGATGGGTATCTTCTGTACTTTAGGCTTTCACATCTACTAGAAAAGGAAAAATTGGCACTCGGGGAGGCACTAACACCTAGTAATGAAAAGATAGGGAATCTTAGCTCTCACAAGCATGCTCAGTCAAAAACTGGGGGCGTCTTACTATCTTGTTGTGTGAGATATCATATTGGGCACCCATGCGAGGGCTGAGGGGGTCATATGTCAATCATGCAATAGGAATCATGATCTTTTAGGGCCCATCCTTCCTCGAATATAGAATCAGAGGGCTTCATGGTTTTTTTTTTCATCGGGGCAACCTTCTTCAAGTTGAGAAGATTTTGCTTTTGCACATTTGCACCCCATTTCTAGTGATGAGAAGAAAAGTCCAAGCTCGTCCCAGAACCAAACCTCATCTAGGTCATTTTCATCATGGCTTTTTTTTTTGCATTTTGTTTTTCTTCATTTACTGATTGGGGCCTTCGATAGGAGCTTACTCATTCTTTGAAAAGGCCCATCTTCTTAGGCTATGGAGATGTGTACACTTTGTGTTTTTATTAGTCCACTACCATCTTCTGTGATTCTCTCATTTGAATTGATGTCCATTTGTGAGATCTCTTCCCTTTGCTCACCGCACCAGTTTGAGTTCCAAACCATTGGTCCACCTTTTAAAAGAAAAATTACTTATGGGCACGAGATTTGGGGGGGAAGGACTCTATCCCAGAGTGAGAAGGACTTTTCATGTTTGCTCAAAATGGTTCCCTCAGGAACGAGCTTGGGCTCTTCTTGGTATTGGGAAAACAACTGATTATTTAATGTCAATGATTGAGAGACCCATGATTGAGCTCTGATTTGTCTTTCCCATTTTGACTTTTGTACTTGTGCGTGATGAGTGAGCAACCTCTGGTACTGTATCTTCTTGATTTCAATCACTTTAGTTGCCTTTAAAAATCACATAATATGTCACTTTCCCTAAGACTTTCAAGCTCTTCAAATTCTAATGTAGCAAATGAATATGCCAGGAACATTCTAGAAGATTTGTGGGGACAAAGCTTCTAAAGCTTTACTTGTCAAGTTATTTGAATGTTTCTTAGAAGTAGAAAGTCAAAGAGTGCACTAGTTGTTTGAGAATCATAATTTTTTGGGTCCCACTAGGCATTCTAGAAAAGAAACTATTGATCCTCAAAAGGCTCATGCCTTTTGAAGGGTAATCAGGAAGTTTCACATATGTGGGAATCTAGTACGCCCTATGGAATGACCTCTGATATTTTAGAAGTTGGCTCTTTTTTCTTTAGAGAAGGGGTTTGGAAAAGGGAAATAATGACTGAAGTCCAAAACAAAAGATCTCAAAACAATGAAAAGAAAACTTCAATGAATGCAAAGCTTTTAGAATATTTTAAACATTCTATGGACAACGTGCTACATAAGCAACCTATTTTGCGGATTAGGCATAGTATACCACAAAATCTTCATTTGTTTGAGGAAGGAGAACATAACACATGAAGTGATAGACATAAGGTTAGGATTTTTCAAAGGAGCTCGCTCTGATACCAATTGAAGAAAGACACACGCTTATACTAAGAGGGGGGTGAATTAGTATAAGACTAACTTTTTATTTATTTAAAACTTTATCAACTATAATGAAATAATTGAAAGTATCCACACAAATAAGAAACACAATATTTTATGTGGAAACCCTTTTTGGAGAAAACTATGATGAATAGCTACTTGGATCTATCGTCCAAATCTAGCCTCAACTAAACAAAACCTTCCTTAGAATAATTTATAGGCACTGAACCATAGAAGAAACTAATCCCTACAAATGGACACCAATCCAATTGCTGGCACAAATTTATTTCAATGAGAAGCACCAATCACCCAATCTCTTGGAATAGAAGGCACTAACCTTCAAAATACAATATAATAATTTATTTGTGGCTTCTTGGATTTTCCCTAAATAACCTTCAAAAACCTACTCACTACTCCACAAATATCCACCTTAAATCTCTACTCTAAAATATGCAATGTATCTTCACATGGATTTGCAATATGATCTTTAATAATTTCTTATAAATATGTAATATTTTTGCACAAATCCACACTATAATCTTTTCCACAAGGATGAGGTCAAATAGAACTCATAAATATGCTATAATTCCTACTTCTACTTTTCATACAAAAAGATATTCTTGAATTTATTGATGAAAAATAACCCTCAAGAGTCTTCTACTTATACCCTCCACTATGCACCTTTTCACTAAAAGATATGCCTCCAAGGTGGTCAACCGAGATGTATAATATATATATATATATATATATATATATATATATATTATTGTTTTAATTACATTGCCCAATGTGGGAACTTAACACAGGGAGGTTGTCCCTCCAAAGGATCCAAACAGTAAAACCAAATAAAGATTAATTTAATTTCCCTTAGGACAGGGTCAATCTTATCAGGGGGTTGTCCAAAATAAAAATATTAAATTTATATTTTAAAGAATCTTTCAAATATAGATGCCAATCATTAAATACTTGTTGAATTCAATAATTAAATTACCTCTCACTTGGATTAACAAAATCTCAAGCATAGTACCATAAATATGGCAACTTCTCCAACTATTATGACATTGATTTTCCCTTTGGCATCAATGACAATAATCCAGCATCTCCAACAATGGGACTAGGAAAACTAACAAAGGATATGCTTTTGACTTAAGAAAAGAACTGAAATGAAATAAGGGTCTCGACTCTATACTAAAGACTTCTCTTCCACAACACAAGAAAGTGCATGGTATGAGGCAAAAGGACCTTTCTTCCTTCTATGAACTATAGTCCAAACAATACTATCATCCAAGATCCCACAAGTGGAAACACGAGGATGACTAGGTGAATGGTAGTAATTTACCACCTAAGAACACTGCAGCTAAGAAGAACTTGATAGTGCAATAGGAGTAGAACAAGGAATGTCAATAGGGGCCTCAAGGCATGACATAGTCACACCAAAAGCTAAACACTCATCAAAATATTTAGAGGATCAATCATCTGAAGTTGGATATTGGAAAGTCAAGTGATCTTCATTAGCATTATTCCACCAAGTTGCAGTTCCTTTTTTATGCAAGATAGATTCAAAGCCAAGTTACATTTAGTGAAATAACAATTCTATTTGAAGGGGAGGCCCTCATAATCTAGTGGTTGTGTCTAATTCCAATCCCCAACCATCAACAATACATCCCCATAAAGAAGTGTCTATATCCACCAAAGTGCAAGTGAATGTAGAACACCCCTATATGAGAAGTGGAATCATTAACCTTCAAAAAACAACCAATTGATTTCTTGATGTCCTTGTAACAAGAATCCTCCCAAAAATAAAGGGGAAGATTCATAAGTCTAACCCACATTGGATGCACATTTAGTGGTTCAAAAAGAGGGTTAAAGGAAGAAGACCAAGATTTGACTAAGAGACAATGCTCTCTCTAGGCCCAAAGTTGACCCAACATCAAGTTTTTGTACATCAAAGAGGAAAAAGAATTAATTAAAAACCATTCAGATAGGGAAAGAGATCAATCTTACTAGCCACAAGGGGCTTCCAAGAATCTCAAACCTATCTATGCAAGGTGATCACAGAGGGCTAGTGGTTGAAGAAATGGAAAACCAAACCTCTATAGTGGTAGAAATCCACATTTTTTAACCATATCCACACTACAAACCACCATTGGGGATGGTCTCATGCAAGAAAGAGAGCAAGAGTTGCATAGAGGGTGATCAGGTCCTAATCTAGTTGCTTGTGTAATACCCTAAAAATGGGCATCTAAACCATGGGCCCCTAATCTCAACTACATCACCAAGGTCCTAACCAAAGCCAATTAAATCAACTTGGAGCACCTAATTAATTAATTCCTCAATCATCAATGACACATGACAAATAAATCATTCTATATTAATTAAATGTTTATTTAATTAATTAATCATTCCAATTAAATCATTTTAATCAATTATCCTATTTATTTAATTAAATATCCTAGCATATTTAATTAAATATCCTAGCATATTTAATTAAATATCCTAGCATATTTAATTAATAAATAAATTTGCCATTTAAATCATTAATTTTAAAAAAAATGAATTAAATTGAGAAAATAAATCAACTTGAGATATTTCTTTTTCTAAAATTGAGACTATTAATCCCAACCAGTGCTGAGAGGGGAGGGGTGAATCAACACCTTATCGTTTTTTCCCAATTAAAACTTTTAACTTAAGTTATTACCAACTTAACATTCATTCAAATAAATAACTATTGCAAAAGAATAACCATGCATGAAAGGAAACACAATGACACCAAGATTTATCTCGTGGAAACCCAAATGGGAGAAAACCACGGTGTGAGTAGTAACTCACAAAATTTGTACTCTTCTGGAGTACACCCGGTGAAGAGACATCCCTATTAGGAGATTACAAAGACATTGTCAGGTGCCACCCGGTTAAGGGATTTTGTCTAAGGCATGTTAGTTCCTTTACCCTTTTAGAGGTAGCCTTGTCAAAAGGTCTTTAGATCATCAATTAAGATGACACCCGGTTAAGGGATTTTTACAATGGGACCTATTAAAGTCCACCCTATTAAGGGATTTTAGTTGCAATGGTTAGAGAGAAACAAAATGACGATCTGCTAGAGTGGCTACTCATTAGCTTGATCAGATCACACTAAAGAATCACACTATGTCTGCATCGGTTGTGTCTATTCTGCACAACAATGATTTCCTGAATACACCTTCAACTCTGTCCTCTGTCGATTTTCTGATCCTTGGATTCCATACTGCCGATCCTCTGTCACTTGGGTGACCACTCTGTGGAACTCCACTCTACCGGTCCTCTGTCACTCGGCTCTGCAATCTGTTAAACTCCCCCTGTGTGCACTTTCACATTATCTCCACTCACCTTAACAACAACCATCTCAATAATGAGATATATGAATTTATTGACCCTTTAGTCTGTCACCAACTTTCCCTCCAAAATATCCCTTTCAAAATTTTGTTATCATGCCTTACATCACGTCTCTAAAATCATTGCAAGAATCTCTGTCAAGACAGTCCAACATGTCGATAACTCTGTCGGTTGACTAGAGAAGACTCCCGATTTAATTGAATGTTAACTAAACGTTACTAGTCTATCGGTTACAGACTCTTCCAGTGTATTAATCTACTCACTGCTACCCAGTCTACTTATTGCTTGCCGGTCTACTCACTGCTTTCCGGTCTACTTACAACCGATGGACTAGTCTACACTTTGCTTAGCCAGTGGACCTCTGTTGTACTAGTGTACTCACTACTACCTGGTCTACTCACTACTTGTCGGTCTACTTACTACTGATGGACTGAAGACTTAAGAGATGATGATGAATACTGATGAACAGTAAATACCCAACAAGTAATGAGAGGGGGGGGGGGGGTGAATAAGTACAGACAAAAAATTCTTTGACAACTTAAACTGCAAAGACTGCACTAACTGGCAAACTGCATCACCAACCTAAACCAAGACAATACCAGTAAAACACAGTAAGACTATAAAAGACATAAACCGGCAACACCTAGAGCTTCTCAAAACCTAACATCTCATCTCAACTTCACCCATATGCTTAAGAAGATAATACATCATAAATATAATGACCATTAGATCAACATGCATTACCGCTTAATAGAAAACACTAAAACATCACATGAAAAAGCATCACACATAACACACTGATTTTTCACATGGAAACCCAACTGGAAAAAACTACAGTGGGGATGAATACCCACAAGTTTTTCTTGAACTCTTCTAAAGTCTATTGTGTTAGGAGCCTAGTCCAGTTAAAGACTTTACAACAGATTCTGCTAGGAACCGATCTTGCTAGGGATCACCCGGTTAAGGGATGGCTAAATACCTGGTTAGAGGTTAAAACCCTGTTAAAGGTTGCCTCGCAAGAGGATTTGAAGAGCTCAACAATTTTGAGTCACCTTGTTAAAGGATTTACAAAAAGCCTGTAAAAGCTACCCAGTAAAGGGATTTTCCAACTGCTGAAATGGTTATAAGTCAACAGGTAATACACTGATCTGATAACAACACTCAATGCCAAGGTAGATCCACTTCATTTCCTTTACATCTGCAATCACACTCGACAAATCTCTACTCACTTCTCTGGTCTGGCAAGAATCACCTCACATACATTCATTTGCCAACAACTTCAAATGAAAATCATCATCGACCTTGTAGACAACAATTAGGTTGGTGGCCAAAACCTAAAACCCTAAGCAACTAGGTTAACAATACAGTCATTCCAATCCTGACCATTTAATCACATTACATAGGGTAAAACAATATTGAACAAATCTCAAGACGTTTTGCATCGTCTGTTCTTCACCACTTTTGAAAGCTGATAACCCATCACATGCTCTCCATCGTTTACTAAGATTTTGCACATTCCCGAGGTAGATAGAATTAATCTTCTCATGCAAGATCCTCAAGGAAATCCTTCATGCGCACAAGGGTGACATGGAAATGTGATCTAATCTTCATTTCAATGCTAACTCATCATAGGATGTCATTGGTCGAATCATACAAACTTGGAATGCATCAATCTGAAACCCTAAAGCTGAGACTACCAACCGGTAGTCATATCAAGTGAAACCCCGATACAAACATTGCATATACTGGTTCACTTGCCAGTTTACTTACTTCAACATACCGGTTCACACTTCAGCATATTGACATCAATGACAACATACATTATCATCATGTCATCGAACTTTGCACATATGCCAACAATGACAACCATATTATTTATCGGTCATGCAAAATTGCATTAGAATGCCAAAAAAATCCCCCTTTGGCATTGGTGGCAAATACTATAGACCGCTACAAAACTGTGTTGGTTCTGGCCCTGTTTCTGACCCCTGTAACCCGTAACACACACTATACTAGAATCCAAATTACAAAATTCCCCCTTTTGCCATTAATGGCAAAGACTATCCATAAGGATTTGTCAAAATAAAGCAAAAATTTCTTTGAATTTTTCTTGAGCCACTTTCAAGGAAGATTCCCATGAAGATTGAACCCATTTCATGGTGGTGAAGTGGCCATGTAAGACTGCAATGAAGACCTCCATATCATCAACTGTCTTATAGTCAAGTTCATTTATTAGGCAATTTGCTTCTTTAATGTTCAGTCGCACGAAATGAACAATTGGTGCTAAATAACACTAGAGCTCTAACAAACTAAGACTTCTTTTGTCTTCTTCATCTTTCAACCTTCTGAATTCATGATTTAGCATTTTGACTTTTCCAATAAAGGTTGATGCTGAACTGATAAGAGGATCAAAAGAGCTTACCAGATCTTGAATTTCCTTTTGAATTTGGTTTCTTTTGTCTTCTAATTCTTTGATTAAAGTAGGAAAACTTGAAGATTTCACCAGTAGTTGACCAACTTGCTGAAGTATAGTTTTGACTTCTTTTGTTTTGATGGAAAGAGCAACTTTACCAACTTTTATTTGTTCCATTAAGTTATCTCCTCGCTTCGTTTCATATTGCCTTACTGGCAACCTTCTCCAGATTGGTTGCTTCTGAACTGGTTGCTTTAACAAGAGTATCCAACTGACCAATAATGGGTGCAGTATCATCAATTGCAATGTCCAGGATTAGGTCAGAGAGAATTGTCTTGGAAGAAGTGAGAATTCTTGCCTTCTTTTTCTTTTCTCTCATTTTAGCCTTTTCAGTTTGGATTCTCAGTTTTTCTGAGGCTTTCATCAATTGCTTGGGGGTCATTTTCTTTATATCAATGACCAAGTCACCTTCTTCTTCCTTCTCTGTTCCTTCTTCCTTATCTACAGTCTCAACTTCTGAACTAGTTGTTGTGATGATTCTTACCTTTTTCTTTTCACTTTCATTGTCTAAGTCTAACTTCCTCTTTGTTGGAGGAGTATTCATCACTACTTTATTATCCTCTACTTTCTTCTCTTCCTCTTTTCCTTCCTCTTCTTTCTTCTCTTCCTCTTTACCTTCCTCTGCTTCCTTCTCTTCCTCTTTTCCTTCTTCAGAGAGAATAGGATTTGGTGTCAATAAGGTTTTGTGAGGTGTATCCTCATAAGGAATGTCTTCAACTATCACTTCATCTTGACCAAGAAGCTTATTTTGATCATCTTCCTTCATCGGTGAAGTATGGACCGGTTGTTCGATATCCTTTGTCAAATAGGGGATATCTGACACAACATCTCCTATGATGTCCTCAACTATGAAAGTATCAGTCTTCAGTGGAGTCTTTTTCCTTAGCTTTTCCTTTGTCAAGGGCAGTTGCAACTTGGTCCTATTTTGTTTCCTTATCAATTTCTTCTTCAACTTTCTTTTGCTAAACCATAATTTCCTTCCACAAGGCAACACCTTTAGTGTGCATTGCTCTAGCTTCACATACTACCACTCTCCCAGTCCTATTCCTTATTCTGAAATGTTGAATGCATGCTTCAGCTACCAGTGAAGCTTGATCAAGGTCTAAGTCATGTTGTACTTCCATGAGTGCTTTTATTCTGAGTTCCTTTTTAGTAGCAATAGCTGTTTTCCATCTTCCTTCAATTTGATCTTGCAAATCTAATGGGATTATATCATATAATTCACTAGGAGTCCTACAAAACTTGTACAAGTTCCAGATCAGTGCTTCCTTGATTTTCCTTTTGTCTTCTTTATTGCTAAGGGAATATCTTCTTCCAACACCAGACAGACCTCCAAATTCTTTGATCCCATGCACCAACTCATCAACTGTTGGGGCTTTGTTCCTTCCACTTCTTCTAACCTCCTTTATTTCCACATCTGATGGGGTGTCAGTGATATGACCTTCTTTCTCATTCTTTTTAAGCTTTAGATCACTCTTTTTCTTTTTGGTGTAAGTTACTCCTACCGATCTATCTTTACTTGGTGAAGATACAGGAGTACCTAGATCCTTTTCCTTTGAGTATGTTGTAGGCTTGGTTGTTGCAGTCCCCTTAGGCTTTGTCTTTGACACTTTCTTCTTTTCACTTGTTAATTTTTCATCTTTAGGTGTGACCCTTGTTTTCTCACTAGCACCAGTGAAGGTAGTGGCACTGGATGCTTCACTTCCATATTTATTGCCAAGGGTATCAATCATTTTTCTTACTTTTCTCTTCATGATTGGCACCTGAAGTTCCTATTTTATTTTGAAACTTGCCTCCTCATATGTTCCAAATCTCTTTGCCTTCGAGTCTACTAGTTTAGATAAGAGCATATTGACATGAATTTTAACAAGATCTGCTACAACCTCATAGCCCATAGGTGGAACCCAAAAAGTTCTAGGTTGAACTGCTTGAATGATACAACAATCTGTGTCGACAAGGAAACAAATGTTGTCTTTGTAATTCTGTACTATTCCAGTTGGAGTTCTTTCCCTCTTGTGCATCTTAAATTGGAATTCCTTAAAGTATCCCCACATTGTTTCACCAAATTTATTTCCCATATCCCTAATCATGTCACCTATCTGAACCATGATAGGTTTCTCCTTTGACCATACTACTTTACCCTTACTGGGGAAAAGTTTTGTACATAGAAAAATATACATACTAGTAGTGAGCCATATTTGAAGGATTGCTTCTTTTCCTTCTTAATTCTTTCCATGTTCACCATAAATTATCTTTGAATCATCTCACATATATCATAGGTTGCATCCTCTTTGATAATTTGATATCCAACATGTATGGCACCGCTCGACACACTATTCATCCATCTTGATTGATAAACCCTGTAACCCAATACTACAGAGGAAAATCTTACTTCAAAATCCTCAATATGGGTGATTGTCATTTCTCTACCATCACACTGGGATTTGGTTAACCCGATGGCTTCATTTGATGAAATCATTCTTAGGGTTAATGCTTCACCGGTTGCACTGAACCATGTCACTCTTCGAATCACCTCCTTTGTAATCTTGATCGGTGCATGAGTTTCCATCCACAAAAATTGATCATGAACCCTGCTCAACACATATCTAGCACAGTCATCAAGAAACTGATCAAGAAAATCAACAACATTAGCCAAACCCTTAGTCTTCAGAGGTAGAAATTTTTCTTTCAATTGATCATTGTCACAAAACCCATTAAACTCATTTCAAATGAACTTGTCTCCAAGTTATTCAAGCTTGCAATGAATGTAGGAGCAAATATCTTCTACCAATAATACACCGAAGGGCATAGATGATAAAGTACCGGTCATGTCAATTTCACTGGCTTTCATCGGGTGCAACTTGAACTCAAGTTGGGGTTCTTTGATAGCTTCAACCAGCATAGGAGTCAGTATCGGTGCTGTCATGATGACCTTCAAACAAGCTTTTCTCAGATGAAGTTGACTACCTTTTTCGTGGGAATACCAAACACCAATATCGCTCTTTTTGAACTTTTCGTGCAAACAAATCTTGGCAAGTTTCAAATCGCCTTTGATCACATAGGAGCTCGAGAGATTCACAAGAAAAAATGGGATAAATGAAAATGTGTTGATATTTCCTTATAAATCCATAGAGATTTACCGACGTTATAATACAATGGTCAGTTTTGAAACTTACAACTTAAAGTACACCGATTTGACTTTACCAGTTATTTGTTACTAATACCAATACACAAATAACTAACTTACAAGACATTCTTCAATTAAGAAATTTTAGACCAACTTTTATGCATCACTACTATGCAATAGACATATCCTTATATTTGTTAAGGGGATTCAAAATCAATCTTTATTATATGTGCTCCCCCTGGGCATCGGTATGCCTAGTTAGAAGAGGAACTATCATCACCGATGGATGATGACTTGGTTTCAGATAGACCTTCTTCTTCTTTTCCTTCTTCCTTCTTGATCCATGTTTTTTTATTTCATTTCTCACGTCTTCAATTGTCTTCTTTCATTTCAGGTCATTTTTCTCTTTCTTCTTGCTAAACTGATTCTTATCTTCAGACCGGTTGAAGGATCGGCTCCTGCATTCTTTGGCTAAGTGACTAATCTTATGGAAATTGAGGCATGCCATACTTGTTGTCCTCCATGGTCCTGAATTGTTTCTCTGGCCCATTCTTATTTTGTAGTTTTCTACAACATGACCAAAATTACCACAGGTGAAACAGGATGCTTTGAACTGATTATTCCTTTTATTAGGAGTAACTGGTTTGAATGGTTGTCTCAAGCTTGCATTCTTCATATTTGTGTCCAAACTTATTGCATGTGAAGCAATGTCCATTGAAACTCCTTTTATTTGGCATACTGCTAGATTGAGATCTACATTCATAAGCAGTGTGGCCATACTTATGAAAATTACGGCAGTAACCATCCAATGTGAAATTCTTCTTTTGACTAACCAGTTTATTTATACAGTCTTTAGTCTTATGACCTGATTTGCCACAATGATTATAGGAGGATTTAGAGAACTTCATACCTTTCACTTCTGAGTGGTTCCTTTTATCATCCATCATCCTTTTGGATTTAGATGATTCTCCAGTTTCTATAGGACCTGAACCGGGGTAACCAAGACCGGTTCTATCCTTTGCTCTTCTCTGAGCCTTCAACTATTTGTCTACCTTCTCATAACTTTCATTAAATTTCCTCAACTTTTCATTTCTCTCATTTTCAATTTTCAACTCACTCTTGAGTTGTTCAATCTTTTCATCATCTTCTCTTTTTCTTCTGTGTTGTCATGCAAATGCTTATGTATATATTCATTCTCCTGAGTGAGAATTCAGATTTCTTCATCTTTCTCAATCATGATAGCATCATTTTATCTCAGAGCATCTTCAACAAGCCTCTTGGCTCTTTCAGCCTTTGACAGTTCTTCTTCTGCTTCCCTTTTTCTTTCATCAACACTTCTACTAGTTTTCAATATCTCAGTCATTCTTAGGGCCTGACCTTCATGCTCTCTTTTGAGATGTGTGACTTCTTTGTTCAGCTTCATGTTCTTTTCCATGAGTTATGAGACTGCTTCTTCAGCTTCTTCAGATCCACTCTATTCAGAGAGTTGATCTATGATGTCCTGAATCTCATTTAGTTGTTGAGCTAATTCCTTTCTTTTTGCAAGAGATTTTCTTAGTCTCTCTTTCAACTAAGCAATATTTTTGTTTGCTTCATCAATCTTCTTCTGATACTAGTATTCTTCCATGATCTTTATCCTCAAGCTATCAAGCTTCACTACAGAGGAATAAGGCTCTGATACCAATCGTTAATCCCAACTAGTGCTGAGAGGGGAGGGGTGAGTCAACACCTTATCGGTTTTTCCTAATTAAAACTTCTAACTTAAGTTATTACCAACTTAACATTCATTCAAATAAATAACTATTGCAGAAGAATAACCATGCATGAAAGGAAACACAATGACACCAAGATTTATCTTGTGGAAACCCAAATGGGAGAAAACCACGGTGTGAGTAGTAACTCACAAAATTTGTACTCTTCTAGAGTATGCCCGGTGAAGAGCCATCCCTATTAGGAGATTACAAAGACATTGTCAGGTGCCACCCAGTTAAGGGATTTTGTCTAAAGCTTGTTAGTGCCTTTACCCTGTTAGAGGTAGCCTTGTCAAAAGGTATTTAGATCATCAATTAAGATGACACCTAGTTAAGGGATTTTTACAATGGGACCTGTTAAAGTCCACCTTATTAAGGGATTTTAGTTACAATGGTTAGAGAGCAACAAAATGATGATCTGCTAGAGTGGCTACTCATTAGTTTGATCAGATCACACTATGTCTGCATCGGTTGCGTCTGTTCTGCACAACACTGATTTCCTGAATACACCTTCAACTCTGTCCTATGTTGATTTTCTGATCCTTGGATTCCATACTATCGGTCCTCTATCACTTGGGTGACCACTATGTGGAACTCCACTCTATCGGTCCTCTGTCACTCAGCTCTGCAATCTTTTAAACTCCCCTTGTGTGCACTTTCACATTATCTCCACTCACCTTAACAACAACCATCTCAATAATGAGATATGTGAATTTATTTACCCTTTAGTCTATCGCCAACTTTTCGTCCAAAACATTCCTTTCAAAATTTCATTATCATGCCTTAAATCATGTCTTTGAAATCATTGCAGGAATCTCTTTCAAGATAGTCTAACATGGCAATAATGGAGAAGTCTCTCAATTTAACTGAATGTTAATTGAACATTACCAGTCTGTCAGTTACAGACTCTTCCAGTGTACCAATCTACTCACTGCTACCTGGTTTACTTACTGCTTGCCGGTCTACTCACTACTTGCTGGTCTACTTACTACTGATGGACTGGTCTGCACTCTGCTTAGCAGGTGGACCTCTATTGTACCGATCTACTCACTGCTACCTAGTCTACTCACTGCTTGTCATTCTACTTACTACTGATGGACTAAAGACTTAAGAGATGATGTTGCCAACAATTACAACCACATTATTTACCGGTCAGACAAAACTGCATCAGAATGCCAACAGAGACAACTTGAGAAATCTTGGAAAAGAAAGAAAAGCAATTAAATTGAATAAATCATTTTCTCTAAAATTAAAACTCAAAGAAAATCTTGAGGAAAGAAGTTTAGTTGCATTGAAAAGGCTTTTTCTAATAAAAATCTTGAGCAAATAAGAGGAATGTGCATGGAATTAACCAATTTTATCTCAAGTGCATGGAATCAACTAATTCTATCTCCAATGCAAACTCAGACTTATAATCTCAATGCATTCAATCAAGCTTTAATTAAAATTTATCTCAAGATTAAATCAATCTAATCTTCTTTGAAACTAAATCAAAGCATCCAATTATTTCAATTCACCTGGATTGTGCTTTTTCTTGAGGAATCTCAAATGCTCATCATTAATTGATCTTGACTGTTGGTCTTTCTTTGGATTCTCTATAAATTCAGCCTTTCATCTCTCATTCAAAACACCCTGGAGATTTATTGTTATTATATTGTTTTTGCTCTAGAGTCATTGAGAATATTGTGCTTTGAGATTATTGCATCTTAGATTTTTGCATATTTAGTTTAATCATTCATAGCTTAATCTTGCATATTTAATTTAATCATTCATAACTTAATCTTGCATTCATATAGCTTGATCTTGCATCCATTTAGCTCTATTTTGTGCTCATGTAGATTAAATCCTTCGTCATGGTGTAGTCTAGTCATTGGTATTGCTTAGAGAAATTTGAGAGCAAGTCTATACTCGCATCTTTTAGAAGGCAATAGGTCAATTTGTTATGGTTTTTATATTCATGATTATATCTGTCTAACCATGCATGCAATGATTTATTGAAGTGTTTGTGTCTTGTATCTTGTAGATTACCACTTTTCACACACACATTTTTGGCACCCACCATGGGGTTTGAGACTACAATTTTTGGCCTTGTAGATCAGCTCATTTTTATTTTTTGGATTCTTTTCCATACAATTTCTACTAAAACTCGTACGAGTTTTTATAGGGGGTAGCACGATAATTTGTGGCTTCTCATACAATCTATAGTAATTTGGCATACTATGGGGTGAGAATACTCGTATGACATTCTGTTTTCTCGTATCAAAAGGCAGAGTGATTTTTAGGGTTTTTCATTGAATTTTGATGGTACTAATGCTAACCCTGGCTTGTTTTCTATCTTCGTGAGAGATTTTTTTTTTCACAGCCTAACAAGTTTTTGTAGAACGTTTGTTGAAGAACATACTTGTCGCTCAAAAACAACATGACTACTAATTCATTGTTTTTGCAGGTTGCCTAAGGAGAATCAACTGGATATTATGTATTCTTTAATTCATTTCTAGGCACTTAAATTGTGATATGGTTAATGAACAAATCTGTCATTCATGTTTGAGAAGAGTCTAAAAGGTAGGAGAGTATGTTCTTGTCTGCATAGACAATCAGAAATCCAAACCTTGAAGCTTTTCTAGTTTTAAGATTTGTGTTCCTTTAGCGAGCCTATCATAGTGGGAGAAAGTAATCACCCTATGAGAACGACTTAAGTGAGTAGAGCTAGACCCAAGCATTCTGAATCACTATAATAAATAGGCCTTTCGGGATTAAAGTCTTAGAGGATGGGATTATTTGAGTTTTCTCTTTGAGATCTCTCATATCGAGCATTTTGTAGGGCCTCTCGGTCTCAATTACGCTTGCGTGAATACATCTTGTTTCGGTACCTTTTAGGGCTATAGGCCTCAATTGCGCTTGCACAAATTCAAGGGGTAATTTCGAACGAAATTCCTTACTAAGAACTTTAAGATAGAAGCTACCCGGTTCACCTCTGAAAGGGGGATAATCTTTATGCAAGAGAGATAGTAACTCTCCTAAGATACTTGCCATATCATTCCCCCATTAGCATTTGGATTCGGCTAATACGACGTTGAAAATCCATTGTGTGAGACTCAGCGACCGTATTTTGATTAGCTATTGGGTGTGTAGCTGAGTCTGCAAGCAAATTTTTTCTCTCTCAACCAACTTCCTTAGAATTAGCTTGTTATGCTTGAAGTCACTTTATGTTGGTATTGTGGTATGGTTTTGTCATTGATGTCAACACCTACTAAAACTCTAGCACTTTGGAGATCCAGCAAGATTCACCAGCAAGCAAGTAACTTTTGCACAGTCACTGGTATATGGTACACCGGCAGGATATAATGATCACCGACACTTGAAATAGCGTGGAAAACACTTGGTAATGTCGAAAACATCGTTTTGACATCTTGTTTTGGAGAATTGGTTATTGGTATATTCACATTTGCATATTTGCTATTACCGACAAATAGGTCCAGGGTATACACCGGCATGTTTATCTTTTCCAAATCAGCATGGCACGCTTTGGAGATGATTAATTGTTGTTGTAAATGCATTAAGCCGATATGTTCAATCAGTTATTGCATTGGATATTGTTTTGTTTATAAAATGCTTTTATTGTAAATATCTTGTAGAGCCGACCTACTAAAATTGGTCTTAGGTTATGGTATAAATGTAAGATCTTATTTGTAAGATCAAGTGTGGAATGCGAAAAGGGATTGTGTGAAGGTATATACAAGAATAAGCAGAGCTATACATGCAGACATCATTTGAAGATTGAAGGAGGGCTTTTGTGGAGACAATCAGAACTACACTGGTACTGAATCCAACATATGAAGATGCTATTTTGTGCAGTACATTCTTATTGGATTTAACCATCCAACTATAGTCAGTGTGACTCCCTTTTTGTGATTGAGCAGTGAGCTCTAGGCGCTTGGCCTTTCTGCATGTGCAGACCCCATTTATGTACACTTACTATTTGTAGTAGTATCATCTAATTGTGGGTAAGGTTTCCCACTGTGGTTTTTCCCCTTATAGGGTTTCCACATACAAATATTGGTGTTATGTGTTGTGGATGACTTTGTCTTTATGTTTCATGCACTAATCCTTACCAGTATAGCAATTAACTATTAAATCTGTCTATTGTTCCCCTTACAGGGTTTCCACGTACAAATATTGGTGTTATGTGTTGTGGATGACTTTTTCTTTATGTTTTGTGCACTAATCCTTACCGGTATAGCAATTAACTGTTAAATCTGTCTATCGACATATTGAACTAGTTTACAGGTATTAAGCATTAAGTTGATTAAGCTGTTTTGGTTTGAATTTATTTGACAACTGATTCACCCCCCCCCTCTCAGTTGTCTCCGGGACCTAACAATTGGTATCAGAGCCTAGTCCTCTTTTGCAGAAGTTTAACAACTTGAGGAGATCCAATGTCTACTAACTATTTCAGGAAGGACAGTCCTAAACTTGATGGAACCAATTATGGCATATGGAAGATCAGAATGGAGACACATCTAAATTACATTGGAAAGGACATATGGGATGTTACAAAGAATGGTTATACTGCTCCTACTCCTAGTCAGCCTAATCCACTTACCTTGGGAAAAGATGAAGAAAATGATTACAAAGCAAGAGAAACACTTTTGAGCACATTATCAGATCAACAAATCATGGGACTATCAGATAGGTCTACTGCTAAAGCTATTTGGGATCATTTGGAAACATTGAATGAAGGAGATTCCACAGTCAAAATTGCAAAACTTGAAAGCTTCTGGGTCAGGTATGAACATCTGAAAATGGAAGAAGATGAAAGGATTTTTGCTTTTATGGAAAGAGTAAATGAGATTGTTTTGGGTATTAAATATTGTGGAGGAACCTTAAGTGAGGATGAAATTGTTTCAAAAGTTTTAAGAGGATTGCCACTGGCATATAAAACAAAAGTCACTGCTATAAATGAGTTAAGAACAATGCCTAATACATCAGTAACTAGGGATACATTGATTGGGAAACTTTCAACTTTTGAAATTGAAGAATTTGGTCTTGTTGCTACTATAAAGACATATTTGGTCTTTAAAGCATCAATATCATCTACTCCATCATTTGACAAATCTGATTGGAAAGCCTCTTATGCAACAGAACTTGAAGAAAGCAAGAAAGAGAATGAAGAACTTGAAGAACTTGAAGCACTATTTGCAAGGAAAATGCCTAAAGGTCCAGTTGGAAGTAAGTATGAAGGTAAAGCACCCTTTAAATGTTTTAACTGCAATAAGATTAGTCATATGGCTTCAAGATGCCCTGATAGACATGCTAGACTAAGAGAAGAAGCTAGAAGGACATACAAGCCTAACCCTGAATATCAGAGATACAGATTTAAGAAGAATAAAGACAAATCTTGTTACATTGTTGATGAAGGTGTGACTGACAATTCTGATGAGGATCCGACAAACAATGGATGAGTTTTTGTTGCTATTACAGAAGATCATCTAGCACCTACTTCTCAACCGGTAGAATAGGCCTTGGCAGCTAAAGTTGAAGTAAAGGATGAATGGATCATTGATTCAAGATACTCACATCATATGACAGGAGACAAAGGTAAATTCTTGAACTTTCAAGAATACAATGGAGGCTTAGTGAGATTTGGAGATGACAAAGCTTGTTTGATCAAAGGTAAGGGTACAATATCTCTTTATGGTAAGCAAAACACTAACAATGTTTACTATGTTGAAGGATTAAAGCATAATCTTTTGAGTGTTGGTCAATTAGTTGAGAAAGGATTTTAGTTACAATTCAAAAATGGAAAATGGAAAATCATGAATAGAACTGGTTTAGAAATTGCAACCGGTAATCAAACTAGAGGTAACATCTTTCATTTGAATAACAATGAAAAGACATGCTTGATTGTTCATATTGATGAAAGTTGGCTATGGCATAAGAGACTCTGTCATGTAAACTTTGATTTCATGGTAAAGATCAATACTATTAAGGAAGTTAGAGATCTACCTAAAATTGTCAAACCTCACAATACAGTATGTAAGGAATGTCAATTTGGAAAACAAGTTAGAGCTAGTTTCAAAAGTATTCTAGAAAAATCTAATAATGCTCTTGATTTGATTCACATTGATTTATGTGGTCCAGCTAGAACTAAAAGCTTACAAGGTGATAGATATTTCATGCCAATCATTGATGACTACTCTAGAATGTGTTGGGTTACTTTTCTTAGAGAAAAATCAAAAGCACTTGGAAAGTTCAAACTGTTCAAAGCAATGGTAGAAAATGAAACTGGCAAGAAAATCAAATGTATAAGATCAAATCAAGGAGGAGAATTTACATCTAAGGAATTTAATACATTCTGTGAAGTAAATGGAATCAAAAGACAACTATCAGCACCCCGGACACCACAACAGAATGGAGCTGTTGAAAGGAAAAACATAACTATCTTGGATGCAGCAAGAAGTATGTTATCAGAAGCAAACCTACCACATGTATATTGGAGAGAGGCAGTCAATACAGTGGTCTATACATTCAACAAAGTTTACATCAAAGGTGAAATCGGTAAGACCCCTCATGAACTATGGTTTGGTATTACCCCTACACTTAAGTATTTTAGAATATTTGGAAGTAAATGTTATATCAAAAGAGATGAGTATATTGGCAAATTTGATCCTAGAAACGATGAAGGAATATTTCTTGGTTATTCATCTAAAAACAAAGCATATAGATGTTTTAACAAAAGATTGCAGAAAATTGTTGAAAGTACAAATGTAAAGATTGATGAACAATTCAAAGGAACTTCAAGGTATATAGACTCTAAACCAGCAACAAAAATTTTGACAAATGAACCTACACTGAATCCACTGATACGAAATGAAGATCTAGTTACCCCAGAATCATTTGAGGATTCCACAGTAATTGAGGAACATCAGCAAACAAAGACACCTCGGTATGTAAGACTGAATCATTCTGAAGTTCAGATAATTGGAAACAAGTTTAAAGGAGTTATGACAAGAGGAAGATTGGCAAATGAAGAGGTATGTCTTATTTCTCAAATTGAACCATCATCTGTTAATGAGGCATGTGAAGATAAACACCGGATTAAAGCTATGGAAGAAGAATTAGAACAAATTGAGAAGAATAAAATTTGGACATTAGTTCCCCAGCCTAAAGATAAAATGTAATTGGAACCAAATGGGTATTCAGAAAAAAAATTAATGAAGATGGTAAGGTTATTAGAAATAAAGCAAGACTAGTGTGTAAGGGATATTCTCAAAAAGAAGGAATTGATTATAATGAAACCTTTGCACCAGTAGCTAGAATAGAGGCAGTCAGATTATTCTTGGCTTTTGTAGCACATAAGAACTACAAAGTTTATCAAATGGATATTAAATGTGCATTTCTGAATGGAGATCTTGAAGAGGAAGTCTATATTGAACAACCTGATAGATTTTCTTTGACAGATGACAAAGATATGGTTTGCAGGTTAAGAAAAGATTGGATAAGTATTTTTTAAAGATTGTTTTTTCTAAAGGAAATGCAGACAACAAATTATACTATAAAGTGACTAATGATGACATCTTGGTTATAGAAGTATTTGTTCCTGATATAATCTTTGGAGGAGAAGATGGATTATGTAAAGAATTTTCTATTAAAATGCAACAAGAATTTGAAATGTCTATGATTGGAGAAATAAAATTCTTTTTACGATTGCAGATTTCACAGACTGATAAAGGTATATTCTTGAATCAATCCAAGTACTTAAAAGAGTTACTAAAGAAATTTGGGATGGAGAACTCTAAACTGGTAAGCACACCTATGACTACAAATGACAAAGTATCACTAAGGGATGAATCTACACGTGTTAATCCAACTAGATACAAATTTATGATAGGAGGTTTACTGTATTTAACACAAACCAGACATGATATTATGAATGCAGTATGTATTGTTTCAAGATTTCAAAGTAATCCTAGAGAAAATCATGAATCAGCAGTAAAAATGATTTTCTGGTACTTACAAGGCACTATAAATCTTGTGGTATCCTAGAGATGAAAACTTTGTATTATGTGCATACACAGATGCAAATTGGGCAGGAGATGTGGATGATAGAAAAAGCACCACCGACGGAGCATTCTTTCTTGGAAATAGACTAGTTTCTTAGTTGAGTAAGAAACAAAGTTGTACATCTTTATCAACAACATAATCATAATATGTTGCAGCAGCAACTAACTTTACACATGTACTATGGCTTAAGCAAATGTTAAAAGACATAAAGGTAAAATGCAAGGAACCTATTACTATCTATTGTGATAACACTGTAACAATTGATATATCTAAGAATCTAGTATTACATTCTAAAATAAAACATGTTTCCATCAAACTGAATTTTCTAAGGGAAAATGTTGAAGCAAAGGAAATAAAACTGGTTTATGTGAATACTAAAGAGCAGATTGCAGATATCTTTACTAAACCTCTGCCTAAGGAGACTTGAATATCTCAGAGATCAGCTTGGGGTCATACCCCCACCGGTAGAGACTTAGGAAGTTGATGATTGTCATCAACTGACAAAATTAACAGAGAAATCTTTTTTCTGGCAGAATATCTCAGAAAAACACAAGGAAAACACATGTTGCTCCCAGGGGGAGAGATTGTTGTTTGAGAGAGATTATTACTCTCTGTATTTTGATTTCGAAGATTGTTTGTTTTTGGTATTTGGCATTTTTGTTTTTGGCACTTTGATGGTTTTTCCATCTTGTGTTGTCATCAATGCCAAAGGGGGAGATTGTTGGTATTTTGGTATGGTTTTGTCATTGATATCAACACCTACTAAAACTCTAGCACTTTGGAGATCCAGCAACATTCATCGGCAAGCAAGTAACTTTTGCACAGTCACCGGTATATGGTACATCGATAGGATATAATGATCATCGACACTTGAAACGGTATGGAAAACACTTGGTAATGTCGAAAACATCATTTTGACATCTTGTTTTGGAGAATTGGTTATTGGTATATTCACATTTGCATATTTTCTATTACCGGTAAATAGGTCCAGAGTATACACTGACAAGTTTATCTTTTCCAGATCAGCATGGCACGCTTTGGAGATGATTAATTATTGTTGTAAATGCATTAAGCCGACATGTTCAATCGGTTATTGCATCAGAGATTGTTTTGTTTGTAAAATTCTTTTATTGTAAATATCTTGTAGAGCTGACCTACTAAAATTGGTCTTAGGTTATGGTATAAATATAAGATCTTATTTGTAAGATCAAGTGTGGAATGCAAAAAAGGATTGTGTGAAGGTATATGCAAGAATAAGCAGAGCTATACACATAGACATCATTTGAAGATTGAAGGAGGGTTTTTGTGGAGACAATCAGAACTACAACGGTACTGAATCCAGCATATGAAGATGTTATTTTGTGCAGTACATTCTTATTAGATTTAACCATCCAAGTGTAGTCAGTGTCACTCCCTTTTTGTGATTGAGCAGTGAGCTCTAGGCGCTTGGCCTTTCTACATGTGCAGACTCCATTTATGTACACTTACTATCTACAGTAGTATTATCTGATTGTGGGCAAAGTTTCCCACTGTGGTTTTTCTCCTTACAGGGTTTCCATGTACAAATATTGGTGTTATGTGTTGTGGATGACTTTGTCTTTATGTTTCATGCACTAATCCTTACCGGTATAGCAATTAACTATTAAATCTATCTACCGACATATTGAACTGGTTTACTGGTATTAAGCATTAAGTTGTTTTGGTTTGAATTTATTTGACAATTGATTCACCCCCCCTCTCAATTGTCTCTGGGACCTACCACTTTACATCCTCTGTGTTTGTTGTGTCTTTGTCCTAGAAATAGAAACTAAAACTCTGAAACTGGAAAACAATCAAATACATCAAAAAACTTAGTGGTCAAAACTCTGTCCTTGTCAGAAACTCATCTCTGTCTAATCCTATGTTGTAGGAGTCTTTTGTTTTTTCATACTTCCCTCCAATAATTGTCATTTGGTTAACTATAAATTATCGTATGAGTCTTAACACCTAAGATTTATCTTTGCCAGTTTGTCATACTAGCCAATAAGGATTATCATCTGGTAAGTGCTAAACTGTCATATGAGTCATCATCATCTTGTCAGTTTGTCATCTGATAAGAATTAAACTATCGTACGACTATAAGAAGCAACTCATATGAGCATCCCATTGTGTCATCTGGAAGTTCTTAAATTGTTGTCTAGATCGTTATCTTCTGTCGTACAAGCCTATGATTCTGTCAGTCCAGAAAACCTATCTTTTTGCGTGCTTTTTCAGATCTATCATACTTGCCTAATCAGTCTACAAAGAGCGTATACCTAGTCTTTTTCATCCCGAGCATAAACAATCTTGATAGTGTACACCTTCTATCGTTTTACATGATTTTGTCGATTATATCTCAGCTAGTTCAATCAATCCTACATCAATCTGATCAACCTAATCTACTTAGATCACGTCTTATATAGGATAGATCATTCCTGAAACCAGACTTGGTCTCAATCACTATACTCAATCATTACCTCAAATGAAAAAATAGCTCCAATTTGATCTTGACATCTGTATCACTTCTATCTCTCGGTCACGTTGATTATATATGCTTGTTCGAACCATAAGTTCTCATAAGAAAGCTGACGAAAGTAAGGACAATCTTACTCATTACAAACTAATCCATTCTTTCAAATAAAAAATCTCATAAATCTCCATGGCTACCTTGGCCCAACAAATTCAAGATATCAAGAGAGAAATATATGACATTTAAGCCCAACAAAAAGATTCAATGACCCCTCTTGAGAAAAAAATTCATAATATTAAGAACACCAGACTTCAAGAAATGCTAAAACAATTAGATAAGGTGGAATAGAAAGTAATTGAAAATCAAAAGACAAATCTCATACAAGATCAGAAGACATCTTCACCAAGACAAAAGGACAAGTATCCCCTAGATAGACAATTTACACCTTTGGATCAATCTATTGAGTCAGCTTTGGAAGAGCTTCTTGAGCATAATCTTATCATATTGTCTAACAAGACAACATGAGGATATGAAATTTTGAGTAATTATTGTGCATATAATAGGTATAACAAACATAAGACTTCAATGTGCATGAAATTAAAACATAAAATTCAAGACCTCCTTGATGATGGTGTTACTGAAATTGGAGATCCTGAAAATTCACCTAAGGATAAACAAAATGTCATTACCAAGCATGATCAAAATTATGAACCCATGTCTAGCAATGGTTCACATGTAGCCTCCATCTCTTCCATGATTCCTCCATCTCCTAAGGATTATCAATAAAAATCCATACCATATCCCTCAAATAATGAATCTAATAATGAAACTTCTCATGCTGACCCTCAAGGGATATCTCAAGGGCCATCCCCTTCAATGGTTGAAAAAGATCCTACCTCCCAAAAATCCCATGATGATCCCATTATACCTTTCCATTTCTTCCAAGATGATCCCCTTCCATCTCAAGAGAAAATCATCCTTCCATATCCCATTCCTAATCCACTTCCTAAGCAATATCATGATGCCTCTTCCACCTTTCAAACAATCCTATTCAAAATGAAGAGTCAAACACCATTCCTACTCTATCCAATAGTCCTCTTCCATGTCAAGATCAAAGTATCTCTTCATCTCCTTGTCATAATCTTCCATGTTCACCTCAAGGATCCATCATGCCTACAAATCCCTCTCATGATCCTATCATTCCCTACATTCTACCTCCATCTCATAATGGACTCGTGTCTTCTTCCGGAAGAAAAGTGTATCCTACAAGTCAAAATATTTATAAAGGCAAAGGGGTAGACCTTCACAAGCAAGAAATATCCATATTAAAGAAAATATTAAGGGTCATGGCCTCAGTGACATTCCTCAAGATGTTGGTATCCCTACTAAACCAAAATCTAAATACACACATTCCCCTTCATCCCTTCCATCCATTTTAGGACCCTATATCCCCCATCCCTTATGCGGGATCAACAAAGGCATACATCTTCAAGCATCTTCCATCCATACAAAATACCTCCATATCATTCCTATCCATCTCAACATTCTTTTCATTCTCCAAACAATTTAGATGCCAAGTATAAAAGTCATAAGTCAAGTAATCCACATGTATTCAAGGATCAACATGTCCCATCTAATCGACATATCAAAACAAAGCAAAATATGATCCAAAAAGAAGAAGAAAAACATAAAAGGACACAAAGGCCCATTGAGAAAAAGAAATCAAAATCAAAAGTTATATGGGTTCCTAAGGCACTTGTAGAAGCAATGCATTCCAAGGAACTACAAAAGCATGAAAAATAAAAAACCATGTGGATCCCTAAGCGGATCCTTGAAGCACAATAGTCTAAAGAAAAATCCAAATCAACATCCAAAATTGTTGTTCCTCCATCCAAACTTTCCAAATCTATTTCTCCATCACCAACTTCATCCATTTTGGATCCTTATGTCCCAAAATCCCTAGTTGTTCCTCCATCTAAATCTTAAAATCTGAGATCCACTTCTCCTCCATTACTCCATCACCCCTCAAAATGTGTGCCAATGTTGATCCCACCAACATTTCCATTCACTCATGCACCAACCTTTCAATATTTGATCCATTATCAAACACTTCTTTTTCACTCTTCCATCCTCCTTATCCAATCATTTGCATAAGACTTTACCCTAGTTCCATCACAAAATCTAAAAACTAAGGAAATCAACATTGGAGATGCTGAACATGTACTCTTAGTTGAGTCCTTATATCCTATTGGAAAAGACATCTTTATTCGATTCTTCAAACAAAAACCAATGAACTACCCACACAAAACTCCCTGACCTTATGAATGACATGCACCTTAAATGATACTATATCTAAGGGTTGGGCTAGTTTTAGTTTTTCTTTATGCATTGCATATCATTTTATTCAAAGAACTGCATCACATATAGTTTCTTTTTTAAATGCATCACATTCACAAAATTTCTTCATTTGCATATAGTAGCATTAATAAAAAAAGGCAACTGTCCAAGTTTATCATTTGTTCGCATTCAAGAAAAACAAGGGTTGTCTCCTTTCTTAGATATCTAGACATGAAGTCTTTGAGGTCCTAAGGTCATTCATTTTCAACATCACCCTATGACGATGCTTTACTTATGGTTGGGTAATGATCTCACTATTTTAGACTTGTTAACCCAAAATCTATCAATTGCTATATCTCAAACACATTAACAAAATATCTAATTCATTTTAGACACTAAGTCGATCATATGACTAGTGAAAAATCTAAAGTTCTACTTTAGCGCTGCTATAATTGTCACACCCAAGTAGGTTTCATTATTTACAAGTCAAGGCAAGAAAAATAAAAAAGAAAAAGTGCTATGCTAAATATTCATCTCAAGGCAAAAGAGAAATGATATATAAATGAAATATCACGCATGCAAGTGCGACAAAAAATCTTGACTATGGGAACGTGCGAGTAACTCCATCAGGGCTATGAACGCCTGCTGGAAATGGAGCAATATTTGAGAAATTATAGTCTATAACCCCATCGGAGCTCTAAAAGCTTGTTGGTAGTGAGACTCTATTCGGGATTCTTTTGAAGTTAGAATAATCCACGTAGCTAGTCATATAGGTGTTGGAAACCAATAACACTGAGAGGGGGGGTGAATCAGTGTTATACCGAAATAGAAGATTTTAGCCTTAACAAAACATTCATATACCAACTGGTATACTGGTATAAAAAAAATTGAAAGAAGTAATGCAACCAATAAGACAAACACATAAATGAGAGCCATAACACATAGATTTATACGTGGAAAAACCATGGTGAGATTTGTGACCCACAATATCAATTCACTAGCCATATGAAGAGATATTACAATATATGATGGGCGTGCACTTGCAGGAAGGCTTACATCCTAGAGCACACTACTCATCACAATAAGAGTCTCACTGACTACATAAAATCAAGACAACAATCCAGAGAAGTGAGAACTACTTAGTATAGTATCTCCTATGCTAGAATATAGTTCTGGTTTAAGCTCTATCTGTTCTGGTTAAAACCCTAAACCGTAGTACCAGAATAACCCTTACAATGAATTCCTCACATACATAGTCTCTCTGATATATTCCGTATTACATTACATCCATATATTCATTCCACATGTCTATCCCTATTTCCGTATTCTTATTCCAAAATGATCTAATCAATCTCCCCTATATACCCTATACAAATTTATGCCTTATGTTGACTTACAAGGATATATACAATATCATATTATATGTTGGCCATATAACATAAATGGATAAGCATTAAAAACAAGTTGTCGATGCTGGATACAAGATGTGTCGGCCTCCAATACCGATGACCTTTACTATACCATGTCGGCCTGCATTGCTGGTGACCAAAGAAATATTATATCCCGTCGGTGTTGATGCCGGTGTAGAGTCTATGAAGTGCCTGTCGGTACACCATATGGAGCCAGAACCCAAAATCATGTTTCCATCAATGACAACATAATGAAACCTAACCAATAGAGTTTCAATTACCAACAATCTCCCCCTTTGGTATTGATGGCAACACTCATGTGAAAAATGGTCATGGTTTCAACTGTTGGTTTCATCCTGCCCTGCTCCCCTTGAGCTGAATATGCAAAATACTTCAATAATCCAAAAACTCTGTAACTCCCCCTAACGTATGCAACCCTTCATTGTTTTTCACATGTAGACTGCTCCCCCTTTGACATCAATGCCCAAAAAATGTAAAAGAATGTCAAAGAATGATAACTGTACACTGAATACCTCCAAAAATGTCTTACCAGAGCTTGACCAATTTCAAGATTTTCGAGTAAGCTTTCTCCAATAACTCCACAAAAGTATCCTAGCTGGTTTTGAATGTGTCAGAGATAGATACAAGTCCACTTAGTAAATATGCAAGTGAATCTTTCTCATTAACTTTTGTCGGTGTGTGCTTACCAAGAATATCCATGCATTCCCTCTTATGAACACCAACTGAATCCAATCTTGGACTCACCAAACCTCTGAGACTTCTAGCTCTCCAAATGATCTTATCTCTTTCCTTTTCAAGAGAAGAAATTTGGTTCTCCAAAGTCAAAATTTTTCCATCAATAGATGTGGACAGTGAATTTAGTCCATCAAAAGAGTTAGCAATACTAGCAATTTTGTCCCGTACCTCTTTTATATTTTCATCTACTTTTGCTGTAAGAATCTCTGTATTGTAACATACCCTGTATATATTAGTACCTTGTTTCAAATAATTTTCTATCAAATTAACTTCTCCTCAATCTTTTTCTTCTCTCTGTCAATGATTTGATCAAAAGTGGTTCTCTTAGCCAAAGTGATTTTTTCAAGTGCTAGCCGGTTAGAGATATGCTTTAATGATTGAAAATCTTTAGAGATGTGTTCTATTATTATCTTAGGCTTGTCAGAAGGGCTTGCTTCATTCTCAATCTTACATTCTAGGACCAATCTATGCAAAACAGTTATGGATTGATCTATAATCCCTTTGTCTGTGGTTCCCTCCTTCATCAATTTCTGAGTAGCCATCATCAACTCTATGGGACTCATCTCTCTGATGTTTTTCTTGTCAACTAGAGAAGTGTCAATTATCAATAATGATGTGCCAGCAACTGGTTCCCTACCGGATTCCCCTGTTTTCTCTGGTGATTTAACTTTTATTGCCTCCTTACTTGCATCGGTGGCTTCGTCACTTGGTGCAGTCTATGCAATTGTCGGTTCCTCTCAAGGAACAATATCCTCAACCTGTACATTAGTATCTAGAGGACAAATGTCCTCAATATTAGTATCTTGTACAATGTTCTCTACATTAACTGGTGTCCCTATATTTGTCTGTACATTTGTGTGAACCGGTGGCTCAATTTCCACTATCTTGATATTCTTCAAACTAAGGGTGGAGTACCCATAATTCCTTTACCTTTCCCTTCAACAGGTGTATCTACAGTATTAGTCTTTGTCTCTGGTGAAGTGAAGAATCCTTTATGCTCTCCCAAAAAATTTATCCAACCCTTTTGTGTTTCCTTTATTATCTCATTCATTCTTCCTAACATTAGGCTAGTTATTCTATGTTTGTTGTTGAATACCTTTCTTTATATAGCCTCAATTGTCTTCTCTATCTCATTTGGAGTTATAGCAACACATATAGCTAAAAGTTCTTGCATCTTAATGTGTTTTTCTTCTTGCATTGTAGATAACCTTCTAGCATCTAACATGTTGTATGGCTCTGTCGGTATTTAATTTTCTATTTCAATTAATGCTTTCGTATAGATATCTAAATATAGAAGAATTGCTTCCTCTACCTCTCTCAATTCATCATCTTCAAATGTACATAATAAGACTTAACATTTTTCAACATCCCATCCTTAGTTATTTTATCTACAATTTCAACACAAGTCATAGGCGAAATAATTGTTACATTACCAGTCTCAAGTGCCAAATCAATGTCACTCTTCTTCCCCCTTCTGGTAGTACCAGATGCAGCTGATGTTGTAGCCTTGGGTGCCTACTTTTGTGCCAGTAATTTGATGGTAACCTTCCTAACTGGTTGTTTCTTTGGTTCCACTTTAGGTTCTTCCGGTTTCTTCCTCACAACCCTTTTGAATGCTAATGGTGTGTCATCTTCAAGCTCAGAATTTGTAGTCATAGGTTCAATGTGAACTATTAGATCCTTCCTCTTTCTCCCTTTCTCTAGGACAACATCAATGAGTTCCTTAATATCCTTTGAAACCTCCTGTACAAACTTGCTTGCCTTACCTTCTTGTTTTTCCCTCTTCTTTCGGTTGAATTTAGTTTCAACCTCAAGATTCTTTTGTTGTGTTGTTCTACAAGGTTTTTCGACTTCATCTATATCTGCATCAAGTAGAATTTTAGCATATGCATCAAGAATTAATACATCCACCTCATAGCCCATTTCATCTATCCTAATCTTCTGGGGCTTGACTGCCTCCAATGAGGGTCTCATCTTTCTTGACCATGAAACATATGTTGGTAGAGTATTTCTCTAAAATGTGCTCAGGTATCCTTATTCTAGACTTCATAGATTTCTGAAAAGATATGAAGTAATCCCATACCTTATCATCTCTAAGACTTCCCAATACAACAACTGATTGCTTAAGTTGTCTTCCTATCGGGATGCCAAAAGCCCATTGCTTCCTTCCAGAACTGGGAGTATCATTCAAAAAGTATAACATTAAGCAGACCAACAGATTTCGATACCAGAAGGTGCCCTTCCTCTCACCTTTAATCTTCCCTAAATTGATCAATAACTCCTCAAGCATCCAGTCACAAAGATCTAACTTGATATTTTCTCTCATCATTCTGTATGCAGCCAAAATACATGAACTTGAAATTGAATTCAGTCGGTTAGATTGAGTTGCCTTGTAGCCTATGATCATGCTTCCAAATTTGATGTTAGTGTCGGTGATGGTGCTCACCTTCATCTATCTCTTGTCTAATGTGGTGTTGGTGACCTTCCTTACAAAGTCATTTGATACTTTCTTATCTGGATGTTTCCCTACCGATGGTAAACCAGTAATTGCCCGGATGGCTTCCTTAGTGATTTTATAGGGTCGGTCCAGCCATATGAATTCCCCATGTACTCTACTTAGTACATATCTGACTATTTCATCCTCAAACTCCAAAATATCCAGAATATTAGTGAACCCTAGATCATCGATGTGTTGATATGCCTATTTGATTTTACCATATTCTCCCATGAGTTCATTTATATACATCCCCTTGATCTTCGAAGTTCCTAATTCCTCTATATGACAATGAATATAGGCCCTAACATCTTCCACATATACTACTCCCTCCGGGACGTGAGAAAATGCTCTAACCGAATCTTCCTTGGTAGCCACATGTGGATATCATTTGAAAAATTGGCCTAGGGCAGTCCTTAACTTCTACTATAGTTGGATTTGCAATGAAAATAAGAGCAGAAGATGATCCTGATTCCATGATTCAAGAAAAATACCTTTAGAATGCTTCTGGTGAAAAACCTCTAACAAATCCTTCCAGATGTCGGTGTGACCGCTCAAGAATAAATCTGATCACCTCTGAATAGCTTATGATTGCACTAATTCACTCTGAATCTCTCTAAAATCGCTCTCAATGCTGGGTGAATAATAATGAAGTGTAGTCAACCTTTTATCCATCAAGAAAACCCTAATTTTTTGTTGACATAAATGACTGTCGGTGAAAGAGACCGGATCTCACTCTGAACATATCAATGTTGGATACTCCTCTCCAATATCTGGAACATCTTCTAGAATCTCCTCCAGGGGCATATGCATCATCTTCCATGAAATTTGCCTACCCCTAAGGCATCTGCCTTAGTTATTAGATGAGATCATTGTCGATACAGGAGCAACCTCTTCTACTAGATAGGTAACCGAGACATTCCCATTTGATGATTTCTCTTCAACCTTTCTAACCCATCTTTGAGTATGATCTTGCCGGATTTTATTAACCTTCTCTTTGCCTTTATCATTTGATCCTCCATTGCCAACCAGTGGATTTATGCTTCTATAGAACTTAGCAATATGTCCAACTTCATTACATGCATAACATGTAACATTGTTCTTTTGAATTGCCTTGCTAAAACTAGTGAAATTGCTTGACTTGCACTGATTAGCTATATGTCCATATTTTCCACAAGCATATCATTTTACATTCATTCTACAATCTTCTACCTTATAACCAATTTTATTGCATTTAAAACATTTACCGGGAGTGGAATCAGGGTTTTGATTTGCTCTGTTTCTATATTGTCTAGCCATGTGACCAAATCTATTGTAAACAAAACATCTACCATTGAATTTATAAGCATTAAATTTCCTTACCGGTACCTTATGGTTTTGATCTTCATTAGCAGTATCAGAACTCTGTCCTTGCTCAAATCCAAGTCCACTGGAATCTCTAATCTGCCTCTGTCTCTCCAGTAACTCATCAAGCTGTACTGAACTAATCTTGAATTTTTCTTTGTACTCACTTGCAACAGTTAAGTCATCTCTTAGTACTGTTATTTGTCTCTCAAGCTCTTTCTCATTGCTTATGGATTGTACCAAATTAGACCTTAATATCTCATTTTCATGAGTCAACCTACCACATTCTTCAAATTTGTTCTTCAGGGATACAACAAGATTTTCTTCCTTTTTCTTTTTGTCCTCAATATCCTTGGACAACCTCATAGTCATAGTTTGCATTTCATTCTTCATAACCATGTTCTCCTGACTCAATTTCTGACATTGTTCCTTAATTGCATTTTTCTCTTCATCATCCTGATTTTGCAAAAGTTCCTTCTTCATAGCTTGAACAGATGATAGTCTCTCTTGTAGGACAAGAATAAATTATTTAGCAAAATTCAACTCATCTTGTAGCTTTAAGTTCTTCAATCTTTCAGCATCATAATCTTCAAGTGCCATCTCAAGTTGCTTCTCCAAAGACATATTCAATTATTCTGGTTTTGGGATCTTTCTCAAGCTGTTAAACTTCCTTCGAGGCACAAGGCTCTGATACCAATTGTTGGAAATCAATAACACTGTGAGGGAAGGGCGAATCAATGATATACCGAAATAGAAGATATTAGCCTTAACAAAACATTCATATACCAACCGGTATTACCAGTATAAATAGAATTGAAAGAAGTAATGCAACCAATAAGCCAAACACATAAATGAGAACCATAACATAGATTTATACGTGGAAAGCCTCAATGAGGAAAAACCACGGTGGGATTTGTGACCCACAATAACAATTTATTGGCCATATGAAAAGATATTACAATTTATGATGGGCCTAAACTTGTAGGAATTCTTACAACCTAGAGCACACTACTCATCACAATAGGAGTCTCATTGACTACAGAACACTCCAGACAATAGTCCAGAGAAGTGATAACTGCTTAGTATATCATCTCCTATGCCAAAACCACGGTGGGATTTGTGACCCACAATATCAATTTACTGGCCATATGAAGAGATATTACAATATATGATGGGCCTACACTTGTAGGAAGGCTTCCAGTCTAGAGAACACTATTTATCACAATAAGAGTCTCATTGACTACAGAACAATCCAGACAACAATCCAAAGAAGTGATAACTGCTTAGTATATCATCTCTTATGCCAGAATACAGTTTCAGTTTAAGCTTTGTCTCTTCCAGTTAAAACCCTAAACCTCAGTACAGGAATAACCCTTACAATGAATTCCTCACATATATAGTCTCTCTGATATATTTTGCATTACATTACATCCATATATTCATTCCACATGTCTATCCCTATTTCCTTATTCTTATTCCAAAATGATCTAATCAATCTCCCCTATATACCCTATACAAATTTATGCCTTATGTCGGCTTACAAGGATATATACAATATCATATTATATGTTGGCCATATAACATAAATGAATAAGCATTAAAAACAAGTTTTCAATGCCAAATCCAAGATGTGTCGGCCTCCAATACCGATGACCTTTACTATACCATGTTGGCCTGCATTGCCAGTGACCAAAGAAATCTTCTATTCTGTCAGTGTCGGTGCCGGTGTAAAGTCTATGAAGTGCCTGTCAGTACTGTTAGTTCTGATACTTAATGTAAAGTACAGATGCCAATAGCTAACAAGATGAGGGGGGGGTGAATCATACAAACTTAAACTTCCATAAAATCAACAGATTCAACCTCGGTAACTTATACTTCAGCAACTTAACCAAAAACTGCTAAACATGCAAACTTATGAACACATAATCATAATAAAACTCATAACACCAGATTTAACTTGGAAACCCAAATAGGGAAAAACCACTGTGGGATTTCGGACCCACTAAGAAATATACTCTTCTAGAGTATGCTTGGTTAAAACCAAATCTTGTTAAAGATTACAAACACATTGCTAGATGTGACCTAGTTAAGGGATTTCCCTCAGATCTGTTAGGATCTTGACTTTGTTAGAAGTGACCTTGTCAAAGGATTTCAAACACTCACTTAGAATGTTACCTTGCTAGAGGGTTTACAAATAAGACTGTTGAGACAACTCGGTTAAGAGATTTGTTGTCAATTACAAAATAACAGTAATAAAAATCTATCTGCAACTTCACATCTAAAATGCTAAAGCGGATTCTTATTTGCTCAAAACAATCTAGTCATAGGACTTATCTTGTCCCTCTGTTGGGCTCTCTACTCTATTATTCAAATAGGTCTTCAAGCTTCTGTGCTCGGTAATCACTATGTAGCATCCCCGTGCATACACTTTCCCGCATACATTGTTTATCAACAATTCTTTATTTATAAACAATTGCAAACTGCTAAATCTCCTTGATCACATTTCCCATGATCAATCTTAGCCATCAGATCTTCAAACTTGACTAGGTTCAATGTATCCTTCCAATCTGAAAATGTTTTACCTTACCTAGGGACTTGCATTCCCTTCTTGGAATTTGCATAAGGTTATTGTGGTTCAATCTGTGCTGTAGATCTTCTTGCCGATTTTCCTTTGCCATAGATCCTTAACAAATTTCATGTACAGCATACCAATCATTTATACATCTCCATCTAATCATTTTCCTTCATTAAATAATGCTTTTATCCATCCCATGCATACTGTCATAACTTGGTTGCAACTCGGTAAATACTAAACTTTACTCGGTAGACATTTCACCTTCATTAACCGATATCGATAACCTTAGGGTTTATCGACTAGGTTTTTTAGGGTTTACTGACTAGATTCTTTGCTCAGTGGCATAGTATAGTATTAACCTTACAATCAACAACATATGTAGGATATCAAAACAATCTAAACATCATGATCTCATAATTGTCTAACTTGGTAATAGTTGCCCATTGAATAACTTATTCCTCCTCTTTATCCATCGCATTCTTTCTGTGTCTTTTATCGTCATCTTATTTCTATTCTAATCAATCTTCTCAAGATATGGCAACATCATACTGAATCAGATAATCAATTTCTTGACATCAATGACAAAATAATATTATAAAGATAGTTATCATCCTTCTTCAGTTATATCAATAATCTTCAACAACCTTCTCAATATCCTTATTGAATATCAATAATCTCCTAATATTGGAATACCAACAATATTTCTTACTGTAATGCCAACAATCTCCCCCTTTGGAATTGATGGCAAAACCAACAATTAAATGGTAATACCAACAAATATTCAAATTGAGTCAGATTCAGATTGTTGTTAGACTTCTCCTGTTATCCTTGATCTGTTGTCTTCTGAAGTCTTCTCTATTTTTCATTAGGCTTCTGAGCTGTTGATTTGCATTTACTTGCATTTAGTCTTTTCCGTGTTACAGTAATCTCCCCCTATCATTAGTCTTCTGTTATTTCCATCTTTTAGGGCTTTACCATGCAGTCAACCATTTAGTCTTTCAGTCAACCATTTAGTCTTCTCCCCCTTTGACAACAATGCCAAAAAGTAAAAGAACTAAATCATGATTTCTTCCTCTGTGAAGTGATTTTCTTTGCTGTGTAACATCTCAGTCTCGGTCAGATCAACTTGTCTCTATTCACTTTTTCCTGCACACCTTTAGAAAACCTTCTAAAGTGCATAAATCAGCATCAATCCACACATAATATTCTGTATATTCATTGAATTGATTCTTTCACCGAACTCAGTCAGTGAGTAGAAGATAAGGGTAGGACCACTAACATGCTTCTGAGATACTCAAAAGTGTCCCTTAGTAGTGGCTTTGTGAAGATGTCTACTAATTGCTCCTTTGAACTGATATATTCTAGCACAACTTTCTTCTCTTGAGCTTTTTCTCTGAGATAGTGATACTTTATAGATATATGCTTTGTCTTAGAGTGCATTACTAGATTCTTTGAAATGTTAATGGCACTAGTATTATCACATAATATAGTTACTGGCTTGGTAACTTTCTCATTTATACCTTCCATTAGTTGTTTGATCCATGCTATATTGGTACAATTCAATGTTGCAGCAACATATTCAGCTTCTACTATAGACTGAGAAATACATCCTTGTTTCTTGCTAAGACAACTTACTAGTCTTTCTCCCAAAAAGAAAGCTCCACCACTTGTGCTTTTCCTGTCATCTATGTTGCCTGCCTAATCAACATCAGTATAAACTTTTAAATCAAAATTATTCTTTTCATATACTAAGCCATAATCTTTAGTGCCTCTCAGGTATCTAAAAATTCTCTTGATTGCTATCATATGGGTTTCCTTAGGATCTACAGAGAATCTTGCTACAATACCTACTGCATGTGCTATATCCAGTCTACTATGCACAACATATTGCAATTTTCCAATCATTGATCGGTAAAGTGTCTCATCAACAGATGTAGATTCATCATTCTTTGATAATTTACAATTAGAAGTCATAGGAGTACTTGCTGGTTTAGAATCCTCCATTCCAAATTTCTTCAAGATTTCCTTTATGTACTTGGATTGAGTAATGAAAATCTTATCTTTCATTTGCAATATCTGTAAACCTATAAAATACTTTATCTCACCGATTAGTGACATCTCAAACTCTTTTCACATTTCATTTCCAAAGTTCTTGCATAAGGAGTCATTACCACAAAATATAATGTCATCAACAAATATGGTTGAGATTAGTATTCCATTGTCCTCATCTTTCTTCATGTACATATTGTTGTTTTCACTTGTCCTTATAAAACCAATCTTGATTAAATAAGAGTGCAATCTTTCATACCATGCTCTAGGTGCTTGTTTCAGACTATATAAAGCTTTGTTTAGTTTGCATACCTAATCTTTACTCCTGTCTTCAACAAATCCTTCAGGTTGTTCAATGAAAACTTCTTCTTCTAGTATACCATTCAAAAATGCAAATTTAACATCCATTTGATATACCTTGAAATTTTTGAAAGCAGCATATGCCAATAATGTTCTTACTCCCTCAAGTCTAGCCACAAGTGCAAAAGTCTCACCATAATCTATTCCTTCTTCTTGAGCATAACCTTTGCAAACTAGTCTTGCTTTGTTGCGAATGACCTCACCTTTTTCATTTAGCTTATTTCTAAAAATCCACTTAGTACCGATTAGATTTTTGTCCTTTGGTCTTGGGATTAGTGTCCATGTGTCATTCTTCTTGATTTGATCATTTTCTTCTGTCATAGCATTTACCCAATCTTCACTATTAAATGCATCTTTCACTATTCTCGATTGAAATTTAGAAATCAGACATGTGTTCTATCTCAGTTTGTTTCTTGTCATCACTGGATCATCTTTATCTCCTATAATCTGACTTGATGCATGATGTCTTCTGACATATTTGGCTAATATAGGCTTGGTAGGTTCTGTATGATCTTCTTCATCACTCGGTAACTGGACATTATCTTCATTTTCTTCAGCAGCTTTCTCGGTAGGACTTCTCAGTTGAACATAAACAAATTCTTCATAATCTTCTGGTTCTTTGGAATTTCCTCCATCATTTCTTTATGCAAATTCATCAATTTTCACATTTGCACTTTCCACTATTTTGTTAGATGATTTGATCAAACATTTAAATGCTTTACTTCTAGAAGAATAACCAAGAAATGTTCCTTCTTCACTTTTCTGATCAAACTTTCCATTTCTGTCATCTTTGTGAACATAGCATCTACTTCCAAAGATTTTAAAGTAACTTACATTAGGTTTCTTGTCATTCCAGATCTCATATGGTGTCTTCATAGTTCCTTTCTTGAGTTGAACTCGGTTCAAGGTGTAAACTACAGTGTTGATTACTTCTCTCCAAAATGTTTGAGGTACCCTCTTTTCTATCATCAAGGTTCTTGCACAATCCACAATTGATCTGTTTCTTCTCTCGGCTATCCCATTTTGTTGAGGTGTTCTTGGTTCAGATACTTGCCTCTTTATTCCATGATCATTGCAGAATAAGTTAAATTCATCAGAAGTGAATTCTCCTCCTCTATCAGATCTAAGACATTTCAGTTGTCTTCTTGTTTCATTTTCAACTCTTGCCTTGTACCATTTGAACATTTGAAAAGCTTCTAATTTTTCTTTTAAAAACATAACTAACATCATCCTTGAGTAATCATCCACAAATAATATGAAATATTTATCACCATAATAACTTTGAACTTTCATAGGGCCATAAAGATCCGTGTGTACTAGATCTAAAATTCCTTTAGAGGTGTAAGACTTACTTGTAAAGCTTGATCTTGTCATCTTACCCATCTGGCATCCTCGACACATAGCATTCTCAGGTTTTTCAAGACTTGGTAGACCTCTTACTCGGTGCTTCTTACTTATTTTGATCAGATTATCAAAATTTACATGACAAAACCTTTTATGCCATAACCAGGTATCATCTATCTTTGCATAAAGATACTTGTTCCTAGTTCAGTCAAGATGAAATGTATTACCTTTTGTTTGTGTCCTGGTAGCAGCTAACTTTCCATGCTTGTCATGAACTTTGACAATTCCTTTCTGAAATTCTATTTGATATCCTGTATTGTTTAGATGTGCTACACTCAACAAATTGTATTTCAAACCTTCAACCCAGTATACATCATCACATTTAGCATTGTCAAGAAGTGTTATAGATCCTTTACCTTTTACCAGACATGGTGCATCATTACCAAATCTTACATAGCCTCCAGCATAGTCTTCTAGTTTAACAAACTTGTGTTTATCACCTGTCATATGATGTGAGCATCCCTTGTCTATGATCTAAGAGTCATTATTATTTATATGAGATATTAAGTCTTTTTCTTCATACCTTTCTTCATCAGATCCATCTTTAATAGCCACATAAACAACTTCCTCGGTATCAGTTTCATTAGATTTGTCATCGTTGGATTCCTCATCTGCTATTAGACATGTCTTTCTATCTCTCCTTCTGAAGTCTCGGTGTCCTCTGTATTGGTTATCTTTCTGCTTGTTATCTCGGTATTCTCTCTTTTCACTAGATTCTTTGTTCAGGGTAGTTAGAAGCCATATGTCCTATTTTATCACAATTGAAACATTTTAAAGGTAGCTTTCCTTTATACTTACCTTTTCCTCTCGGTAACCTTCTCGCTAATAATGCTTCAAATTCTTCTTGCTTCTTGATTTCCTCATATAGTTTGTGTACTTTTTCCATGTTCATGCGAAATCTTTCACTTGCTCCACTGTGATCCCCTTTAGAGTACTTACTCATTCTATCATTGTAATCATCAGATTCACCAATATGAAAAGAACTTAATGCAGATTTTACTTTATTTATCAAAGACCCACTATTATCAAAATTACTTAACTCAAATGCATTTATCTTACCAATAGTAGCATCCAAAGAAAATGGCATGTTAGGTATAGACCTTAATTCATTGATTGCAGAGACTCGAATAGCATAAGCTAGTAGAAGGGTTCTCAACAACTTACTTGTTATATCCTTTTCTTCAATAGTTCCACCTGCTCCTTTAATTTGATTGACAATCTCCTTTAGTCTTGTACTGTATTGGGTTATGTTCTCACCTTCATTCTCATGGATTCAAGTTATCCTCTTAGACTATCTAATTTTGCTCTTTGAACATGTTCATCACCTCCATACACAGATATGAGTTTAGTCCACATTGCTTTTGCATCATTACAGCCTTCTAGATCATTAAACTCTGAGTCGGTCAATGCTGATGTTATTTCAATCATAGCTTGAGTATGTTCTTGCTTTGCCTTAATCTCTTCCAAGGTCATAGGGTTGGTGCTCGGTGCAATGTAATCATTCTCCAGATAATATGTTGCATATTCTCCAATTCTTGATAAATGCAGCCTCGTCCTTTTCTGCCATGTGGAGAAACTTGACTTGTTCAACTTCGGTGCATCCCTTTTATACATCTTCGGATCTTTGCCTCAAGTACCTTTAAACTTTTTCTTTCGAGGTCCAAAGCTCTGATACTAATTGTTAGTTCGGATACTTAATGTAAAGTACAGATGCCAATAGCTAACAAGATGAGGGGGGGGGGGGGGGGTGAATCATACAAACTTAAACTTCCATAAAATCAACAGATTCAACCTCGGTAACTTATACTTCAGCAAATTAACCAAAAACTGCTAAACATGCAAACTCATAAACACATAATCATAATAACACTCATAACACTAGATTTAACGTGAAAACCCAAATAGGAAAAAACCACTGTGGGATTTCGGACCCACTAAGAAATATACTCTTCTAGAGTATGCTTGGTTAAAAGCAAATCCTGTTAAAGATTACAAACACATTGCTAGATGTGACCTAGTTAAGGGATTTCCCTCAGATCTGTTAGGATCTTCACTTTGTTAGAAGTGACCTTGTCAAAGGATTTCAAACAATCACTTAGAATGTTACCTTGTTAGAGGGTTTACAAATAAGACTCTTAAGTCCACTTGGTTAAGAGATTTTCTGTCAATTACAAAATAACAGTAATAAAAATCTATCTGCAACTTCACATCTAAAATGCTAAAGCGGATTCTTATTTTCTCAAAACAATCTAGTCATAGGACTTATCTTGTCCCTCTGCTAGGCTCTCTACTCTGTTATTCAAACAGATCTTCAAGCTTCTGTGCTCGGTAATCACTATGTAGCATCCATGTGCATACACTTGCCCGCATACATTGTTTATCAACAATTTCTTATTTATAAACAATTGCTAACCGCTAAATCTCCTTGATCACATTTCCCATGACCAATCTTAGCCATCAGATCTTCAAACTTGACTAGGTTCAATGTATCTTTCCGATTTGAAAATGTTTTACCTTACGTAGGGACTTGCATTCCCTTCTTGGAACTTGCATAAGGTTATTGCAGTTCAATCTGCGTTGTAGATCTTCCTGCCGATTTTCCTTTGCCATAGATCCTTAACAAACTTCATGTACGACATACCAATCATTTATACATCTCCAGCTAATCATTATCCTTCATTAAATAATGCTTTTATCCATCCCATGTGCACTGTCATAACTCGGTTGCAACTTGGTAAATACTAAACTTTACTCGGTAGACATTTCACCTTCATTAACCGATATCGATAACCTTAGGGTTTACCAACTAGGTTCTTTAGGGTTTACCGACTAGGTTCTTTGCTCGGTGGCATTGTATAGTATTAACCTTACAATCAACAACATATGTAGGATATCAAAATAATCTAAACATCATGATCTCATCATTGTCTAACTCAGTAATAGTTGCCCATTGAATAACTTATTCCTCCTCTTTATTCATCACATTCTTTCCGTGTCTTTTGCCAACATCTTAATTCTCTTCTAATCAATCTTCTCAAGATATGGCAACATCATACTGAATCAGATAATCAATTTCTTGACATCAATGACAAAATAATGTTATAAAGATAGTTATCATCCTTCTTCAATTATATCAATAATCTTCAACAACCTTCTCAGTATCCTTATTGAATATCAACAATCTCCTGATATTGGAATACCAACAATCTTTCTTACTGTAATGCCAACAGGTACACCATATGGAGCTAGAACCCAAAATCACGTTGCCATCAATGACAACATAATGAAACCTAACCAATAGAGTGTCAATTGCCAACAATAGGATGCTAAGGATATTTAGTGAACACAAGAGTGAGAATCAACTCATTTGCACACACATGAGCAAAAAAAGATCAAAGTTTCAAGAACCAATGGGGAATTTTTCCATGTCTCCATTTGTAAATCCTAGTCACTAAGTGTGTTAATTTGGATGTCCCGAGGGACCTTAAGGATCGATTGACTACTTATCTATGAAATGTTTTGTACCTCCAATTCAATTGGTGTATTACGAAATGCTAAACAAACACAGTCATCCTTGTTCAAAAAGGAAATGTATCTTCATCATTCATATTGCATTAACATAGGTCATATCAAAAATTCATTGTCTCCATATGCATTCTGCAGATCATCCTATCATATAGGTCTGCATACTGGGGGCATAGCTAAGAAAAAAACTAAAAAAATTATAAAATGTCCTGAAAAAATAATCCTAAATATCATATCAACGCAAATTTGGCATTTCCTATTTTATTTCCCACTTTTCTGCATCTTTGCTTTAGCTTGTAAACAATTGCTAAAACAATTTGAGATATGATCGACATTTTCTTTGTGTGTTGTTTTTTAAATTGATTTTCATTTATTATTCCATTTGAGTAACTCAAGGAAGTCTATCTTGACTAAGAGGAGCAAGGACGGGGGGCATAATACTTTTCTTTGTTTTCTGCTTGTAGGAATAATTTCGATGATCTGAAAAACATCTCATAACCTGGGTGTTTGTGATAAGTGCCTTCACATCAAGGTGAACTCACCACTCATACCTCGACTCCGTTTATTTGTAAGCTATAGGGAGGTTGGAACCATTTCCTTGTCTTTCTGAGTAAATTTCTTTATTATGCAATCTGGATGCATGCTTAGTCTGTCCTAGGATATGAACGATAAAAGGGTCATTGCGGATAAGATAATTATATTGTATATGAAAAAAAAGGAACTCTGCTTTGTCTTGTGTGTTTTCACACAAGTAGCATTCAGGTCATCCTGTCTCTTCATGCCTTGGTGCTTATGTTATCTTGCTAGATCAAAAGGACATGACATTTAGCTCATCCTGGCTCTTTGTGCCTTGGTTCTTATGTCTATCTTCGACACTGTAAAACTCTCAATGATCATAATTAAGCATACCAAATCCAATGACTAAGTTTTAGGTTGCATTCATACTATGTTTTGCATTTACATTGGTTTTAGCACGTTAACATTATTCTCTTCATCCTTTGAATAAGAGCCTGAATTTGACACAATCATCATTTCTTCACTAATTTCAAGATCAAAATCAAAATCTAATGTCAATTTTTTAGTCAAATTTTCACAATGTTGACCACTTGGCACTTTCATCTTCGCGTCAATCTTCACATTTTTCTGCGCTCAAATATTTTTTTAATCAATTTTGATCTCAAATTAATTCTTACATTAATCTTCGTGCTCAGATTATCATTGCTAAATCATTTTATCAAAATTGCCTAAAATCACTACGGTCTCGCTATCTTTTGATGTTGCTCCCGAGGGGGCATACTCATTACATCAATATTATAAGTGATTACATCATCGAAAAGTTGAGAATTTTTTTTTCAAATCTTCATCAAAAGTTAAGCAGAAAATCTTTTCAAATCAAAGCTTAATCAAACTTCAATCAATCTCTAGGGGCATATCAGTTTCATTGCACCAAATCAAGTTGATATTGTCTTCATCTAAATAAGTATCTTAACAGTAATCAGTTTCATCACACCTCATCAAGTTGGTTATTCGTTTAAACCTAATCAAAGGTTTAAAGAGTCTTTTTGATAGTGATCAGTCCCTCAATCCAAATAGGTGTTCAGTTTCATTGCATCAAATCAAGTTGGACATTATGTTTCGCTAATCGATTCTTGTTCAATCAAGTTCAGAATCAGTTTGTCTCTTCGCTCAACCAATTCTAGTTCAATCAATTTCTAGATCGATGCTCGTTTCTTGATCCATCAAGTTCTAGATTGATGCTTATTTCTTGATCCATCAAGTTCAAGATCGATATCTCACTCTTCATCAGTTCTAGTTCAATCAAGTTCAGGATTGGTATCACTTTAATCAATCTGTTCAGTTTCATCACTTCAAATCAAGTTGAACATCTCACTCTTCATTGGTTTGTGATCTATCAAGTTTAGAACTAATATTTCTTCGACATCATCTATTCTTTGAATCAATGTGTTGCTCGCACATCAATTCGAATAGGGGAAAATGTAATACCTTAAAAATTATCATCTAAACCATGGGCCTCTAATCTCGGCTACATCACCAATGTTCTAACCAAAGGAAATTAAATCAACTTGGAGCACCTAATTAATTAATTCATCAATCATCAATGTCACATGGCAAATAAATCATTCTATATTAATTAAATATTTATTTATTTAATTAGTCATTCCAAGTAAATCATTTTAATCAATTATCCTATTTATTTAATTAAATATCCTAGCATATTTAATTAATAAATAAATTTTCCATTTAAATCATTAATTTTAAAAAAAAGGAATTAATTTACAAAAAGGAATTAAATTGAGAAAAAAATCAACTTGAGATATTTCTTTTTCTAAAATTGAGACAACTTGAGAAATCTTAGAAAAGCGAGAAAAACAATTAAATTGAATAAATCATTTTCTCTAAAATTAAAACTCAAAGCAAATCTTGAGGAAAGAAGTTTGGTTGCATTGAAAAGGCTTTTTCTAATAAAAATCTTGAGCAAATAAGAGGAATGTGTATGGAATTAACTAATTTTATCTCAAGTTCATGAAATCAACTAATTTTATCTCCAATGCAAACTCAAACTTATAATTTCAATGAATTCAATCAAGTTTTAAGTAGAATTTATCTCAAGATTAAATCAATCTAATGTTCTCTGAAACTGAATCAAAGCATCCAATTATTTCAATTTGCCTAGATTGTGCTTTTTCTTGAGGAATCTCAACCGCTCATCATTAATTGATCTTGATCGTTGGTCTCTCTTTGGATTCTCTATAAATTCAGCCTTTCATCTCTCATTCAAAACACCCTGGAGAATTATTGTTATTATATTATTTTTGCTCTAGAGTCATTGAGAATATTGTTCTTTGAGATTATTGCATCTTATCTTTTTGCATATTTAGTTTAATCATTCATAGCTTAATCTTGCATTCATCTAGCTTAATCTTGCATCCATTTAGCTCAATTTTGTGCTCATATATATTAAATCCTTTGTCTTGGTGTAGTCTAGTCACTGGTATTGCTTAGATAAATCTGAGAGCAAGTCTATACTCACATCTTTAAGAAGGAAATAGGTCGATTTGTTATGGTTTTTATATTCATGATTATATCTATCTAACCATGCATGCAATGATTTATTGAAGTGTTTGTGTCTTACAACTTGCAGATTACCACTTTTCACACACAGAGCATAGCTAGGAGATCTTGATAAAGTAGGAACAATGCAAACATCAACCTCAATAGAGACAAACCTTGACTATGAGTGGCTCTAAGTAGATAGGACACATGAGTAGGAAAGTCAAGAATAAGGGTTTCCACTCATGAGAGGCTGCAGACAAACCCAATACAAAAGCAATAAAGTCATGAATAGGGGAGACAAAGGAATCACTCCTTGAGCAATCCTTAATGATTTGGAAGGCACAGAGAAAGAGGTAGCCCAAAAACTGTTAGGATTAATGGCAGTCCCAAAGACACTGAGAGGGGGGATGAATCAGTGTTTAACTGGTTAGCAGAATATTTAAACTTATTAAGAACTTTGCATCCCAAAACAGTGTACCGGTAAATGAGAATTAATGCAGCAAATAAGAATAACAGAGACAACATAGAGAGCACACCATAACACAAGATATTTAACGAGGAAACCCAATGTGGGAAAAAATCTTGGTGGGATTTGTGACCCACAATATTCACTCACTGGTCAATGAATAAATATTACTTACAATGAGGAGCCTGCACATGTAGGAGGCCCAACTGCCTAGAGCTCACTGCTCAATAAAAGTCACACTGACTACAAAAGTGGATTATGAAATCCAATACAATGTACTGCTTCAAATCAACATCAACTATGCCAGGTTCAGTACCGGTTTAAGCTCAGTTTTCGCGATCTCTGCTAATTCGAATGTTCGGTGTGTCGAAAAAGAGGGAAATCAACTGATTTATAATGAAATTTATCTCAACAACCGCATTAAATGCTCATCGATTAAGTGAAAACTTAACACATCTGCCGGTAAGGAAGAAATATATCTTCTCACCATCAACCAAGGGTACTTTGCATGATTTTCAACTTTCTGCAATACCCCCAAAACAGGTTACTTCTCAATTGGATGAAGAATCTCCTGCCAGTGGAGTATTACTTTGTTCTATGGGTGCAAAGACAGTTTCATCAACTTTCAGATCTCTCTTTCTAATCCATTATTTTGAAAATTCTTGCTTTACCTCATCTACCTTTTCTTTACCTTTCAAATTGGATCCTTTATTGTTTACCGGTGAAGTCTTGCTTCTACAAAAATTTTCAATATGTCCAATCTTGTTACAAGCATAACAAGCTACATTATTCTTTTGAATAGCCTTTCCGTATCCTACGCCGATTTGTGTTCTACATTGATTAGATAAGTGCCCAAATCTTCCACAAACATAGCATTTCACATTCATTCTACAGTTTTCTGAATTATGACCAACTTTGTTGCATTTGGAGCACTGACCGGTGGGTGCATTAATGTTTTGATTGTTTCTAAATCTATACTGATTTGTTCTATGACCATACTTGTTACAGTTAAATCATTTCCCATTAAATTTATAAGCACTAGGTTGTATTACCGGTTTACTATGATCATGATTGTTTGTAGTACCGAAACTTTCTCCAACTTCAAATCCAAGTCCATTAGTATCTCCAATAGATTTCTGATTTTTTAGCATATCATCAAGTTCCTCTGAACTTTTCTTGAATTTCTCTTTATGTTTATTTGCAGTATCCAGCTCATTTTCCAGAATTCCCTTTTGTCTCATAAGCTCAGTTATATCATACTGCATGTGAATTAGATCTGCCTTCAGCATATCATTTTCATGATTGAGTCTTAGATTTTGATTTCCAGCATCATTAAGTCTCCTAGTCAAGTCTTCTTCATTCTTCTTCATGTCTTCAATATCTTTAAATAACCTCATAGTCATATCTTGCATTTTATTTTTCATGTTACTGTTCTCTATTCAAAACTTGTTCACAAGTTCATTAAGAGTTTCCTTTTCATCATCATCTTTCTGCATCTTCTCATGAAGTTCTTTTCTTTTATTTCGAGCTATAGTAAGATTCTCCTGAAGTCCTTGAATGAATTCTTGTGTAGTCCTCAGATTATCTTCAAGTTTGATATTCTTCAATTTCTCTGCATCATAGTCTACAAGAGCTCCTTCCAATTGTTTTCTTAAGTTCTCCATCTATACCGGTGTCAGAATCTTCCTCAAGCTATTAGGATTTTGAAAATAGAGGACTAGGCTCTGATACCAATTGTTAGGATTAATGACAGTCCCAAAGATACTAAGAGGGGGGTGGGTGAATCAATGTTTAACCGGTTAGCGGAATATTTAAACTTATTAAGAACTTTGCATCCCAAAATAGTGTACCAATAAATAAGAATTAATACAGCAAATAAGAATAACAGAGACAACATAGAGAACACACCATAACACAAGATATTTAACAAGGAAACCCGGTGTGGGAAAAACCTCGGTGAGATTTGTGACCCACAATATTCACTCACTGGCCAATGAATACATATTACTTACAATGAGGGGCTTGCACATGCAGGAAGGCCAACTGCCTAGAGCTCATTGCTCAATAAAAGTCACACTAACTACAAAAGTGGATTATAAAATTCAATACAATGTATTGCTTCAAATCAGCATCAACTATGCCAGGTTCAGTAGCGGTTTAAGCTCAGTCTATAACCAAAACCTTATACAAAATTTGCCTTATGCATTTGCATATAACATCCTTCCTTTTTCTTATTTTCTACATTCTCTCATACCATCATACTCAAAATGACCTATAAGATCTCATACATATATATATGAGCCTTTTGCAATATATCATGTCGGCTTTACAAAAGATAATTACATTAGAATACAATAAACAAAAGTTTATTCCATGTCGGCTAGGGTGTCGGTATGCATTGTTGTCGTTGTCGGTGAAGTGCCTGCCGGTGTATGTAGAAGTCTATTGCCGGTGTCGGTAACTATCGGTGGCTTACCAGATGGTTGTCAGATGGTTGCCATCAATGACAACATCAACTATTCTCATAAGAGTGTAGAATGCCAACAAAAACCACTACAAAGCCTTTGGATAGAATCATTATACAATCATTTTTTATTTTTTATTTTTTAAAAAGGGGTAAAGATTTATTCAGAAATCACAAAATTACAAAGAACGGGCCTTAGGCCGACCAAGACAACAACAAAAAATAAAAGGAACCTAAAAGAATCACCAAAACCACCACTACAAAGTACAGTGACCATAGCATTACACCAAAAAGCAAGCTCATCCGGAGCCTCGAAGGGCCTCAAAAATGACAATGAAAATGAAACAAACATAAAAGGGAAATTGAGCCTACACCACTGGGTGCTCTTGCATCATCTTGTCTTTTAGCATTAACCTATCTAAAGTTTCAAGATAATCAGGAGGTAGACCATACCTTCCACTAAAATCTCAACCATCAACATGCTCTGAAGCCCACTTGGCCAAACAATCAGCCACACTATTCCACTCCCTAGGAATATGACAAAAGGAGACAAATTCCAATGTATTACACAGTTGTAAAATCTGTCTGACCACAGAAGTTAATTGTCAACTCACATCATTCAAATTTTGTTTGTTCAACATGTCCACAACAATCTAAGAATCTAACTCACAAATAATCTTACCCCATCCTAAAGAACAACCTCGCTCAACAACAATATTAATAGCTAGGGACTCCATAAGATTGTTAGAGTGCTGCCCAATATAAATAGAGAAGAAAAAAATTGCACAACCATCATCACCTCTACCTATGCTTGCAATACCTGCATGTCCAGGATTCCCACGGGAAGAGCCATCTGTATTAATTTTTAAGATTCCCACGGGAGGGGGAATCCACCTTCCATCTCTACTTATCCATTGCTTCGCATGTCGAGATCTATTTCCAGTAGCACAGTCTATTTTAATGTTTTACAATTGCAGATTCCTTACAATAGCATAATCACCCAGATCACCATTTTCAAACAAATTACACTTAGTCAAGATTGTCTCCTGAAGCCTATGATCTATCTTCTGCCATAGTTGAGGGCTCCCTATATGTGAATCACAAAAGATCCTCTAATTCCTTTCCAGCCACAAATTCCAGATAATAAGGGCTGGCCCAATAGCCCAGGCCACTTGAAGAAAAAAGGTCTTTGTTGGGGGTCTGCCCAAGCTATCCTAAAAGTCAATTAAGGAGGTAGCATGAAAACAAGTGTGTTGCCAAGCCTCCCACCACTTGTGCCAAATCTCCCTAAAGAAAGGGCATAGGAAAAACAAGTGGGAGTAGTCTTCCTCATTATGCATACAAAGATAATAGATAGATGGTCCCTGAAAGCCTCTCTTACGAAGATTCTCCCACGTGAGACATTCACTCTAAGCAACCAACCATAAGAAAAAATTACATTTCGGCCAAGAGAAGCTATTCCAAACCTTCTTCCACCAAGAACATCCGTCAGGCCATGCAATTTCCTATCAAGCTGAGCATAACCTTCAGCAACAGAAAACTTGCCTTTTAGGTTAGGACCCCAAGCCAAAATATCTCTCTCCTTGAGGGAACTACATAACCTACCCTCCAAGATATTAACCAACACCACACAATCTTCATCCGAGCCACCTAAGGGCCATTCAAGAGGATCCTTCCAACAAGTCACCTCAACCTGTCCAATGTGCCTAACCCTTTTAAAATTCTCCACCTTAACCCATCCAGCATTAGTGAAAATGTTGCAAAGAGGCTGAAGTTGTGGATAACTAGACATAATAGGAGGGTGACCATCCCAAGAGTCCTGCCAAAAAAGAGGTTTAGAGCCTCTATTACAAATCTAGAAAAGGCCATCTTTAATAAGTTGGGCACCTTTATTATGAGTATCCCAGATACAAGAGCCCCTACCCACTAAACTAAGACAAGGCAGCTCATGATCATTAGCACCAAAGAGATACTTGTGGATTAAAATCTTGGCCCAGTCTTGATCCTAACTGTTACACCACCTCCAATACAACTTAGCCGCCAAGGCCTTGCTAACCAAAGCAATAGAGCTGAGGCCAAGACCCCCAGCATGTCTCGGTCTACAAATAAAGTCCCATTTAACTAAACTCCACTTAGAAGAAAGAACACTACCAAACCAAATAAATTGACAGGAAAGAGCATCAAACTCTCTCACAAAGCTGGAGGGGGGAGCCTGCACAAAACACCTATAAATGGGAAGTGCTTGCACCACAGTCTTCAGAAGAATCACTCTTCCAGCAGAGGATAACCACCTATAAGTCCAATGATTAACCTTGCAACAAAATTTATCCAAAATTCCTTGCCAAAAATCTCCACGTTGAACCACCAAATCTAAAAGAATCCCGAGGTACAACAAAGGAAAGGACCCCATCTGAAATATGAGGATCCTGGCAATCCTATTCTAAATAAGTTGAGGGGTATTAAAGAAATATATGGATGATTTATCTTCATTAATTTTATGACCTAAGGCTTTGCAATAGATATCCAAATCTCTCCTGAAATTCACAGCCTCATTGATTCTGGCCCTGCCCATCAAACCTGTGTCATCCACAAACTAAAGATGAGAGTAGGGAGGTAGAGAATTACTCCAACTCCAACCCTGAATAAGATCATGTCTCACTTGGGAAGTGAGAAATCTGCCAAGACCTTCAACCATGAGAATAAATAAATAGGGAGATAAAGGGTCCCCTTGCCAAAGCCCCCGCGAAGCACTAAACAATTCTGAGGGTTCCTCATTAATAATAATTGAGAAAGAGGTAGAAGTCACACAACTAAGAACCCAATTCACCCACTCTTCTCTAAAACCAAAAGCCAAAAGGATCTTCTGTAAGAAATCCCAACTCACCCTATCATAATCTTTGGCCATGTGAAGTTTAATAAACATAGCCTTCTCCTTAGAGGAAGCCATCGAATCAATAGCCTCCATTGCTATCACAACTCCATCAAGGATCTATCTTCCATCAATGAAACCACCTTGCTCCTTAGAAACCAACATGCAGAGGAGAGGTTTGAGTCGTTCAATGATTCGTTTAGTGATTATCTTGTAGACAACATTACATAAAGCAATAGGCCTATACTGATCCAAGCTATTGGCCCCCTCCTTTTTAGGAACAAGAGACAAGAAGGTAGAATTCATAGATTTGAGCATTTGTTTATTCCTATGAGATTCCTGAACCACATCTAGAAGATCATACTTTATAATCTCCCAAAATTCTTGAAAAAACTCAATAGGAAACCCATCAGGGCCAAGAGCCTTGCCTTTTTCATTTGGAACACAACCCCCTCAAGTTTAGACAACAAAATGTGGCAAAAGAGAGCATCATTCATTTCAATAGAGACAAGAGGGGGAATACAATTTGAGATGGCCCTCTCTTCCACCATAGCTTTAGGATCCTCTTTGGTAAACAAATTAGAAAAAAAATTGACAGCTTCTGTAGCAATTTCTTCTTTAGATGAAAGATGAACCCCTTCTGAAGATATGAGAGAGGTAATAGAGTTACCATACCTCCGAGCCTTAACAGAATTATGAAAAAAAGAAGTGTTTCTATCACCTTTTTGGAGCCAATCCACATGAGACTTTTGTTTCCAGAAAATCTCCTCATGCAACTCCCACTCTTCTAAGTCCTTTAGAGCAAGGGACTCGGCCATACTGAGATCCACAGTCATCCCTTGATCCCTAATTTGACGCGTAACCTCATCCATCTTGGATTGAGTTGCCATCTTGTGTCTATGCAGATTCCCAAAACATTGTTTATTCTGACTCTTCAGCCTGTATTTCACATGTTGTAATCTCTTCCCAAAGGTGTGCATAGCCTGCATGTGGGTAGGCACCCCTTCATACCACCAATCAACCATAAGATCCCTCAATGACTGATCACAAAGCCACATCAATTGAAATTTGAAAGAGGGATTTTTGGAGGTTCTAAAAGATGTAATAGAAAGCTTAATAGGTCAATGATCAGAACCCCTCCAATCAAGAATTTCCGAACTAGTGGACCACCTATCATGTACCCAATAGCAGGAAACCATAAATCTATCAAGCCTTTTAGAGATAGCCTCAAAACCACTCCTATTATTCCATGTAAAGACACCATTAATTGGCTTCACATCAATCAGATTCAAGAGACCAATATTATCTCTGAATAAATTTGAGGAAGGATCAAGCCTGAATAACCCACCTCGCTTTTCCTCCAAACTAGTAACAACAATAAAATCTCTAGCCAAAATCCAGGGGAGAAAAGGATCTTGAGCCTGAACAAGATTGATGTGAGCCGAAAGATGTGACTTACTGACAAGATTAGTAGGAGCATAAACATTAGAGAAGAGGCATCTTTCTCCAGGCTCAAATCTAGAAACGACCATAGAAATGGAAGACCTGCTAGAAAAACACCACAAAGGGGAAACTTTCCTTGGGTTCCAAAAGCAAGCAACCCCCCCTGAACTGCCATGAGAGATCACTCCCTACCAAAGGCCCTAGGGCCAGACATGCAAAACACAACTGGCCAAACCATCTACTGAAAGCTTGGTTTCCTGAATAAAAACAACATCAGGAGACTCAGAGTCAATTAATCTGCAAACAACCCTTTGTCTATGGATGTTGTTCAATCCCCTTACATTCCATGAGAGCACAATCATTTATGTGGTTGAGAGAAGTGGGAATCAATGGGCTTCACAGACCCCGACTCAACCAAAGTATCACCAATAAGCTTAACCTTTTCCTGATCCATTTTTCATCCACTCCTTAAAGGTTTGTCTAAAGAACCCTTTTTGAGGCTCTTCTGTTGAAAGCCTAAAACAGGCAGGGCTTTGTTACTCTTCATAGAACCTAAAGCCACTATAGTGGAAGGAGGAGTAGATGTCGTGACCACTACACCTTCAAGGACCTGTGACCCACTAAGATCTCTGTTGTCTTGAACATGGGAAGGCAAATCCATAACCATTTGAACATCCTGTTGATTCTCCAAAGATAGGGTCCAACCCTCTTTCTTGGAATCCCCATCTAGCACCTCATGCTGAAATCGGGCACCCAAGGACATTTCAATTAGAACTCCTTCCTCTTGGACCAAATCCTCTAGAACATCAAACCTATTTAGGGTGACATCATTTTGCCTATCCAACTAGGTTCTCTTCTTTCCTTTGTCTTTATTCTGAGGTTTGACAGGAATGAAGCTATCTTTATCAGTAGGACCATTAGGAATAGGGGATTTCCCCTTATCTTCCCCGAGAACGGAGTGAGGAGGATAAAAAATAGCCATTTTAGAAGATTTATTTCTAGGACATCTCCGCTGTAAATGACCATATTCATGACAAATTTTACATCTAAATGTTAGGGTCTCATAGTCCAGTTGTTGGATCCAAGAAGATGTCCCCAAATAGATTTCCATAGAGTCTGGAAAAGGATTATTTAAATCAACTTCTACACATATACGAGCATAGGAAATTACCTTTCGATCTTGAGTTTGTGAAGCCGAACCCATAGGTTTACCAAGAAGCAGTGAGATTGAGTGAAGAATATCTTCTCTCCAGAATTTCAACAGAAGCCTCGGCAATCGGATCCACACGGGCACACGAGAGGGAAGCTCCTCAGCAGAATTAAAGCTAAAATACCAAGGCTTGATAAAGAGTCCCACCTGGTTGAAAAAATAAGGGCCACCCTCAAAAGCCTTGTTCTTGTCTGCCAGGTTGGAAAAAATAACCAGAAAAAAGTTATTGGCTGCCATAAGTAGCTCCATGTCTCCTTCAGGGTTCTAGACATGGCATGCCCAAGACTCTAAAATAGGTATAGAGAGGTGAAGACCGATAAATTTGCATATGAGAGCATGATTACACCAATATTCAACATCCTCCAAAATTTTCTCAGGTTGAATAACTAGAACTGGACAATCTTGGGATCTCTCCAAACAACCATTCACCTTTTTCATGTGAAAAGGCTCTTTCAAAGAAGAGACTCTTTCCCCCAATTGGGAATGACTAATGTGTTCCTTTCCACATGCATGCATCAAATGAGATGGATCCGTCATATCCAGATCTCTAGAGATCATATGAGAAGAGGATAATCCTCTATTCGCCATGGACCCAGAGAGAATATCAAAAGAAGAAAAAGAAGAGGGGCGGAAAACCCAACCCCAAAACCCCACACATCCCCAATGGCAACCCAGAGCAGAAGAAACAAAATAGGGATGCCAAAAAACCCTGAGGCAGCCCAACAAACTCGACCACGCAAGCAAAAAATGACCCCCAACAAGCAAAAAACCCCCCTGGAACGAAGCAAGTAGAGTGCAGGACACAGGCTAGGGCACGTTGGCCCTAGCACAACACCCATGTAAACGTAGAGCCATCATTCCTTGATTACATTCATCATCGTAAGTCACATATATATTAGAACTCACAATAAAACTTCCTAGAATCATTATACAATTGTTAACTAAATGAATCACAATCATTTATTTATTTGATTTATCCATTTTCCTTGTTTCTTCTATAGTACACCTTTAACTAGATAAATTCTACATTTATTTAATTATGTTTTCCTTTTATATTCTTATCTTCCAAAAATTAAATAAATTAAATTAATTAATTTATTTAATCTCTTTTTTTCCCACCTCAAGCCATTAATTCTTTAAAACTAATTAGTTAACTAATAAATCCACCAACATATTCATAAGCATGCTTAAGCTATAGTCAAACTTACACATGTCCACAAAGGACATTGCATGCACTTGTTCTATCCATTCCACTTCTTCAAAATCCTCTTATCAAATCTTATTTATCCATTTATTTAAGAAATATTGACATTTTCATGTCTTAAAAAACCTTTATGGACTCTCAAAAAGGTTACTTTTTATCTTCACTTTTCATCATTTCTCAAGACGATTTTGACCTTTCAAATACCTTTAATCTTGATCCTCCTCAAGAACACCACTCACACCACAACACTTGGAGGCTTCACATTCTCTCACTCTACTCAATCTTCTTAATCATCATCAACAATACATCTCTTGGATTAATCTAAACTCTTGATCAATCATCCTCCCAATCTATAATTAGGCCATCTTGGAAGACATTTGCATAAGTCTTCTTGAATGAAAATTCATGATGTCAATTTTAGCATTCACATACAATTATCTCTTAAACAAAAAATCTATTGGAGCACAACCACACATTTTATATATGCAACAAGGAGTTGTGAGTGAACTACCAATTATTTTATTTCAACTTTTGTTTATTTATTTTTCTTAAGTGAGGTGTCAAATATGTGTAGAATATGGTTTGAATTTCATGGATTAAGTCCTTGTTTAGTGTTTTGCATCTTGATTGATTGCAATTTTACATGGGAAGGCTTGCTAAACTTTCATGTATGCTTGTGCATAAAAACATTATTTTGAGCAATGTATGAACTATTTCATTAGCTTTCAATAAGATTTTAAAAATATTGAGGAAAATTCCCATAGTAGTTCATATTAAAATGTTTGTGATAGTTGGAAATTTTTATGTTCCAAATATAAAATCTAAAAGAATTTTTCATACATTTTGTAATGCCTCTCTTGTTTGTAGTTTTGGGATGTACATATCTCAGTGATTTTCTATAGTACCCCTCCATGCTTTTCTTTAGATACTTATTACTTTGACTTGTTAGACTATGCATGACTCATTATATGTTGTTCATTTTATTGATATGTGCATGTGTGTGTATGGATACATTTATGTGATCCATGCTATTGGACTATTTTGTGATGCTTATAGGTTTTAGGACAAGATTACTATTATGCTTTATTTGTGATGGACATATTGATGTTAGTGATGATATACTTATGAGTTGGATTCTATATTGGTGATTCATTATGATTCTTAATGAGATGTTAATCTATGTTCTGATGTTATTATTTGATTATTGATATTGATGCTTAAGGATTTTATGTCTAGAATGGATCTTTACTGCATTGTTTGCTTGGGGATTAGGGTGGAAGAAATGATTTCATATTACTCATTCGTGAGCTCCGCATGACATCATGATTTCCTTTCAATAGATGAGATTACAGAAACACACACACACACACATACATACATACATACATACAAACATACATACACATACACATACACATACACATACACATACACATACACATACACACAGACACATACACATACACATACACATACACATACACATACACATACACATACACATACACATACATGTTTGTTTACAACATGTTCTATGCAGGTTGCAGGTACCAAACATCAACTCCACTTGGCCATATAGGTCTAAGCGTGTCTTTAAATACCAATGGTGGTACAGGAAATAATACAATGCCCAAAATTTATTTAACCCTAGCCATTGTCCTAATCTAGGGTCAATTATCTAGTCTTCATTTTATACCACTAGATGTGTCATCTATGTTGGCATTAGTTGTCATTGATGTCAACATGTATAGATGCATATGTGATCTAGTTAAGTTTGCAAGCGGACTTCTGTTGGGGAATTCCTTTTTGGCAGTTTGGAGTGAACATTTTCCTGTCATGTGGACCAAAATAATCTAAGTAAGCTTTCACAATTCATCAAGAAATTGAGTAGATTTACCTTTGACATGAATAGATAGCTAGGTGCATGGGAGCTTCTTCATTCTTCATGTCAACCTCACAATGCATCGTGCCTGAGCATTTCGGTGTGAGATTCCTCATGTCTCTGTGACATCCTTCCTTTTCATTGTGACTTCCTCTTTCGGTATGACTCCTTTCAAGCTTTGCAAATCTTCAAAATCATATTCCCCAGGCTTTGATGTGACATCTGACCAGTCTTTCCGACATGGCTTCTTGTTAGATGTGACATTGGTTGGGTCTTGTCGATATGGCTCCTTGCTCGATGTGACCTTGCAATTCGGTAAGACCTAGTGCAGTCTGTGTAGAACCCCTGGGACTTCCCAATATTGTTGGGAAAATGGTGTCTCAACCTTGCATTTACATGAGGTTACTATTTATCTAATAAGTTTTCATTTGGGCATGAAATGGTGCGAAATTCTCCCCAAAGCTTCTAGTTGGCTAGATAAGCATTTTGATAAAGTTACATTGCAAGATCACAACTAGTTTATATTAAAGTTTCTGTTTTGGAGGGGTACAATGAAAGGTTTAAATTTAATTTTAAGGACTTTAGAGGCCCTGAAACACCTTGAAAGTGGGCGTAAGTTGCATAGTGTCTTATGAGGTAGTAGAGAACTTCACGAGCTTTTCGACGCTTCAAATGGTTCGTCAATAGGACACGGTTCTCAAGTTATGGCCTCCGGAAGTTTGTACTCCTAAAATAGGAAATATAAAATGTATCAGACACATAAATGAGCTATAAAAGGGAGGAACACGTGTTGATGTGTATTTTAACATGTCATAGGGCATCTAGAAGGGAGATAAGGTTAGCTACACCTTATTGGGTGGTTTTAGCCCATGGTTTTGTAATATCATTTGATGGTTTCCTGTATTGTATCTCCTATATATGAGGTGTGTGAGATAGAGGTTGTGTGCAAGAGTCTTATGGTGATTGAGTTACCTCTAAGTCTTTGATTAGTGGTACTTCTATGAAGAGCTTGCTCTACAAGTATATTGTAATCTGTTATTGATTGCTGAATAATATATTGAGCTACTTTTGGAGTGTGGGGTTTTTCTCCCGAAAGGGGTTTCCCCACATAAATAACTGTGTTATGGTATGCATGTCACTGTGTCTATTTTTGTTAAGTTTTTGTAACTGTTGTAATGATCTATAAAATTTTTTGCATTATCCTCCTCTCAAGGTTAGTGTAGGAAGTTGTTTCGCTACTTAACTTCCTTAAAAATATGCCTATTTCGATATGTCTCATTGACATGTTCCTTGTTGACGAGACTTTGATTTTTGGCAAACCTCGTTCTACTTCCTATTGGTCTTCAGTGCTATACCGACTTAATGCTTTTAGTTGTGATGAGAAAGGTGTCTAGCCGATAAAGCTTCTTTTCGTTGTGACTTTTACTTTCGATAGAACTCAAACTGCTCTTACTGGCTTTTGATGCTAACTCAACATGAACCGTTTTCGTTGTGATGGATGGAGTGTCTTGCCGACATAGTTTCTTTTTCGATATAACTTGGTGTTTCGACAAAATAACTTTTGGTTCTTGTCGGCCCCTTTGAACTATAACGATATGAGTTCTACTTCATTGTGACTATGAGAAGTCTTGGTGAAACATCTCCAACATTAGGGAAAGATAAAAACGACATGTTTTCTCCTCACCTATGCATACCGATACATGTGTAGTCCATGTGAATGACTGACCGAGGTTGACCAGATGGCATAGAAGGAGATTTTGAGGCCGTGGAGAATACAGGATGAATCAATGTCCATCTAGATGAAAAGAGAAATCTTGCTTGCAGAGAGAGGTTTCATGAATACTCCGAATATGGTAGTTTGCAATCCAATCTAACTGATTGCAGGTTGAAATGAGAGATAGTTGCATGTAATGGAGATCAACTTGCAATCTGTTGAGTGGCTCAAGATGTTCAGAAGATCTTCTATCAATCAGATATCATGGCCATGAGAATATTAGAAATTCTCTAACCGACATGACATCAAGAAAAAGAGCAGGTGAAGTTTACTAAGTGTAGTAATCTAAAATTAGAGGTCGATCCAAAGATGGAAGATGATGCAAATAATGATGGCGGTCAAGTAGGCTGTATGGTAGATTTCTGGGAATCTCAAGGAGATTTTTTGAATGTCCTTTTGGAGGGAAAGTAGATGATGTATGCGGAAGAGGACTAAAAAGAGTAGTTGAGTAGTAGGTGGATGTGTGGATGAGTGGAGAGGTGTGTATTCTTAAGATGTGTATGCAGGAAAGAAAAAGTGTAGAAACTAGAGATAAGAGAACGTATAGATGAGGCAAATATCATAGAAGGATAGTCATATAGAGTGAGCTAGACATCGAGAACTATATCAAATAGAGATCAAAGAGTGTCATGCAGAGATAAATAGGAGATAGAGATAAGAAGACTAAGTTGATTAGCAGAGGTCAGATGGTAGAGAAGTGTTGGTATGTTTGTCGTTGCGCCAAAAGCCCGAGCTATCAATGCCTGCTACAAATGCCAAATTTACCCAGATCCACGAGAGGCGATTAAGCCATGTCGTGAACCCCGAAGGAGGTGTTGACTACCAAGTCAACAATCTCCCCCTCAACACCAACTAAGGGTTCTGCATTGACGGAATGAAGGAGACCTCTCAGGATTTGAACCCGTGACCCAAGGCTTTGATACCAATTGTTGGTATGTTTATCGTTGCGCCAAAAGCTCGAGCTATCAACGCCCTCTACAAACGCTAGACTTATCCAGATCCACGGGAGGCAGTTAAGCCATGTCATGAATCCCGAAGGAGGTGCTGACCACCAAGTCAACAATAAGAAACGTTAGAGAGTCAACATAACAGAGCAACTAGGCATGCATAATAATCAGTTTCAGTGAGTTACAAAATCTCATTTGTAACAAGGTGCCCAAATTGTATTGAAGTTAGATCATCAATTCAGTGTATGCCATCTAAGTAGGTGCCCTTTGAGTTGGTGTTCATAAAATCAGGAGTTGGCGCCCATAAATATTGTAACAAAATATTTTTTCACTATGAGGCTAGATTATAGTAGTAGACTCTAGCGATATTTCTCATTGAGGTTTTTCCCCACTGTGGGTTTTCCTCGTATACACTGTGTTACGAGTTTGATTTGTGCATGTGTGTTTGATGATTCATATTGATACTCTTGCTCCCTAATTTTATTATTTTCATAAGTTCAATTTCATATTTTAAAGATCCATTGATTCACCCCCCTCAGTGGTCCATTTGTGTTCCTTCAATCTACACAATATTTGATCACCTTGTTGTCAATAATAAGTCTTGTTTAGATATCGACATTATTTTATGATTTATTTGAGTGTGTGGGATTTTATGTTATTTTAATTGTAATTTGAGTGTTATAAATTAATTACTAATTAATTATTATTTATTGTTGTTTTAATTATATTTTTAAAATAAAAAATATATTCCTATTAATGGATAATATTTATTAATTGATTTATTATTGATCATGTGATTATTTTATGGTGGAAATTATTTTATATTGGAAATTATATTGTATTTTATTTTATTTTTGATGGAACTGGTCGTTCTTTCTTGGTGGAACTAGTTGTCCTATTTTTATGGATAATTATATTTTTAGTTGAAATTAATTATTTATCCTTTGCTTGCTTTTCAAGTGGGAGTTAACTATTTTTAGGGGATTTTTAATTAGTGATTTAGTATTTTTTTTTTTTTTAATTCTTTTTGTGGGGATTTTTATTTTCGAAATTAATTTAATATTATTATTTTAATGGTTTTTGAATTAAGGTTTTTTGTGCATGTTTTTTGTGAGCTTTATTTAGGTGATTGTGTTTTGTTTATTATTCTTAATGAGATTTGATTTGGATGTTACTTTTTTCATGAGATTTTGGAGAGAAGAATTTTTGTTGAATTTTGGAGAAGGGATTTGCAGATTTATTTTTAGTATTGATTGAAGGTGTTTTCTAGAGTTTGCTTAAAGCATGGATTGGATTTCTTGAGCTTGATTGTTTGGAATTTTGGTTGTTGATTTGAAGAGGATTCATGTTCATAAATTCGACAACAAATTCTCTCTCTCTTTCTTTCTTCATAGGTTTCCAAGTTAGTACTTATTTTCCCAATTTTGATTTCAATTAATTTGCAATTTTAATTATAATGGACTATTAGGAGGAATTGAGAATTTTTTATTCAATTGTATCTACCGTGTAATAAGTTCTTTACTTGTCTTTTGATTTGGTTGTAAATTATGCTCAAATCAGGTGTGAGAATTGTGTGTTTCAATTGGCTAGTTTTTCTTTGTGTTTAATTGAATTCCCTGTAAGAATCCTCATGTTTGGTTTTTCTATGGATTTACGATTTTTTTAGGCCCTTTTTAAATGGGTCTTTGTTAGAATTTAGTTTCGAGTCTTTGTCACAATTGTACACACTCAAAGGCACAAGCTCACAACTCATAGCCATAAGCGCACAATTTAGAGCTACAAGCATGCAACTCTGGGTTGCAATTGCGCAACTTTAGGGCACAACTACAATGAACAATTGCGCAACTTTTTTGGGTTTTGCTCAGTCTTCAATTTTGACCCAATTTTGACTCAAGATCAGTTTTAGAGGCCATATGTGATTGCGTAACCTTTCAATTTTGGATTTTTGTGTCTGACTGGTCTTAATTTGATTGGATTGGTGTTCATATGCCCTTTCCTTATTTGGTTTGTGAAAAGGATCAATGATTTGGAAGTCATGATCCAGTTTCAAGGCTTGAGCTTGTGATTGGTCTTTGTTGGAAGTCTTATTTGTAGATTGTGCTATCTATGCATGCATATGGATTCTTGATGTTCATATGTTTCATGATGCTATAGAGGATGGGTTATCTAGGTGCATTAAGGGGGAGTGGCTCTCTATGGGGGTTGGGGCCCTAAGTGATTGCCAGGGTAACCCACACGAGAGAAGATTAATAAGTGATAACATTAATAACAAAACTTTGGGTTGGGTTTTACACACTAATAAGATTATTTTTTTGGTTCCCCACTCATGGCCTCATGCGCTTGTATAGATAGACAATGAGATTGGGAATGCTTGTCCATCTGAAGAGATGTTTGGAACTGACATGATTGTGCAATACCTTGTCTTCATGAAAGGATTGTATGGTACTGCATGAGTTCTACATGGGGGATGAGGTCTAGAGTTAGGAGAGGGTCAGATTTCCAAGGTAACTCATGATAGGCTATGAGATGACACTCTCTCCTTATGTACCCTAATATCCTATTGTGTTGTTTGTTTTGTGAGGAAGCCTTTAGGAGTCTTTCGATTGTTCTTTTGAAAGTTTATTTGGAGTCTTTTGTTAGTTCTTTTAAGGTTTTGATTGTTATCCCTTTCTTGGATGTTTTTGGATGTTCTTTTGTAGTCCTTTTGTTGTTGTCTTTACCTTCTTTTCTTATGGTTTGACATTTTTCGTATCTTGGTTGTGAGTATGATCATATCTTTTATCCCTAGCCTTCTTGTTTGTCATTTGGGACCTTGTGTTTATCTCCAGCATGGGGGGTGGACCTTCGGGTTCCACATGATTGGGTGGTAGTGTTTTACCATCCATTCGGGTTTATCTCCAGAGTTCTTATTCATGTGCAGCTGGATGGATCTTACCTTGCATTCCAGTGATTCTACGTCCATATGCAGGTTGTTTTGTCTTTGTAATGTAATTGATATGTATCTTTTAGAAACAATGTAAAAGAATATGTAATTGCATACTTGTACTTGCAATTGAAAGGATAATTGTAATTCGATATTCCAAGTGGAAGAATTGTAGTAGGACCATTATGATAGATGCATTTGTAATAATTAATATCATGTAAGTGATTTTCCTTGTATGGATTATATGTGTGTTCTCATTCTTTACGAAGGTTATCAAAGGAATCTTTCATTTGGTGCTTTATATGATGAGTTATATGATTAATGAATGTTAGTGAGTATTTCTTAGTAGTGATGTTAGGGAACCCTTAGAGAATTGATATGAGATGTAATTTTTACGTATAGCATTGTTTTGGATTAAGGCAAAAACAGGTTTTGAAGGGGCCCCGAAACCCTTTACAAAATGATTCTAAGAGATATAGAATCAGAAAGAGACATCCAAAACAAAATGGGCTGCAAGGATAAGCATAAGAAACAACATCCAAAGAGACAACAAAAGCCCAGCCAGGCACAAAAGGACATCAAAAAGACCAAACCCAGACATAGATAGAACCAGCAACAAAAAACTACCCAATTGCATTAGGCTTCTGAGGGTCTCAACGACCTCAGCCTTTAGAGCATTCATGGTATCAACAACAACCTTCATAGCTTTATGATCCAAATTCTGAATAGCCGCCTTTTTCTTCATGTTCCCTTGAGTCCTTTTGCAGGGTCCTTCACCACCTTGAGCCGCCTCAGCAGCATCACCAATAATAACAACAACCTTATCCGACTGTTCTAGACTATTTACCATGGTATTCATAACCATTGCAAATTGTTTGACAATTTTGTGACTGCTAACCATAATAGTCTTGAGGGTGTCTTGGATCTTGTTGTAGCCTTCCTCGACGTGGGTAATGCGTTCCTCCAGCCTTTTCTTCAGTTGATCAACCCTTTCTCCTATTTTCTTAATACAATCCATGACCAACTTCTTCTTAGTCTTAGTCCGATTCCCTTCATTATTCGGATTACCATGAGTAGAACTAGCAGGGAAAGCATCCATTTTGCTTCCTAGGGCTCTTTGGTTAATCCTAATCTCTTTAAGTTCATGAAATAGCTACTTGAACAAGTTGAAAGTATCAATAGCATATTCACGAGCCATACCCAACACAATTTCATAATCCTTCCTCTTATCGTCAAGCTCATCACTTTTGGGATGAAGGTCTGCAATACCAACCAGACCCACATTACCAGTCTCCTTATAGGAAGGAGGAGAGGTCGCGACATTAGAGCAATTAGGGTTCTTATCATCTTCTTCCTTCTTGCTAGAAGAGGGGGAGCCATTCTCAGCAGAAGTAGAGGGGGAGGACATAATGATGTTCTTTTGACCTTTGATGCCCTTCCTCATCTTAGGTTTTGAGCTCGAAGGAATTTCCATTTTAGCTTTTTTCAGGGGAGATGAAATCTCTTCAGACCCAGACCCAGAGGCTTCATTATCAGACTTGCCCGCACTAGTCTCATCATTCTCAGACGTAATGTGGATGTAATCATCAGGGGGAGGAAGAACATGGAAATGGGCATCAATAAGGACCAATAGGCCTTCATGCATGATGGGAAACTTGGCAGAGTTCTTGCGGTGGTCACTAAAGTTAGCCCTAAGAGCTGACATGAGAGAAAGGGAAATACATCTTCACACCATGGCAGAAATGATTCAAAATAATAAAGTGGTGACCATACACCCTGGTATAACGACCATCCAAAGTAAGGTAATTCATAATTACCTTGAGAAGCTTATGCCAGAAAGACTTAATGACCGCAATGTCATACTAGTTGGGCGTCTTTTTAACAATTTTAGCCCGCCCCGCCTCCTTGGGGAAGTTCTGCATAGCTTGCTTCATATACACTATGTCTCTATAATACTTCATGCCCTCTATAGATAACCCAGTGACCTGTGCAATAAGGGCTTCATCAACCAGGACCTTCCGACCATGGAGAACAATTGTTCCATCCTTCCAATTTTGAGCAAAATAGCTCGTGACATCTTGATTTCACCCTTGTAGCCTCTCAATGTAGGGAGTGAGCTCACCTTTCTCCAAAATCTGCCATAGCTTCTTTTCATTCTTCAACTGCACATAGCTAGGCGGCTAAATTCTTTTTCTCGCACCACCCATTTTATCAAGTTCTCGGTTACACTCTCTACAAAGAATTTGCAGAGTTAAAGCAAGACTCCAAAAAATGTATAAAATCACCCACAAAGCATGCAAAATAAATTTGCATCGATTCTCATGTCCTCTCTGGCCACCTGTCTCAGAACGGAAGGTATTAGTAATTCTAGAAACACTCAAAGTCATTATGGCACAAGTAATCATTAAATTTACTCCCCTGACTTCGCTCGTGGAGAAAATGTATAGCAAATTCCGAGTCCAGCCTGTCACCACGGGTCCAACTAAGCTGGGCTTTACATGTCACTCCCCTATTGGCAAGGAAGTCGACAGTCACATTGGCTTGTCTATATACATGGACAATAATGAATATATCAGAGGTTTTAATAATATCTTTAGCCTTTTTTATCCAAACATCAACATTCCAAGCTGGAGTATATTTGCCCTTTAGGTAGTTGATAATGTTCTTTGAGTCCCCCTCAACCCAAACAAGCTTACAGTTGTTTTGTTTAGCAAGTTTTAAACTGTGATAAGCTCCTATGGCTTCTGCAACATTATTAGTATGTTTACCAAGAGGGAGAGAAATAGCAGAAATGAAGTTGCCATAGTGATCCTATATCACCCCTCCACAACCAGCTTGACCAGGGTTCCCTCTAGCCGCACCATCGAAATTGATTTTCACCCATCCTTGGGGTGGAAAGTTCCAACTAATGTTGTCCCTAGGGTTGACCTTAGGTGTTACCACATAATGACCAAAATCCCAGTCCTTGACTACATTAGCTTCATACTCAAGAATTCCTCTATGAGAGAGAACATTGGAGCTAACAACCGAAAGATTATCAGAGATGGCTCTAGAAATTTTCTTGAAGACAATATTGGGAGGGAGATGGATATTCCTGAAGATACGATTATTACGTTCTTTTCATAAACGCTGCGCCATGTGAGGAAACATGAAGGACCAGAGCTTCTTTATGAAAGGATTTCTTGAAGGTGGGTTCCATTGGTGAATGAACTCCTTAACAACTCCTGGTAAAGTCCAGCAAAGATCCCATTTTTGAAGCACCAAACCCCAAATCTCAGAAGTGTAAGAGCAATGTAAAAAAATACGATCAACAAATTTAGCCTCCTTCATACAACCAGCTTAACCAAGGTTCCCTCTAGCCGCACCATCAAAATTGATTTTCACCCATCCTTGGGGTGGAAAGTTCCAACTAATGTTGTCCCTAGGGTTGACCTTAGGTGTTACCACATGATGACCAAAATCCCAGTCCTTAACTACATTAGCTTCATACTCCTTAAGAATTCCTCTATGAGAGAGAACATTGGAGCTAACAACCGAAAGATTATCAAAGATGGCTCTAGAAATTTTCTTGAAGACAATATCGGGAGGGAGATGGATATTCCTGAAGATACGATTATTACGTTCTTTTCATAAACCCTGCGCCATGTGAGGAAACACAGGACCAGAGCTTCTTTATGAAAGGATTTCTTTAAGGCGGGTTCCATTGGTGAACGAATTCCTTAACAACTCCTGGTAAAGTCCAGCAAAGATCCCATTTTTGAAGCACCAAACCCCAAATCTCAGAAGTGTAAAAGCAATGTAAAAAAATATGATCAACAAATTTAGCCTCCTTCATACACAAGTAGCATCTGTTTGGGATAGAAAAGCCGCTCTTAACAAGACTGTCAGTAGTTAAGATTTTATTAAGAAAGAGGAGCCAAAAAAACATATTGACCTTAGGAGAAAGGTCCTTAATCTTATGTATTACATTGTTGCAATTCATCTATGTAGTGTATTTACTTAGTATTGCAATGAGTTTAATGATGTATGATGTTTTATTCTTTTTTTTATTATTATTTCCTTTGTATTTGGGTTAATAGTTGTTAATACTCTAGGGTTCCCTGGTAGGGCATTACATGTTCTAGATTTGTATCAATATATGCATGGGATTGCAAGTGTGTGTGGCTCTTGATTGTTATTTGTAGCTTTTGTTTCAATGCACGTATGGTGCTCTTGATGACTCATGGTGCAATTGGACTATAGGTCATTGTTGTGATTACATTGAGATGCATGCATGTGTACTATTATTCTTGAGTCTTTGTGTGGACCTAATGTGTTGTTTTGTGATGTTATTATCTTGTGTTGTGGAAGAAATGGTGTTTACCTAATTTTGGATGCTTAAATTAATGATGTTTGAGATATTGATTAAATATGAATTAAATGTGATTGTGGCATTAAAATACATGTTGGGATGAAATAATATCATGATGTTGATTTACTACGTTGAGATATTAATATTGACGTGAAATTTAAATGACGTGCTTTAAATTAGTTAAATGCAATAAATTAATATATGTTATATTTGACCTCATTTTGGGAAATTGTATGTTATCGACATCACCTGGCTACACAAGTTTGAGCATACCTCAATGATGGTTATGAGGAGATGTCACATTGGCCAAATGTGTTGAGCCCTAAACTATCATACTCAATTAAAGTATAATTTCATGTTTTATGATTGTGCTATATCTCAGATACCATGTTAGTAATGTTTCAGGAAACCCTAGTCCCCTATGTAATCAACTCATAAAGAATGTCTAGACATTTGTCAGTTTGCATTTTTTTCGTAAATTTTAATGTTGAAATGAATTTCATGGGTTTTATAGTTATTTAATATTTTGAGGATTTAATTGTGCCTTATTTGTACTCATTTGGATTGCATTTTATTATTGGGGTTAAATTTAGCTATTTGGGAATTTAAGTTAATTATGGATTTATTTATATATTTTATTATTTTATTTCAAGTCAATTTGTTTTTATTAAGGGAAAAGCACTCATTTTACTTAGTCAAAATTTGGTTATTTTGGAGAGCATGGAATCCCTCACTATGTACAAATTTTCAAATGGTAATTGTTAATTGGGAGAAATTTTGTGGGGATTTTTGCATTATATTAGGAATGGGGAATTGTTTATGTTGCTCAAAGAATTTGTGGATTCATTTGGTGTGTTGGATGCATTTCAAGTTTGAAGATTTTGAAAAATTGATTTAGGATCCTCATTTCTTCATGGTTTTCATTGTTTTTGAATTTTAATGGTTGCAAATGAATTGAATTGTGATTTGTTGCATTTCATTAGTTGAAAGCAATGCATTTTAATTTGTAAACCATTTTATGTGAATGAATTTTTATGAAAATGGCATTTAGAAAAGTTTTGGATTAAGGCAAAAACAAGTTTTGAAGGGGCCCCGAAACCCTTTACAAAGAAGATTCAAAAGGTTTAGAATCAAAACAAAATACCAAGAAGAGATAGGCTGCAAAAGATAGAACATTACAAAATAGCAGCCAAAGAACCAGCAAAAACCCAATCGAGTGACAATCTGAACATCCACAGAGAGTCCCTTAAGATTTACCTTTAGTGGTGCCCTTGTGAGATCGAAGAGTCATGTCAAAAGAGGGAGTGGACATTCTAGATTTATTTCCCTCAACAGAAATCCAGCCCTCCTCAACCTTGGTAGCCGCATCAGTCCAATTAGAACTAACCCAAACCTGAAACAATGAAACTCTAAGAAAAAGAACCAATAGCATCCACCTTCTCAGGAGCACAGAAGGTCCCACCAGACAAAGCAATAGCATGAATAGAACCAGACATAGCAGCTCCAACACCACCAGGCGGGGGAGCACCATCTGAGGAATCAACGGGAAGAAGTGGAGACGACTGACTAGCCTCACCAGCTCCTCCGCAGGAATCCAAGACTACAAGAGAGGAGACAACAGTAACCCGACCCTCCACAGTAGGAACCTTATGAAAATCAATTTTCTTCACAACCATATAATGTTGATTTAAAGCACCTTTCCACCATGAGGCTGACATGGTCTTCTTTTCAAGTCCACAATGCTCAACCACATGACCCATTTTGAAACATCTTCGACAGCTGAAGGGAATCCCTTCATAGTCCAGGGTTTGAACCCAACTGCCCTTAGAAGAATTGATAAGAATCTCAACTCGCAGTCCTTTAGAAACATCAAGCTCAATCAAAATGCGAGCAAAGGTAGAATGAAGAAGGTCATTAGATTCATTATCCACCAACAAGAAATCCCCAAGAGCATTACCAATTTCCCCAAAAAGAGAATCAGCCCACAAATGTAGGGGAAGATAAGGGAGCCGAACCCACACTGGAATTTTATTAAATGTTTCAGAAAAAGGATTGAAATCAGAGTGTTAGGTCTTAATCGTTAAAGGAAAGTTGTCCTTCCAACAGAAATAATTATCACACAAAATAATCTTTCTATCTTCAGCATGCTCAAATTTTGCAACAAAAAAACCTCTAGCCAAAGGGTAGATGTGAACAATACAAAAAATGAGCGGCTCCCAGTGATGGGAGATCCAGTCATGCAACTGAGGGAGACTAGGCCAGAACCCCCTAAACTTGCAGATAACACTGTGCATAGAAAACACCTTCTCATTGTGGTCTATCTCCAACTCAGTCTCTTTATTTAGCTTTACAAAGACAGCACAAGACATAGGGACAAACCCCCTGCCCACGCGTCTCAAGGTAACAGATCCTGAAGCCCTAGCTATCACAACCGAAAAAGAGAGGCGAGCAGAAGCCTTGCCTCCCCCTCAAAATCACCACAGACAGCTTCGCCTGAACGAGCAACCATTGACACAACCCCAACAGGCGCAACATCAACAGAAAACTTCGACTTGCCCCCACAGGCAGAAGCGATGGTGTTGATCCTAGGGCTATGGCATTTAGAAATGTTACCATGCCCAATTTTAAATTGAATTGATGAATCATTGATTTTATGATGGATTTGGAGTGTGGTGTACCTATAAACCAAACGATTACTTTTAGGTTTTTGAATTTGGTACTTTGAATTTTTATGAGTTTTTGAAGCTCCCTTAATGGTGAATTTCACTATTTAGCTAGTTTTTGTTAAAACTTGGAATTTGTTTTGATTAGGTAAATCAGAATAGGGCACAAACCCTTTACATAAAAACCAAACAAGCGAAAGAGAAGGATCTCACAAGCGATGAGACTACCGAAACACGAAAAAGAAAAGAAGAGAAGATCTCATGAGAGGTGAAAAGAAAAAAAATAGATAGAGAAAGCTTTTGATTGGAGCATGGAACTAGTGGAAACAAGGGCCCTTACCCCAACAAGAACTACTTTTTCTCGACACAAGACCTCTCCTTCATCTATGAACAACAGTCCAAGTGATGCTATCATCCAGGATCCCTCGAGGAGGGGAAGATGACATCTCTCCAAGAGGACAACCCGCAATCAAATGAGGGACGATAGGAGGACAAGGTGACAGGCGGTCCATGTTCACCAAAGAAGACTGAATCAAAACAACTAATAAAGAAGAAGGAAAATAGTTCACAAGAGAGGGAACCACTGCAACAATCTTGGGGCAATACAAAGCCACCCCAGAAGCAATCTCGTCATAATCCTGAGAAGCAACCTCTAAAGAAACATGATCCTTAGTAGTCAAATGATAATTAGTGGCATTTAGCGACCAAGAAGCAGGGCCATTCAAACGCCCCTTAGAACAGTCTGAGGCCAAACGACTAGTAGCAAAACAAAAAAGTTGGAATTTGTTTAGAAGTGATTTTTTTGTGAAATTTTGATGGGATGTTCTGTAGAATGATGGATTTAGTATATGAAATTTTGATTGGATCAAATTCGATCCAGTCTCATGATGTTATTCAGAATTGTAAAATTTGGATCATTCGTGAATAGTTGTTAAAATTGAAAGTTGGTATCATTTGATTTTGAATTTGGCATTTATTGGAACATGATGAGCCTAGGGTAGGTAGTAGAGTTGATGGTGGGAATGGCTCCCAACATGTCCCTGACCTAAAGTGGCACATTGGCAATCATGGTGTGGGGATTTACTTAATCAAGTGATAACTAATGAAAAATGGGTAGTAAAATTGACTAAGTGAATGCCCCTCCCATGCCTTGAGTGCTCATATAGGCTAAGGATGACTTGGGAAGACTTGCCCGCTTGTGTTGCACTAGATCGGGTAAGATCGGGTCTCCTTGCTTATATAAAAGGACTACTCAATTTCACGTGAGCCATCCCTTCGAGATTTGCAATGACACTCCCCTCTCTTGCTCTCTAGTACCTAGAAGATGGATTTTCCTTCCTTGTTGGTGTAGAATTATGGATGCCTATGTGATTGCCATGTATGTTTGGCCTATGATGTTATGTTTTACCTCATGCTTGGATGTTGCATAATATCATGCTTGGTGCTTTATATTCTACATACTTGAATGAATGTTGTATCTCTTCTCTTGCTTTGTGTGTAAGTGTTTGTGGCCTTTGTGACCATTTCCTAGTATGAAGGAAGGTGGCCTTTTTGGTTTCACATGGTTGGGTGGTGTATATACCACCATTGGGGTCTGGAGGATATCATAGTGAACATGCTCAATGGATTCTTCTCATGCCTTTTCTTATGCTTCTAGTTATTTCTATGTAGTGTAATTGTTTATTGTAAAGGACAATTGAGTCCTCATGATATGTAATATGATGTATTCATTGGACCTTGTATTGAGGAAATATGTATTGGATGTAGTTTGATTTGCATGCATTGACATTGGAGTTGAGCACGCATACTTTGTATATTGACATGATGCTTATGATGTTTAAGACAATATAAGTAGGAATCTTCTTTTGGGCTTCAAATTGTGTTTTGAGTCATCTTGGAGAGTGATGTAGTCCTATCCTGAGGTTATCATATCTCTTTATGGTGTTCAGTGTCATTTTGAGTCATTTAGGGTTCATGAGGCCTTTCAAGATGTCTTGTGAATGTGGAAAAATGTTGTAACTTCATGTTCTGACATTTTTTAGCCTAGGGTTGTGATGCAGAGCATCCTCACCAAAACCACATTAGGGATATTTCTTTCTCCCAATTTGTCTATTCAATAGGTACTAACTCTTTCAAGTCTTCACAAGTCCCTTACTAGACTTCTAACCAACTCACAAGGCTACAATAGCCTAAAACTCACCCAAGCTTCTCAAACCCTTAACCAACCTCCCACACATATTCCTCCATGCATACTCAACCCTCTTGAACCCATATTTGTGCTCCATAGCATTTAAACACCATTAGTCTCCTTTGTACTCACACAACCAAGGTTGTCCAAAATAGGATTTCCACCTTCCATTATTATCCAACCCATATCTTGCCATAAGGTTCCTCACAAACACCCAAAATCCCTTGACAATCTTAAAGGGATTCCAAACATGTTCAAACTTGACTCTCTCTATCCAACCAACCTCCCAAAATGACAAAACAACATTCATTGAGGACTCACTATTTTTAGGACAGCCAACAACATGTTTAGGACAATCATATATTAAGGCTTATTTTCCACTTCTCAATGCCTCCAAAGGCTTCTAGAGACTCTCTAGGGTCTGCCCAATCACTCACCAACTCCAATTGCAAAACCAACCAGCATTAAAATTCATAAACGGAAGTTCTTGTTAAATTGTCAAACTAGAACAACCACTAGCCATTTTAGGACAGTTAATAGTTTGTGCATTTGGATTGTTTCCCCAACTTGAAAACCCTTGTTCCCTATCTATGGAAACCTCACACACTCTCCACAGCCCTCACTTGACCCCTCAAGGTCCTCCAAGACATTCAAACCAACCGAAACTTCCTCTTTTACTTTGTTGTCCTAGATTGAGACACAATTTTCAGTCAACTTCCTTCAAGTTTTGCACGTGCTAAATAATGTATGAATCCCTGCAACAAAAAGGAAATTAAAATACATATATTTTCCCTCCATTCCACAATTTTTTCATCATGTGGAATGGAGGCTATTTACATTTTATAATGCCTCAGCAAACCCTAGGACATGGTTTTGACTATTTTTAGTAAAATTACTATAGCTTTTTCAAATCAAAATGGAATTCAGTGAGACAAAAGGGAAAATGCAGGGGATTCACCCCTCTACCATGTCCAATTGATTTGATCCTCAAAAGAATAGGTTAAAGTAATGAAAAACACAAAATAGAAAATTGTTTTTCTGAAGAAAAAAACCAGAAAATGCAGGGAACATCAAGATATTTTATTGATTTTTCTTATTACATCCACCAACAACCATACCCAAACGTGTACAAGGATTTTATAATGCCTTCCAAGCCTCCACACAGTTATAACCACCTTTACAACTCATGTTAACAACAAACACATAATTACCCTTATAAACTCAAAAGTTGTTTGACAACTCTTTTGTCAATTTTGACAATTTTGATCCAAATTGCATCTAGACTTAATCTATGACTTCCATGACCCAATAATGACTCAAATAGGTCCAAATAGGCCACAAAGACCCTTACATATCATGAAATAACATATTTGACCCATTGACACTCATTTTCAACATAATGACAACTATTGACAATTTTTGACAATATTGACTATATGACTTCAACATGACTCAAAACACCTTCTAATGACTTCAAAGACACTTATTACATCAAGAATGGTCATGATTGACCTTATTACATAAAATGAAATCAAAATACTTAGGATATTGCATCATGGCCTCATTAAGGCATGAAGGCCTATTAGGTGCTCCTACACCAGGTTGGAGTTTAGGATGTTAACGAAGTCATTAGACACCTACCCATCTTCTCCTTTCACTTGTCAGTGACACCCAGTGTCCAATGGAGTTAATCTCTCTTCTTCCTGCTTGAGCCTTTCTAGCATTTATATGTTCATGAAGTATTGTAGGTACCTTTGATCTACTCCAACGGGTCCATGACATCCAGGGATCGATCCCTAGCTTCAATTCGCCCACTAGTCAAGACAAATGTGTGCTCAGAGGATGATAGCATGGGTGTACAATTGCCAGGGACGCTAGCACCCAGAATGAACACTAGCATGCCCAGATGACTACATGTTGAGAGGACTCTAACATGGTGTGCTAGTGTCCTCTTGGCACATTAGTGTTCTAGGTGGGTGACCAAGTCCACTTGGGGCGCAATAGTCTTGAGTTGTTTATCGATAGGCTTTTTGGGGCCACAAAAGGGCAATTTTTGGTCATCAAAGTTGCTCGTCAGTGCTTGGAGAGTCAAAGGAAAAGCTAAGGTGGTCCAAGTGTGTTGTCAGTGAGTAGCAGTGTTGTTGATTGCATCAATTTGTGTGATTATGTATGTAGGAAGCCAATCATCGCACTTAAGACTAAGTAAAAAGCTTAGTTCATTGGGTGAGGTCTTGTAACCTCTTGTGTAGTCTTGTATGGGTTGGAAACCCTTATTGATCATCCTTTTGGCATCTTGAGCCTTCCCCTGTAGTTGATTGGCATTTCAAGACTTCAATCTTTTGCTTGTGCATCGTTGAGTTGCAATAGGATGTTGTATGCTTGTAGTTGAACTAGAAGACTCTTGCACGTGTCAAAAGTGTTTGGGCTTGATTTGGTCAACCTATTCGAATGTGGATTCGAGGTTGATGATTCCCTCATTGCATCCCAGTGTCTCTTTGTAAGAATGTGGTTGTGGTACATGTTGATTGTTGTTAAGGAGTTAGTTTTCCTCTTTCTCCTGCTATTTTTAGTGGTGGGTGGTTTTATTGATAGTCTTCCGTTGTCATCTTGCTTGTGCAATGGTGTAGTTTGATATAGATGTTCCTGTGTGTCATGGCCTTCCTTGTGAAACTTGTATAAATGTTAACACACAAGTGTGACATGTTGTGTCATATATTTAGTGTTGAAGTTGTTAAGTAACTCTAGAATGTCTCTAAAAATAAAAAAATATTCCAAATTTTCTTGCTTTGTTTCCTTGGGGGTTACTTGGTGAAGCATTACACATTTTAATAAATATTAAAAAATAAAAATATTTCTTGTGTTCCCAAACCATTAATTTTTTATAAAAATTAAGAATGTAATAGTTCAAGGCCTTCACAATAACCAAATCTCAGTCATATTTAATAATAAATATGTTTTAAAACCAATCTAGTTTTATTCAACATTGTTTTATTGAATAAATAAACACTTTGTAAAGTGAAAAATTCGGGTTTAGCAAATTCACTACATGGAAGGGGAAAATCACTAAGCCAATTTTCACTTGGAGAACTTTACATTCAAAAGAGGGGATGAATCCACTAGATAAAATCCTAAATAACACAAGAACTGAATACTAAGTAGATTGATTGTGTTTGGAATGTGTTTGACCCTCTTTTGTAAGTTGAATAAATATAGTGCTATAATTGAAGACAAAATAAGAGGAAACAATGAGCTACAAATTCGGGATTTCGTCATGCACCTGAATCTGAGAATTATGAAATGATTCGGAGCTACTCTGCGAAATTTGCCAAAAGTAGCAGTGACCGTGTGTTTAGACCAAGACGCCCACCCTCTTGGTCCTTCGAACTTTCCACGCGTTGAAAAGGGTTTTTCCATCTTTGCAAATAAAGCTTAATTCCAGAGGTACAACTGTGCACCTATTGCCTGCACATAGAAAGGAGGAGAAAGTGGTTGTGAATAGGGGTTTGCCTAAGTCAAACCCGGTTTGGAATCAACTTTGAATGAAATACTGCAAATGCTTGAAATAAATGATGGAAAGGTATACCTTCAGATTTGCAATAGATGATGATGCTGCTTTGCTTCTTGAACGTAATAACATATGTTGTATGAAATGGCATGCACATAGCAAAGCCCTAACACACACACACATGCTTGCAAATGAATGAAGCAATGTTGCTCCAATGGATAGATGAAGAATATGCAGCCTTGAAGAATGCTTGAATGTTTGATATCTAATTCTGCCTTCATGAATGTATCTATCCAAATGAGAGGGGAAGACCTCCTTATATACCTGTCTGTCGTCAAACATTTAATTTTCCAACATAGGCCGACATGAGGAATCAATTCTCGCTCAAATTTGAGATAGAGCGTCCTGGTCCTACCCCAAATTGGGTCAAGAATAAGGGGCCCCAGTATAGTGCAAGATGAAAACATGAAGTTTATTGCATGGGGGAGGCATAAATAGGTCTCGATTAAGCGTAGGGATGAGACTGCTAAGGTGATGCGATCAAAATTGCAAAGGGGTGCAATTTTAGGATGCTACACACTTAAAACTTTGAGCCTTTGTATTATTGCGATATTTGAGACTATTACGAAACTTTTATAAGTGTTTTGTTTTAATAAAGTGACATTTGTTGCAAGAGTCATTTCGTGCTCACTTGAGGGTTTGGTTGTTTCTTTATTAGCTATACAAATATTTATTAAACAATAACTATTTAATAATATTCACAATCCTCAAAATAAAGGGAAATTGCTTGTTCTTTAAAAAGGAAGATGCTAATATATATTCCCAATCCTTTGTTTTGCTAATTTAGGCTATTCCAAACTAAAAGAGGGCATCACAAACCTAGATACGCATGAAACCTAATCATTTACTTTTAAAACTTAATTAGAATTCTTCAATAATAATGAAAACTAATCCATAAATTCACAACACCTACATTATTAAAAGATTCATGTAACAAGGTTGCATTTCTCTACATAAAATGACATGTTTGCATTTGATATTGTGAACCAAATATAGATATAATATTTTTAGAACTTAGAATAATAATTTTATAATAATATATTGCATGCTATTTTTTGAAAAAGTTTTATAAATTACTATTTATAAGCAATTCAAGTGAAACATTTTTTATCTATCTTATTTTACTACATAAACTTCGTTTAAAATTATATTTTCCTGCATGCAATATGTGTACACTCTATTCTAGTCTAATAAAGAAACACTAGATTTAAGATAACTATCCAATTTAGCCTTGCAGTTGACATATTTTTCAAATTGAGAGGTTGGTTAGTTAAAGAATGTCACAGTACTTAAAAGTAAGAATGTTTATCATCACTTCAATTTCCTTTCACAACAGTTAATTATAATGGTGGACTTTAATGATGATTTGTCTTCCATTCCTAATTACTTAAACAAGCATTATCTAAAATATAGTTCCACAATGTAATACTCTGATATATAAAACAAAACACCATGTTCTATTGATTATATCCCCATCATGCTTGAGATATTATCAGGTTCTATTCATTACTCTTGTGAACAATGAATGCTTTTTATGCTCTCTATCTTTCATAGCAAAAAGTGAATGACATACTAACTTGGTGTTCATCTTACAAGGTGAAATAAATAAGTATAGTGATAATAATCACTTAAATTATGTGGTTATTCAACTCACCAATACCTTCAATTTTCATACAAATAGAATCTCCTGGAACAAGATGGCGTGGTGGGTTGAATCCTGATCCAACACCTACATGAAATAGTTGTTATTTTAATGCATAAATCATTCTAATGGGCACTTGTGAATCAATATTTTCAAATAAATACAAATCACCCCAAAAATTCATTTAAAACAAGCTTCTTTTGCAATTAAAAGGTGAATCTACTACAATGGGCATAAGTTGTCTTAAGAAATGAGCAACACAATTACAATATAATATGGTGTGGTCACTTGATATTCATGTCTTGAAATCACATGGCTCCTTTTTAAGAAATGTGTATTACTTCACTAAACAAACAAGACAATGACAATAATATGGTTACTTTCAAAGAATATTATCACTTAATTGGAAGACACTACATTGTGAAAAGATTAAAAAATTATGTAGATGTTAAAACATACCTTCCACACAGAGGAGTTATTGAAATGTTATAGATGAATGAAGTAGTATCACTCTAGAGGTTTATTCATCAATGGGTTCTCTATGGGTTGGAACTTAAATAATCATCTTTTAAAATGATTACTTTATCTATCTCAAAGGCAATAAACTACAAACTTTGGTGAATGCACTTGAAATAAAAAATGTTCCCATAAAAAATCTTTCATGCACCTTATGCCATAGTGATACAACTAATAAAAAACACTTTTAGAAGTATTGTCAAACTAATCAAAATTGAAATATACTCCTATCATAAACATAAGGGTATTAAGTAGACTAACTTTTAGAAGTTTATAAAATATCTTCATGGAATCACTCAACACTTAATTTCTTTTAATTTCTAATGGGAATTACAAATGTCAAATATATCAAGAAGATGTCAAGCTTAAATACAAATGGTCCAATGTATTTGTTTGTATCATAGTATTGGGACTTGGAATCTGAACTCAACAAAAAAAACTTGGCCAAAACTCAATAAATTTTTAAAATATATAATATTTAGAGAATTGTTTTTAACATTTTTTATTTGTTAGTATTTTTCCTTTTTTTTCTGGTTTTCTAGCACTTAACCATTTGACACAAACTCTTAGAGATTGCCTTAGCTCACAACTCAAGAAATATTGATGTCCCAACATTATGGTCTGTATCATAATGAATACACCTAGTATTAGTTGCTATATTCCCTTCTCTACAAATGAGCTTAGGTCTCCTCAAGCTACAAATGACTAAGAAACAAATATAATGTCAAAATGAGGTCAAGGAATATGTAAAAGTCTTTTCTATGTGATTCTCATTTTTATTCAACGTACAATCATTTATGACAAAGACAAGGGAATAATGAGAGACAATACAACCCATAACTGGTTTTCAATTCGCAAAAGTATGTTTATGTTCATAAGGATGTTTTATGGGGGATTCAAAATCCTATCAAATTTTCTCTACAAAATGGAGATTACTATAAGAACTTTTTCAAAAATCATGCAAAGGAGAAAGGAGAAGGGAAATATGGCATCCACCATATGCATAAATTACTAATGGCTAGCAAATGAACTTAAGCAAGAGAGGAAAATGGGAGATCCTTTTAGAATCCATAATGCCATATAGATCATACACTAATCATGCAAAGACTCTTAAATAACATTTTGCACATGAGGCCATCTGTCGAATTCGTCCATGCTTAGATTATGGTCACATTTACCATATCCTCCTTTGGTTTTGGTGTAATCATGATCAAGGATAAGCCTAATCATGCAACCTAGTCAACATTCAACATAGTTGTAACTAATAACAACAATAGTCATATCACATTACAAGATGAAAAAAAACACTTCATGACAAGAATACAATAGGTTCAAATACCATTACAAGTTTACAACCTTCAACTATAGAAACAATTACATAATTCAATACATGCAACATTCATCATAGGCTTCTATCCTTGCTTTAGCTCTTTTGCTTGGACCAACAATTTTGATTTTTGTCAATAATCTTCCTCAAATCACTAGCATTTAATCATAGCCATCGACAACCTTCATGATCCAATACACCAACCTTCAATCATCAAAATGGCCAATACTTCATTATTCATTTCACCAACTCTACACTTCAATCACATTGTTCACATTCTTGCTTAATTGGCCAACCAACTTATTGTTCAAACCTTCCATTTTATGCTCTCTTTGTTAGGAAGGTGAACCATTGTAGATAGGCTAACAAACTTCACCATGTGGTGTCATTTGGTTTGCAAACCCTATGTTTCACCTTCTATAGTTGACCTTTGTCATCGGTCAAAGATCTTAGCTCAAATCCATCATCATCATTTGCTCGCTTGATGTGTTCTTAGACCTATTGGGGGGCAGAGTTTATACTTTAACTTGGAAGTCGTTGAGTGAACACTTCTCTAAAATCCCACAACATAGTTGATGGTTGGGTGTCAACCATCGGCCCTAACCCTTACCTCTAACCTTTCTCCATTATCAGGTAAACATTCTTGTGACATCCCAAACTAATAAAGCCATGTCTTTGAGTGTCAAGGTTTGGATGAATCTCTTCTATTTATTTGCCAATATTACAATTGCCAGGAAAGGATTCAATCTGAAGGTTTGGTTTGAAATGAGGAGTGCCAAAGGTTAAATCTAATCTGTTGTTGGAGATTGAGTATTTCTATTGGTTTTATTGCAACCCTAGACTAGCGTACATGTTCAGGATTCCTTGCAGTAGTGTCGTACTATTTGGGAATCACAACTAGGGTGTCGTACTTGTCCATTACTGTCGTGCAGGTCTGCAAACTCCATCAGAGGTATTGTTAGCAGCTCGGAATACACATGATTGCTCAGCACAAGTCCATAAGGTTGTTGTACCTGAGGAACATTGTTGTATTTGCTTAGAGATCTGCCGTATAAGGGTGAGGGAAGGAGTTGTGATATTGTGGTTGCTGCAGTATACAAAATGACTGATATGAATCTGTGACAGTGAACTTGGTATGTTTGGCATTGTAATTGTTGTTGATGTTGGTCACTAATTATTCATTGGAATGAATTGTTGTTAGGAACTCCTAGTGTGGTTTATTCATTGAAGATATAAGTGAAAGATAATGATAATGCACTCTTGTTGAACTATAAGCTTGCATTTGCCTTATTGTTGTTGTTATACATGTGTAATCGCACCCGTTTATTTGTTGTTAATAATATCACAGTAGCAATATAGTTATCATTGTTAGTTGAATTTGTATCTATCCTTTAATTGCAAAACTCAAACAACTTTAGAGAAAATAGAAGTAAAAATCAGACTTCGAGACAAATACATGCCAAGTGTTTGACACCCAAAACTGAAAATTATAGTGAAGGACGGGATCTTATAGTTTCTACCTGAGGATTTTGTGTTGTAGATAGATCATCATGCTCTACAATTCATTAACAACTAAGATAAGCTAAATTAGAAACACATGAAGTGGGTCAATTTTTTTGCAAATCTATTCTTTTGTTTTGAAGCATAGGAGCTGATAGTCTAATCAATTAGTAGATTGTTTGTTAAATGAGTTGTGTGCAAATGTTGTGGGATTTAATTATATGCAAAAGTCATATGAAGAAGATAAGATTACTTGTAAGAGTCCAATCGAAAAAGATAGGACTGCATGTTTCTAATATTTTATTTAAGGATTGATATTCAAAGGAATGAAATTATGCATACCTTAAGGGGAGAACTTGAGATGGGAGAAGCATAGTGGAGGTTTTAGCAAACATTTTGGCGTAGACAAGACAACAACATTGTTGAGCGAAGGATAGTATTGGCTAGGAACAAATGCTGGTGTGAAGAAGTTGGGGCAAAAGTGTAGAATTTGCCAACATGCCAAAGGGACAAAGCAGAATATGGGACTATCCTAGCCTTATCTATATGAGAAAGGTAGTGAGAAGATATTAGTATGGACTTTGTTTTGGGATTGCCTTGAACACAAAGAGGAAATGATATAATTTTAAATGTTGTTGATAGATTTTTTAAAATGGTTCATTTCATCCTATGTTAGAAAAGTAGTGATGTATCCCACATAGCCACATTATTTTTCAAAGAGGTAGTTATTTTGCATGGTTTGCCCAATAGAATTGTTTTAGATAGAGACACAAAATTTGTTGGGCATTTTTGGTGTACCTTATGGAAGAAATTAAGAACAAAATTTGGTTTTAGTTCAATCTACCATTTGTAGACTAATGATCAAATTGTGGTTGTGAATAGAAGTTTGGGTAATTTGTTGAGGTGTTCAACATGTGATAAGCCTAATTTGTGGAATTTGACATTAGCTTAGGAAGAGTTTGCCTATAATAACTCAATTGATATGAGTGTAGGAAAATGTCCTTGTATTGTGCATGGGTACAACCCAAGACATGGATGTATTAAGGGATAGTGCAAATTTGGTGAGGAAATGTGTTGTAGCTAAGGAGTTTGCTAATTACATTCACGATTTGCATCAAGAAGTGAAAGCAAGTTTTGAGAAAAGAGCCACCAAATAAAAGACCTATGTTGATACACACAGAAGAGAGCAAATTGGCACATTTGAGGAAGGAGAGGTACCCGCAGAGAACACATTACAAACTAAAATGGAAAAAAATAGGCTTTTGTAGGGTCTTGGAGAAGTTTTCAGCCAATGCTTATGAGATTGACCTTACAATAAAGTATAGATATATCTCCCATATTTAATATTGTTGATATTTACAAGTATCATGAAGGGAAGGGAAGTGTAGAAGGGGACATACATGCAATGTGTAAGAGACATTAGGATGGATATATCAAATGGTTGAAAAGAAATCTGAGAAAATTGACATAGTGATTGGTTCCCGTTTGACAAAGAGGACAATAGGAAAACAATATATGGAATATTTGGTATGTTTGAAGGATAGGGTTATAGATGAGGCATCTTGGTTGAAAGCTATAGAATTGGCTAAGTATGGTATCCCAATTCCAGACTTGCCAAATTGTTCATAAGTAAAACTATGGAACATTTCACTTACCCAATGTGTTTGATGTGGGAGCATCCAAGTTCACAAGAAATCCTATGACCAAAAATATGTGGGTTTTAGTTTTGTTGCTTGTCTTATTATGAGTTTTGGTATTGTGCAAGAAGAAAGTTCAATTTTCGTTGTTAGTTCCTTTTTTGCTAAGGAGCCTAATGATCTTTTTGGAAGAAGTTAAGGCATTTGAGGATGTCTATAAGAAAGGGATTTGACCAAACCCGAATAAATGCAACAAGAGTTTGGGGAGGCAGACAAACTCATACTTGGATGCCATAAAAAAACACAAGGCATGAGATCATAGTAACCCCCAACACCTCAATAGTTGTAACAGTTCGTCAAACTTTCACTAAGACGTATAACTCAATACCCAAGTTGATATCAGTGCTCGAGATTCATCCAAACCTTGACACTCGAAGACATGGCTTTATTAGTTTGGGATGTCACAACAATGTTTACCTGATAATGGAGAAAGGTTAGAGATAAGGGTTAGGGCCGATGGTTGACACCCAACCATCAACTATGTTGTGGGATTTTAGAGAAGTGTTCACTCAACGACTTCCAAGTTAAAGTATAAACTCTGGCCCCCACTAGGTCTAAGGACACATCAAGCAAGCAAATGATGATGATGGATTTGAGCTAAGATCTTTGACCGATGACAAAGGTCAACAATAGAAGGTGAAACATAGGGTTTGCAAACCAAATGACACCACATGGTGAAGTCTGTTAGCCTATCTACAATGGTTCACCTTCCTAACAAAGAGAGCATAAAATGGAAGGTTTGAACAATAAGTTGGTTGGCCAATTAAGCAAGAATGTGAACAATGTGATTGAAGTGTAGAGTTGGTGAAATGAATAATGAAGTATTGGCCATTTTGATGATTGAAGGTTGGTGTATTGGATCATGAAGGTTGTCGATGGCTATGATTAAATGCTAGTGATTTGAGGAAGATTATTGACAAAAATCAAAATTGTTGGTCCAAGCAGAGAGCTAAAGCAAGGATAGAAGCCTATGATGAATGTTGCATGTATTGAATTATGTAATTGTTTCTATAGTTGAAGGTTGTAAACTTGTAATGGTATTTGAACCTATTGTATTCTTGTCATGAAGTGTTTTTTTTCATCTTGTAATGTGATATGACTATTGTTGTTATTAGTTACAACTATGTTGAATGTTGACTAGGTTGCATGATTAGGCTTATCCTTGGTCACGATTACACCAAAACCAAAGGAGGATATGGTAAATGTGACCATAATCTAAGCATGGACGAATTCCACAGATGGCCTCATGTGCAAGATGTTATTTAAGAGTCTTTGCATGATTAGTGTATGATCTATATGGCATCATGGATTATAAAAGGATCTCCCATTTTCCTCTCTTGCTTAAGTTCATCTGCTAGCCATTAGTACTTTAAGACTTGAGCGTAAGAATCATGGGTGCGGAGCGGCAAGGAGAACGGCGAGCAGGAATCCCAAATTTCAAATCTGGGAATGGCGGATTCCCTGGCGAAGGCAGTCTTTTTGGGGGTGGAACTAGCAATCAGGCAGGATTCCAGACGTCCCAAGGTACTAGAAGAGGACAAGGAGACAATCAAATCGGTGGAAGACAAAGATTCCAAAACCGAGGACCCACACGATAGAGGTAAGGGAAAATAATGGTCTTCGCTTTTTGGAGTGAAGCCGCTAGTTAAAACAGGGCTTCCGGAAGTTAAAAATATTTCCGATCCAGTTACAGGGGTGGTTGCTATTTCTGTTCCGGATAAGCTGGTAGATCTTACTGTCTCTAGTTTAGCCATGACATGAGTTAGACGATTCACTGGTTTTAGGCCTAACATTGACGTTGTTAGGAATTTTATAAGGAGGAAATGGGTTCTCAAGGGTCAAGTGGATGTGGCGGCGTTGCCTAGGGGTTTTTTTTCCCTTTGCTTTTAACTCTGAAGAAGATATGAATAAGGCTCTATGTGAAGGTCCATGGATGTTCGGCAAGTATACTTTGGCTCTACAGAAATGGGCTCCAAACCTTTCTCTCGACGAGTCATTTTTTGTGTCGGCGCCTGTGTGGACTCGCCTCCTGGGCCTTCCACTGGAATTCTGGAATGAGGAAGTCTTTAAGGGGATAGCGAGTTCTTTTGGAGAACTTCTCTCGATCGACCCAATGACTGCAGCTAAATCAAGGTTAGTTTTTGCTCGCATCTGTGTAAATGTTAATCAAACGACAAACATGCCCAAATCTATTGAGATTATATCTAAATTAGGGAAATGGACCCAAGCGATTGAATATGAATCGCTCCCGTTTGCTTGCTTTCATTGCAAAAAATCGGGCCATTGGGCAAAATCTTGTCCCCTTAAGAAGGTTAAGAACAGCAAGAATGATAGTAGTGTGAAGCAGAAATGGCAAACGAAAGAGAAAAAAGGAGACCTATCAGTAGAGTGTGATCCAAATAAGGAAGTGATTGAGCTAGAAAAGGAGGCGAAGAAGGATGTGAATAGTAATAATGAAAAACCTGCTTGTGTCTGTTCTAATAATCAAATAGAAAGTACTAAAGAAGATGAGCAAAGAATAGAGGTAAATAATAAAAACGATCCAAAGGACCAGGAGGTAGGGCCAGTCAGTCAGGAGAAAGTAGAGGAAAGTCCCAATGACGATGTGTCTGCATCATCTCATACAAAAGCAAGTGAGGAAGACTTCAATGAAGTGCAAGATTTTAACCTTTCTAATCTTGAGCCTCTGTTGCTATTAACCAATGGAAGCCCAAAGCCGTTTCAATGCAAAACCCCATCACATAGTGCGGAAATGGAAGTCCTGGAAGGAAATCTTAGGATTCTTGGTACGAAAGGGGGAAAATCGAATAAGGAGGGACCCAATGGAGGTATCGCAACTAGAAGCAAGAATAAGAAAAAGGCAGATGTTGGAAGCCAAAAGAAAAAGCAGGGGAGACCTTCTCTAAAACATCAGAGGGAACAGGAAAGTTGGAAGAACCGTGCTGATGGAACACAGAGTTCCATCGAGTCAGCCCTATCCCTGGTTAAAGTATGAAGATAACTTCCTGGAATATAAGAGGGTTGAATGCCCCTCATAAGCAGGATGTGTTACGTAATATTATAAGAGATCATAAACCGGATGTGGTCCTTGTTCAGGAAACTAAGATGTGTAAGGATAAAGTGGAAAGGATTAGAATATTTAAAAATAATGGAGTTATAGGATCTAGTTTGGAGGGAGCCTCTGGAGGAACAACGATCTTTTGGAACCAGTAAGTAAATTATTTCTGAATTTAATAGGAACTCTGTGCAACTTGAGCATATCAAGGATAACTTTGTCTGGGTTTTAACCAATGTCTATGCACCTAATACCAAAACTGGGAGAGCTAAATATTGGAGAAGCCTTGCTAAAGACAGACTTAACTTTGCTGATAAAAGCTGGATAATAATGGGAGATTTCAATACTCCGCTAAAAGAGGAAGAGAAGATGGGAGGCCTTCCCTTGCAGCTTGATGGTAAACAATATCTTATGGATTTCATTAATGATCAAGCTCTTATAGATGTGGATCTCCAAGGGATTAACTATACCTGGACTAATAGAAGAACCAGAGTTGATCTTATTCAAGTTAAGTTAGACAGAACCTTAATTTCTCCTGAGTGGTTATCAAAGTATAGTTGTTCTTTGGCATCTGTTATCAAGATTGGTTCTGATCATTACCCTATTTCTTTCACTGCCAATTCTTTTTCTGCTGAGAGAAATTTCCCTTTTAGATTTGAAAAAGTGTGGTTATCCCATCCTTCTCTGGAAGCTTGTGTTGCAGATTGGTTATCCCATCCCATTACTTGGTGTTGAGAAACATTATTTTGAAAGCTAGGGAAATTATTGCAAGTTTTAAAGAAATAATAATAGATCATGCCTTTAGAGAGAAAAATATGGTGGCGGACTGTCTAGCGAACCTAGGCGTTAACTCCGAATCTCAAACAATTTGGCACGGGGAAGACATTAATATGAGTATTAAAGAGCTCCTTAGAAAGGATATATTTACGGGGAAAGAAGGACTACATAATCATGATAGTTGATATGAGTAATATATGCTTTGACAGAAAGATAATGATTACTTGGCAAAGTGGCAGAATCCCAATCAAATATAATATCACTTCGCACACTTTGAGGGTCATCTTTTTCAAAATCTTGAAAGACAACGGGAAGAAAGTTTTGAGTTTGCAGAAGAATAGAGGTGAAAGTCTGAAATTGAATATGGGAGGTAATCTAAGGAGGGAGGAACCAAACAACACGTCTAGATGGAAGGATATGTTGAAAGTTTGGGCGAAGCTGGAAAAAGGATCCCTAACGAGTTTCATGGAGAAGCTGGTTGATTACGACAAAGGTAGGGTTAATCTTGTAGCCTCCAAAATTTCTGAAAATTGGAGTAATGGGTCCTTTAAAATCTATGGTGTGAGGTTCAAATTGGACGCGGGCCTCATCGCGACTGTGACAAGTATGCCCCACTCAGGGCTCAATTTTTTTAGAGATCTTAAAGTTTCCAATAATGCAGTAAATCTTTTCCTGCGTAAGGAAAAGGAGGGGGCTAAAATCGGAAAAGCCACAGGGGGTTATTATGAAGCCTCCAATATCAAGAAAATCTGGGGCTGGGTTTTGAATGCCATAATGGAATACATAACGGTTGAGAGCTGCTTTCCGAGGGCCCACACTTATCACTTTGTGTTATTAAACCACTTCAGGCATGAGAAAAGGGTCTCCATGCCCTACTATCTCTTCAGGTCCCTTTCTAGATCACTCAATAAACACAACAAGAATCCCTCGAATCCGGTGCTCCATTGTGGGCTCCTGTTGCTCATTTATGAGCACTGTAAAATCCTTGCCATGCAGGAAAACAAGAGGTTATCCGCTTCTCTAGGGAAAGGCAAGAGAAAGTTGGAGGAAGGAGAACCCAGCAAGGAGGAGGCTACTTCTAGAAACAAAAGCAAGAGTGCCACTGGGACGAAAGCCCATGATGAAAAGAATGAAACAGAGGAAACTGGAAAAGAGGGTAGTGAAATGGAAACGGATGAATCAGAGGGTGAGGACAGTTGGAAAGATGAGGATGTGGGTGCAGAGGATGAAGAAGGTGATAACGAGTCCGACAATGATAGCCCAATTCACAGTGCTAGCTTAGGCAACGACAACCAACCTATGGTGGATTTGGATGATAAGGATAATGAGGAAAAAGATTTGAATTCTGAGAGGGAGAAGAACAAGGAACCCGAGAAGGATATGGCTAAGGATAGTTTGAGCGAGGATAAGGAAAGTGTTGAAGAAGGGTTATTCCTAGATAACCTTAAAAAACTCATTGAGGCTAGATTGGGTTATGACAGATGGACATATGAGCTATTGAAGAACTTGGAAAAATTTGGGAAACAGATGGATGAGAAAAGGAAGGAAGATGACAGGAATCAAAAGCAATGGAAGCAAGAAATGGAGGAAAAAGTTAAAAAAATGGCAGCTCAGATTGACTAGCTGGAAGAAGGGACAGTGGCAATGAAAAACCTGCTGGATATTATCCCGAATATCCTGTTAGCAGTTACAAAGAACCTAGAGGATATTTCGAAGATCCTCGATAACTCCAGCTCTCCCAAACCGGTGGTGGACCTTGACATGGATGAAGATGCAATCGAGATTGGAAGTGGGGAAGCTACACCTAGTGCAGCAGCAAAGAGAACTAGAGCACGTGTTAAGAAAGTTGTTGCTGCTTCTGCTAAGGATAACCCTGATCATAGGGATAATATCAAAGACCTTTATCGGATTCTCAGTAACTTGGCTAATGCCCTAAAAAATATAAACTAGTTCTTTTGTCAGGTCTGGCTGATTTTTTGCTGGTTTTTTGGGGCTTTTAGTTGGTTTTTTCTAGTTATTTTGCTGGCTTTCCTAATGTTTGTTCCTCCTGGTTTCTTAATGCTTTTATCTTGTAAGGTCCTTTTGTAAAAGGTTTCGGGGCCCCTTCAAAACCTGCTTTTACTTAAATCAAAACAATGAAGAGAATGTCATTCATGAAGGATTTCGTCCTCACAACCTCTTGAAGATGAACTCTCCAATCAATACATTAAATATAATATCAATCCAAAATGCCCAAATAGAACTCTTAAGAGTCTTTATAACTTTCCCGGGAGAGCTCACACTCTTTCTAGTCAAATGTGGGATAAATCGATATACTTTCTTTTAAATATTCAAGTCTCCAAGTACTTTTACTAAAACGAAACTTTTAATTTTTTAAATAACTTTTCCCTTTACTTAAGTTCACACATTAATAAAGAGATATTTAATTTAACTTTATTGATAAATAAATTAATAATCACAAACAGTTATTAAAAACTCCAGTCAAAAACAACAACTATTAACATCAGGGTATTATTTATAAGCTCACTGTCAATCTAGACCTAGCCCAGCTGACTTACTATAAATAGTATCTCAAAAATACATCTAAACAATCAGAATTGCTTGCAACTTAAGTTGCCTAGGCCAAATATCCTCAAAATCTCTTAAATGTCCTGGTGAGCCTACGAGACCATGGAGAAATAGGCTAATGAAAACATCATATAACATGTGCTAGAAGGGGGACATTACAGTCTTCCCTCCCCAAAATTGCTTGTCCTCGAGCAATTTCATCTCTAGATGCTACAAAATCTGCTCATTTTCCCATGTGGCATCCTCAACCAACAGATTCTTCCATTTAACCGTATATTCCTAAATCGTCCTCCTCCAAAGTGTCCTTTCCTTGGTATCAATGATTGCCTCTAAAACCAATATCAGTTTCCCCTCCTCATCCAGGTGTGGCAACTCTGCTAATGGAACTACATTATGGCCTAGAACTTTTTTGAGCCTGGAGACATGAAATACATTATGCACCTTATTGTTGGCTGGCAATTCTAACTCGCAGACCACCTCCCTAATGCATTGAGTGACTTTGAATGGACCATAGAATCGTGGCTTAAGTTTCTTAGGACCACTCTTCACAGAAGATTGTCTATAAGGTTGAAGCCTTATATAAACCATATCACCAACCTCAAAGCTACGCTCATCCCTGTGTTGATTAGCATATAACTTTTGCTGGTTTTGCACTTGGTGGATGTTCTCCTTCAATGCTCTCAAGGTGTCTTGACTTTCTTACAGATAAATCCTTTGCCTTGGGTACTCTACTACCCCTGAAGAGAAAACCCATGAAGTTAAGAGCCTCATATCTATACAAAGCCATGAACAGAGTCATCTTAAATTTTAATGGACATATGATAAGTGGTATTGTAGCAATACTCACCCAAGTGCAACCGTCTAAGCCATGCCTTTTGCTGCCCTGACACATAATTCCTAAGATAACTCTCAACCCACTTGTTAACTATTTTTGTTTGGCCATCAGTCTGTGGGTGATAACTGGTACTAGGGGTTACCTCAGTACCACTCAGTCTAAAAAGTTCATGCCAGAACAAACTCAAAAACTTGTCCCTATCACTCACAATGTTTCTAGGCATCCCATGAAGTCTAAACACCTCCCTAAAGAACAAATCAACTACTTGAGTTGTTGCATAAGTGGTTGCAATAGCAAAGAAGTGTGCAAATTTTGTCAACCTATCAACCACCACGTAAATGAAGTCCTTACTCTGAACCTTGGGCAACCCTATAATAAAGTCCATTGATATACTTTCCCACTTCGAATAAGGGCTATAGTAATTCAGTTGGAAAGGTATGCTCATTCTTATTTTGTTGGCAAACTGGACATTCCCTAACATACTTCAGGACTTCATTCTTAAGCCCCTTCCATGTGAATCTCTCTCGGATCTGCCTATATGTCTTAAAGAAACCCGAGTAACTAGCCAATGGCGCATCATGAAATGTCCTCAGAATTATCATCTTCAATTGTGAAGAAGGCACTAAGTAGATTTTGTCCTCGTAGTAAATTAGGTCATCAATCACTGCATACCTGTCATCCTAAGTAGTGCCCTCTATTAATCCTGCTGCCCACGGATCCTTAGCATACTCGACTGCAATCATCTCTCTCCAATCAGCTAATATTGCAACTAAGGAACATATATGTGGCTTCCGTGAAAGTGCATCAGCCACTACATTTTTCTTGCATCAGCCTGTAACTTAGTGATCCATTTCTGCTATCTATCATTGAGATCCCTCTGGCTCATGAAGTACTTAATGTTGTTATGATCTGTCTTAATCACAAATTTGCCTCCTACCAGATAAGATCTGAATTTGGCCAATGCATGCATGATAGCCAACATCTTCTGATCATTAGATAAAGTAGCTCTTCTCCACCCCTATCAATTTCCTACTCCCAAATGCTATGGGGTGTTTCTCCTGTATTAGTATGACACCAATCCCTTCACCTGAAGCATCACACTACAACTCAAATGTTTTGGTGATATTAGGAAATGCTAGAACGAGACAAGAAGACATCACTTGTTTGAAGTGTTCAAAACACCTCTAAGCTGATTTAGACTATTCAAGTACCTCCTTCCTTAAGTCTGTAAGTGGAATTGCTGCTTGTGAGAAACCCTTCACAAACCTCTTATAGAAACTACATAATCCAAAGAAGCCCTTGAGCTGAGTGAGATTAGTAGGTGTTGGCCATTCAATGATGGCTTTAATCTTCTTTGGGTCCACTCTCACCCCATCTGCACTAATGATATGACCAAGGTATAGAAGCTTTGTCATACCGAATTCGCATTTTAACTCCTTGCAATATAAAGTCTCCCTCTCCAAAATAGTTAGGACCTCCTCTAAATGTTGCAAATGTTCTTCCCAGGTTTTATTGAAAATCAAAATGTCATCAAAGAAGATCAATAAAAACTTTCGCAGTTGTTTCCTAAATACCTGATTCATGCAACTCTGGAATGTGGTAGGAGCATTGGTTAGCCCAAACGACATAACCAAGAACACAAAATGGCCATAATGACATCTGAAAGCTATTTTCTCAATGTCCTCTACCTCGATCTTGATCTGATGGTACCCTATCTCAAATCTATTTTCGAGAAATAACATGCTCCATGTAGCTCATCGATCAATTCATCAATCCGTGGTATGGGGTATCTATTCTTAATTGTTTTCTTATTAAGGGCCCTGTAATCAATGCACATTCTCACCATTCTATCTTTTTACTTAACTAGGACCACTGTTGAAGCGAAAAGGCTCTTACTTGGCCTAATATACCCTATTTCCAATAACTCCTTAAAAGCCTTTTCAATTTCATCCTTATGCTTCTTAGGATGACGATAGGGGGTAGTTATCACTAGTTTGGTGCCCTCCTCCAATTCTGTCACATGTTCTATTCCTCTCTCAAGTGGAACTCCACGAGGAATATTGTCAAAGACCTTGGTGTGATTGGATATCACCTTCTGTAAATTTGGATGGTAACTCTTATCTTGCTGCTTGGAAATTGAAGGCATAATAAGACACTTTGCTGCCCACTCTACTTGATCATGCCTAATCAATTGTTCCATCCTCTTGAGTGGTACTACTCTATGTCCCCCATCTGAAAGTCCTCTACGCACCACGTCCCTTCCTTGGTGTTTGAACTTCAACTCCAACCTTTCCAAATTGAAAGTGAATTCTCCTAACGACACCATCCATGTCATGCCAAGAATAACATCATAATCTCCCCTGTCAACCACAAAGAAATCATCTGCCAACTCATAGTCACCCAACTGTATGTGCAGATTAGAAATATTACGAGTACAAAGAAGCTTATGTCCACTAGGTACCATTACTCTGGACTCATCATGTTCATCTATTTGCAACCCTCTCTTAGCTACAAAACTCTCATCAATGAAGTTATGTGTAGCTCCTATATCTATCAAGGAGATCACTCGCCACCCTTATATCACATCCCTCACTTTGAAAGTGATTGCCTTTTGGTCACTTGTAAGTTGTGCAATAGTCATATGATCCTTAGATTCTCTTTCTGATGTGTTTTCTTCTTCACAACTCTCAGAATCAGATTGCTGGTTTGCTTTTTTAGATGGTGATTCTTCATCAAAAAAATACTCAATTTGTTTTGCCTTCACTTTAACAACACACTTATGCAAAGGGTCCCATGGTTCCTTGCAGTGTAAATACAATTTCTTCCTTTTGAGTTCATTTAACAAATCATTGTCCAACCTGTTTGAATCATGTCTTGGTTGATGTGAATCCCTCTAGAAATTTCTCTTGTCCTTATCCTTCTTGGATGGGAACCCCTTTGAATGAAATTTGCCCTTAGAAGTAGAGGACTCCATATCTCTAGCCCTTTTAATGGCTTCCTGTAATGTGGGAGGGTTAAGACCCTTGATCCATCCTCTCAACGGATCTGCTAATCCATCCATGAACTATACTATAAACCTCCTCTCAGATATGTCAGTGACTAAAACAGATATTCTCTGAAAATTTGCAACATAAGTTTCCACCAAACTCCATTGTTTAAGCTGTGCTAGCTCCTTAAAATATAACTTTGGATCCTTTTTATCAAATCTTTCAATTAATCTCTCGATGAACTCCACATAACAGGTAATCTAATCATGTCCCATGGTAACCATTTTGTGATGCCACCACTCATGTGCAATACCATCAAGATGAATCGCTGCATATTTGATGGCTTCTTCCTCTGGCATATGGTTGAGCTTAAGATACGTGTCCACTTTTTGGACCCAAGCTCGTGTTGTAGTCTTCCCCGAAGCATCAAAATATGGTAGAGTTAGCTTCCCTACTTTCTTCCTTAATTCAAAATTTTGATTTTTGTCTCCAATGTGAGGTCTATGTTTCATCCTCACATCAACGTAATACCGTAAAGATATAACTGCTTGGAACTCTACTCCCCCACTCTCCCAGTCTCTCCTAAATTGATCATGTAAGTCTATAATCTGAGGTCATTTTCTGGTTGTTCCTACACCCTGGGTGGAAAGGTAGGTAGAAGAGGTCTAGAGCTCATCGTTCTAGTTGTCTAAGCTACATATCCAAAGTTATCGCCCATATTTCCTCTTCTGTTGTCCCCATTTCCATTTTGTCCACTATTACCTCCATTTTGATTATGGCTACCACCATTATTTCCACTGTTGTTTCCACCACCCAAGTCATTCACATCAATACCCATCCGGCAAGCTATCATCTATGTGGTAGGTCCAAACGATAATTCTATTGTTGTGCTCTTTACTCTGCAAGTTGTTGTCCCTGAACTATAGTGTCCAATAATTGTATAAACCTCTCCTCACCTAGATCCTTTCTCTCAATGATATTGTCAATGTTTTGTTCTCCTGTAACTCCTTGTTCTTCGCGACCTGTATTAAATATTGCTCTATTTCTTCGTGTGTTGTAATGGTGGGTGAAAGGTTGCTGGTCAAATCCAAACATATTATTGTTTGTTCACATTGTACCCTCTAGGATGACAAGATACACTACTCTTATACCACTGTAAGATCCCTTGTCCTTGGCTAGAATTTTCAGTTTTGGGTGTCGACATTTTGTCAAACACTTGGCATGTATTTCTCTTTAAGTCTCATTTTTACTTTTGTTTTCTCTAAAGTTGTTTGAGTTTTTCAATTAAGGGATAGACACAAATTCAACCAACAGTTATAACTATATTGCTACTGTGATATTATTAACAACAAATAAATAGATGCGATTACACAAGTATAACAACAACAATAAGGCAAATGCAAGCTTATAGTTCAACTGGAGTACATTGTCATTATCTTTCACTTATATCTCCAATGAATAAACCACACTAGGAGTTGATAACAGCAGTTCATTCCAATGAATAATCAGCGACCAACATCAACAACAATTACAAAGCCAAACATACCAAGTTCACTGTCACAGATTCATATCAGTCATTTCGTATACTGCAACTGCCATAATATCACCACATCTCCTTCCCTCACCCATATACAGCATATCTCTGAGCAGATACAACTATGTTCCTTAGGTATGACAACCTTATGAATTTGTGTTGAGCAATCACAAAGTATTTTGAGCTGCTAACATCTTTTCTGATGGAGTTTGCAGACCTGTACGACAATAATGGACAAGTACGACACCCTAGTTGTGATTCCCAAATAGTACGACACCGTTGCAAGCAATCCTGAACATGTATGGTAGTCTAGGGTTGCAATAAAACCAATAGAAATACGCAATCTCCAACAACAGATCAGACTTAACCCTTGGCACTCCTCATTTCAAACCCAAACCTTCAGATGAACCCTTTCCTGGCAATTGTAATATTGGCAAATAGAAGAAATTGATATCTCAAGCAATATGATTTACCTTAAAATAAGCACCCAGAAATCCTCCTGACTGTGTCTTTCAACAACAAAGAGAATGTCATTCATGAGGGGTTTCGTCCTCACAACCCCTTAAAGATGAACTCTCCAATCAATCCAACATGCCCAAAAAGAACTCTTAAGAGTCTTTTATAACTTTCCTGGGAGAGCTCACACACTTTCCAGCCAAATGTGGGATAAATCAATATACTTTCTTTTTAATATTCAAGTCTCTAAGTATTTTTAGTGAAAGGGAACTTTTAATTTTCTAAATAACTTTTCCCACATTAATAAAGTTAAATATTTAATTTAACTTTATTGATAAATAAATTAATAATTGCAAGTGATTATTAAAAATTCCAGTCAAAAACAACGACTATCAACATCAAGATATTATTTATGAGTTCACTGTCGATCCAAACTTGGCCCAACTGACTTACTATAGATAGTATCTCAAAAACACATCTAAATTTCTTGCAACTGAACCTGCCTAGGCCAAATATCCTCAAGATCCCTTAAATGTCCTGGTTAGCCTATAGAACCATGGAGAAATAGGCTAAAGACAACATCATATAACGTGTGCTAGAAAGGAGACATTACATAATGTCTCCATCTTTTCAACACTTGTACAATTTCATAGAACCCTTGATCTTTATCATGTACCGAATACTTCTTTGCTTCATTCATTTTTTCACTTAAGTATGCTACAAATTTGTCCTCTTGACTCAACATAGCTCATGTGGTTGTCACACTTGCATCATAGTCAACTTGAAAAACTTTTCCAAAATCTAGAAGTGCAACATTGGCAGTTCAATCACTTTCTCCTTCAACAACTAAAAACTCCTTTCTAATGTAACTATCCAAACAAATTCTCTTCTACTTCCTTTCAATGTTGTCTCTGTGATTGGAGCATGGTTCCCACTAAAACTCCTTATGAACTTCTTATAGAAGCTCACCAAGCCATGAAATATTGAAAGATACTCATAGGTGAAGTCCAATCGACAATCACCTTAACCTTCTCGGGGTCATCTTTTAACCCTTCTTTTGAGACAACAAACCCCAAATATACTAACTCTCCTTTTATATAACAACATGTTTTCATGTTCACCATTAATTTTTCTTCTTTTATCCTCTATAATATTGCCCTAATGTGTAACAAATGCTCTTCCTTTGTCCTACTAAAAATCAAAATATCATCTAGATATACTATTACAAACTTGCCAAAAAAAGGTTTCAGTACCTCATTCATCAACCACATGAAGGTACTTGGGGCATTCATTAAGTCAAATGATATCACCAACCACTCGTATAAACCATATTTGTTTTAAACAATGTCTTCCATTCATCTCCTCAAAATTATTATTTGATGGTAACCACTCTTCAAATCTATCTTCGTGAAGTACTTAACTCCACTCAAATAGTCCATCGTATCATCCATTCGAACAAGCAAGAATCTATAATTGATTGAGATTATTTTGATGGCTCTAGAAATAGTTTACATCGATCATTCTTTGTCCTTTGGTGTGACTATCATTGGTATAACACATGGACTCAAATTTTGTCTGATTAGGCCTTTATCTATCAACTTTTACACTTGTCTATTTATCTCTTCATTATCCATTGGAGTCATCCTGTTGGGAGACTTGTTTGGCAAACTAGCACTTGGTATCAAGTCTATGCAATGACTAAGCTTCTTATTGGTGGCAATCCATCTAGCATCTCAATCAAAAAATTTGAAAGCTCTTCGAAAATCTCCTATACTTCCATCAAAATTTCCCCTTTCTCTATTGTCCTTACCATTGCAAGCTTAGGAATAAAACCATAACATGCTTTCTCTTTCTTCAAGTCCTTCAAGAATTGTTTCCTAACCATGAAGCAAACTCAAGGATTCTTTCCCACTTCTTCCTTTGTATTTTTCATGGGGTTTAGAGTGTACTCTTTTCAACCTTTCTTTATTGCATAACAATTACTTTTTCCATCATGAATAACTTGTTTATCGCATTGCCAAGGTCTGCTTAATAGACTATGGCATGCATCCATTAGCATAGCATCACATAGTATCTCATACTTATAACTGCCTGATGAAAATTCACAAGACATTGCCCATGTACAAATAATTGGTGTCCCTTTTGTAACCATGACACTTTGTAGGGACTTGGATGCTTCATCTTCTTCATTTATAACTTTTCTACCATCTCCTCTAACACTAAATTATTAATGTTATTGTCTATGATGACCTTGCAACATTTACCTCCAAACTTACACTTGGTCTGGAACAAATTCCTTTTGTGTGTTGGTTCTTCCTTCTCTTGCTCTAGTTTCAACAAAATTCTTCTTATCACAAAAGACTCTCCATCTTCTCGATCTTCTCCATTTTTGGATGAAGCCACACTTTCCTCTTTACCTTGGGCCATATGAACTCTGGCCTCTTTTCCTTTATTGCTGCTATGTTGAATTTGTGGACACTCAAATGCCCTGTGCCTTGCTTCTCCACATTAGTAATATGTACCATTGAAACCCTTTGGTTTTCCAAAGTTTCCTCTTCCTTTGGAATAGTCACCTCTACCTCTAGAATAACTTCCCCTTTCTCCAGTTTCTTGAGTGTATGAACTTGTCCACGAGGTACCAGCCTCTTTTTGTTTCATGGGATAACCTCTCCCACTGCTTGATTGTCCTCTACCATGGGAATTCATTCCCAGTCCTCTTGCATTGTTTTGTTGTTTTCTCTTTAACTTTTCTTCTACCTTTAAGGCATATTGGTAGGCTCCTCCTACACTGTGCAACCCAACCATAGTTGTCTCACCTTGTAGGTCATTTACATACCTTGATAATTTATTAGCATCATCTTCCACATGTCCCACTTTAATGCTCAATCGATAAAATTATTTGATGTAGTCTTTTACACTTGGTCTCTCTCTGCTTCAAATTTTGCAATTTTCTAAATAAACTTAAATGATAATCTCCTCACAAGAATTTGTCTTTCATCTTCATCACCATTTGATCCCATGACAATATTTTCTTTCCATCTCCTCTATCAATTTGTTTGAAAGTGATCCCACCATAGGAACACATGTCCTTCAAGTTTTGTGTAGACATTTAACTTTTTTGTCATCTTCAATCCCTTCGAAATCGAAGTACTCCATTTTCAATATCCAATCAACAAGCTCTTAACGTTTTAGACTCCCATTCTAACTTAAAGGATTAATGCTTGGTTTGTTGTGTAATCTTGTGATGGCCCTTAGAAATCGTACTTTTCCTTGATCTAACACACCTTGATTAGCTTCATTTCCTCCTACCACTTCTTCGTCCTCATTGACATCTTTGACATGTACACCTCTTCTTTTCGTTGCTTCTATGGTTTCTAGCCTCACTGTTATCCATCTCAACATTTCTACAATCACTACATCACCACCTCAAAGTGCTCAACCTCTACAATCACAACCTCTCAATGCCATGTATGTGTAGGTTCTCTGTAGTTGTACGTCTTCTCTCAATCTTCTCTTATCAACAACAAAAATCTCTAGAATCCTCTCTTGACATGTTCACAATCTTTGATACTTGCTATAATACCACTTGGTGTAGTCATGACCAAAGATAAACCCAATCATGCAACCCAATCAACATTCAACGTGGTTGTAAGTAATAACAATACTCTTATCACATCACAAGATGGAAAAAAACACTCCATGATAGGAATACAATAGGTTCAAATGTCAATATAGGTTTACAACCTTCATCTATAGTTATAGTTACAAAATTCAATACATCCAACATTCCACACAAGCCTTTGACCTCGCTTTCGGTCTTTGCTCGAACCAACAATTTTGATTTCTGCCAACAATATTCTACAAATCACCAACACTTAATCATAGTCATTGACCACCTTCACATTCCAATACACCCACTTTAGATCATTAAAATGTCCAAACTTCATTATTCAATTTGCCAACCCTACATTTATGCTGCATTATTTACATCCTTAACTAACCAATTAACTTATCGTCCAAAATTTTCATTTTTATGCTCTCTACATTAGGAAGTTGAATGATTGCAAACAAGCCAACGAATTATCTAAATCTTAATTGTCGGCCCTATGTTTCACCTTCTATCGTCAACCTTCATCATAAGTCAAATTTTCCTACTTGATGTGTTCTTAGACCTATAGGGGGTTGGATTTTGTAAGATCCTTTAACTTGGAACTTGTTGAGTGAACACTTCTTTAGAAGCCCACAACATAGTTGATGGTCAAGTGTCGACTATTGGCCTTAACCCGTACCTCTAAACTTTCTCCATTGTCAAGTAAACATTGTCCTAAAATGCATAACTATGAAGCCAAGTCTTAGGGTGTTGAGGTTTGGATGAATCCCAAGCACTAATATCAGCTGGGGTAATGATTGTTATGTCTTAGAGAAGGCCCAAAAAGTTGTTAAACCTATTGAGGTCTTGAGAATTGCTATGATCTCGTGCCTCATACCTTTTATGGCATTGGAGTATGAGATTGTCCACCTTCTTGAACTCGTGTTTATCAAGGTTTGGCCAAATCCCATGCTTCTAGACATTCCCGAATGCCTTAACTTCTTCCCAAAAGATCATTAGTTTCCTTAGCAAAAATGAACTCTTGACTTAGCCAAAATTGAAGAACTTTCTTCCTGCACAATACCAAAACTCACAAGACAAGCTACAAAATTGAAACCAGAAATATTTTTGGTGACACAAGATGCTCATGAACCTAGATGCTCTTGCATTAGGTTTTGATGTTGTATCTAGGTTGAAACATTGGTTGGTCACCACCATACCCACTTAAGTGCACCATTTTTATTTTGCAAAAAGTCTTGTAGATAAAAAAATTGGAATGCTAGGTAAGAAAAATGATCCTTTCCCTCTAGGATAGTTGAAAGTTTTATACGCATATGAGTTTCAATGGTCCCAATGCATTGTTTCACACATTCGACCTCAAATCACAAAGTGTATCTTGTTTTATGGACATACCGCTAGTCATGAAATCTTATATTTTGGAAACTAAAAGAGCCAAGAATAGTGAGGGCAACAACATAGTTAAAATTTATAGTAGAACACGATCATAAACAAGAGATATAAATGCACACTTTACAGCTCGGAGTCTCAAGGCATCTATTTTAGAATAAAAAGGCATTTGCAACATGAAAAGGTCATGGAGTTGTGACATCCTTGAGGAAAAACACCAAGAATTTGAGAGGTCAAAATTATAATAGGTTTTTGATGTAAAACTACAAATATGAAGACAATGAAGTTGAGAATGCAAATAATGAGGAAAAAGTGTGCAAAGACAATGTTTTAACTGCTATATCCAGCACTGGCAAAGAAAAACTAATTAATTCGACAGTAAATGAACCAATGATGAGTCTAACAGATATGTAACAAACTCAAATGGCAATAGAAATGAGGATATTATGTCTGATTTTGTTTGCCAGCAGTATTCCATTCAATCTTGCATGGTTCCTTAAATGAGAAAATGATGAATGGTGTCATGGAAGCACCTCAAGGCTTCAAAAGTACACCATCCAACAAACCAAGGGCCACGCTAATTAATATGTCTGTGAGTGGACCAAATATGGCTGGGCATAAAGCCTTAGACGAGTTATGGTTGTTCTATCATAATTGAGGTTAGACAGATAGGAGTATTTGTCCTTCAATGGATATAACCTTGAGCTCTCTAAAAAGTTTGTATTTCCTGAAGGTAATGGACTGCTTGTGAAAATATTAAGAACATCCTTTTCTGATAAAAAGTTGTTCATGAAGTTGGAGCTCCAAATGTAACTCAAATAATAGAAAAAGCAACCCATGTTTGCCAATTTGTTTGTTGGTGCATAAAAATGTTTGAGCATATGTTTAGTTCCCCTCTGAATTCTACCTGAGTTAAATAATTCATTGAAGGATGTGGAAAATTGATCGGATTCATTCAAGAATCTTGGATGCAAGTAGCGTACCTTTCTTTCCATGTACAAAGAACATCGATGGCTGAAGATTGTAAAAATATTAGATGGCAATCAACCAAAGAGATCCAATTGTTTGGTAGAAAATGAAATGGAGGTCAAGTTCCTAAGATAAACAATTTGTAATGTCCCAATTTTGCGAGCATCAGAGTTTGTAAGAATTAGCCTATCATTTGACCCTCGTAGGCTAATAATTATTGATAGAGGGCCTCGTGTGGCAGTTACTTGGTGATTAGAGACATTACTCTTCAGCTGGATTCAGGTTTTGGCCTTTGCACAGGTTTTTTGACTCAGATTGGCACACTTACTATTTATAGTAAGTTACTATTTTGGGAGAGTCAGGGTTCCTATTAATAGAAAGACACCTGAGCAGAGCTTATTGGCAGTGTCGACCTTGATTGGGCCTTTGCAGCTATTTCTAGACTCAGTTCCACATACTTACTATTTATAGTAAGTCACTATTCAGGGTTTCTATTTTTAGACAGGCATCCAATCACATGGAGAACAGGGAGAGTCGACTCCTGGCTCAGACGGCTTAGCAATCAAACAAGTACATCAAAAGATATTAAAGTTTAAGTGACTTAAGTGATTTATTTAATATTTTAATATTATTATAAAGTTCTAAAGTAACTTTATAATAATAAAGTCACTTTAATATAATAAAGTGCGTTAAGTGAATAATTTAATGTGGGAATAAATCTTTTATCCCACATTGGCCAGGAAGGTGTTTGAGCTCTCTTAAGGAAAGAATAAAAGGAAAGGCAAGAGTTCATTCTCGGCATCCAGTTGATGAATAGTTTTTTGATTGATTTTTATTGTGGAGCCTAGGGCTTTCGCAATTTTCTTCTTTGATCATAGGAAACGAAAACTTCCTATTGATAGCAATTTTAAAGGTGTGAAATAACACCCGAATTATTGCAGTTGTGGAAAAGAATACTTCAGTTCTTTCATTTGTGCAAATTGGTGAAGTTTTCTACAAGGGTTTGAAGTTTATTGTTGGAGAACATTTATAATTGGTTGTGAATCATCCTTCTTTGGCACATGGAGTTATATCATTCTTGTTGGGAGAGATTATCAACAAATTATTCAAGGTTTTAAGAGCAGATTGCAAGTTTGTGCTTGCTGCTACAGTGCACGTGAACAGTGCGTGTAAACGGTGCCGCACTACAGTATTTGTGCTTGATTCCGATTGCAACTTTCATCTCCATCATCGAGCATCACTATTATCAGGTTCCTCTTGCATTTAATTTCAGTATTTAATAGACATTCGAAGTTGGTTGTATGCTGCCTTTGTACTCAGACCTGGGTAATTTTGTTTCATATCATATTCAGCTGTCAGCCAAGAGTCTTGGCCCTTTCATATCTGTGGTACTTGGGACATCAATAAAAAGGAGTTGCATATGATATATTTGTAGTATTTATTTCAGTTTGCAAGATAACTGTTTGTCTTAATGTCCCTAGCTGAAAGTCAACATTTCATAATAGGAATTGCATGGCAAATGTTCGATAAAATGCTTATGGCTGTAGCTCTCATTTCCATACTCTAGTTTGCAGCATATGTTATTTGCACTTTCTTTATTCCTTGGTGAAACATCATTGAAAACTCAAGCAAAACCCAAACATTGAAAACATTGTAAAATCAAAAAAAGGCAGAAAATTGTGGTTGGTTAGAGTCCACCAGGTGTGGGTTCTTACACAATTTGGCAATTTGATTGTTGCACTGGTTTGCAAGCTGCTCTCAGTGATGAGAATCAGATTGATACAAGCACATAGTGTCCATGTTTTATTCTAAACTGACTCTTTTCATCATAAGTGCATAGTTAGGGTTCGACTTTTTATTTAAGATGTCGAGGCTCAGGGCTCAAATGAATGCCACATGTTTTCTATACTCATCCTGTTACTAATTTAGCCGCTAGAGAAACTAACTTGGTTGGCACCCTAGTTTGCAGTGTTTAATAGGTACACCACTCACTCACAAATGATTCCAATGACTCGGGGAGCACTTCACATGAAAAGACAAATCACCACAACCTTGTGAACGGTAAAGGCCTTACTCTGATCTCTACGTACCTAGAAAAAGGCATTTTTCAAACTACTTTCTTGATGTACTTCAGTATTTAAGTAATTCTGCCTTTGGATGTTTGATGTAAACATACTTGGCTCTTCATTCATGTAAACAGTTACTTTCTGGTTTTAAAAAGTTAAAAATCATATTGGTCCCTTCAGGCCTCAATGCTTCTATGGATGATAAGCGACTGTACACATAGTCCTTGGACGTTTCTCATATTCTTCCTTGGAAATTGTTGTGACCTTTTTCACGCATCACCCCATTGCAAATGGGGACCCTCCCTTTTTCCTGCTTTCTAGGGTTTTTGTTAGTGTCTCGTGACCTTCCGCTTCAGTTTTGCTCAATTCTGTCAAGTTTTGAACTATTTGAGTCTTAAGGATTGAAAGTCAGTTTTTGCAAGCCAAGTGATAACAGAGTCTAGACATCGTCAAAGTGCCCATAAATGCCAAAGGACGAAGAACACAATTGATTTGAGTAAATTCGGACAACTTCCTATTTTTGGAAAGTTTGCTTTTTCCTACTTTTTAGGAAGTTTCGTTTTTGGCATTTTTAGCTCGATCCTCGGGATGGCTATTTTTAGAAAGTTTTTCCCTTTTTTTTAGGGATGTCTGCTTTTTGCTTTTTTAGAGTGGGGACCTAGGGTTTACACCAACACCACTGACCTGCATCGATTGCGATCGAAAACTTTCAAGTTTTGACCCAAAAAGCTAAGTTCCTATATTTTAGGGGTCAGGACGTCTCGGATGGGTTACTTGAGTATGGATTTCAAATATCATATTAATTTGGCAAAAATTGAAGAAGTTATTAAATTTTAAAGTTTTCCAAATATTTCTAAGTCTGGCTAATGGTGTTTAATGTTGTGACAGGAGCTTCTCAAAGTCCGCCCTATGGAGATGAAGTCTTCCAAAGTCCATCCATGGTACTTCAAGCTCCAAAAGTCCGCCCAAGGTGAACTTCAAGAAGTCCACCCAAGGTACAAAGGCAATGGTCATGTAACTCCAAAAGTCCGCCCAAAAAAAACTCCGCCCATGAAGAAGGTCCAAGGAGGCAAGGAAGTCCGTCCAAGGTGATGAGTGAGGATGCCTAACTCTAAAAAAAGTCTACCTTCCTAAGATCATGGGTCAAAGGTATGCTTTGCAATGAGGTTTATGGTTCCTAAATGCTACAAAGTCCGCCTTATGCTCCTAAGTGTGAAGAACTCCGCCCAAGGTGATTAATGATGGATCACAACCTAAGTAAAGTCTGCTCAAGAAGATAGCATTTGGTGACTAAGTATCATAAAACTCTACCCAAGAAGTGAGGGAAATAACAAGGTTAAAAGATTCTCAAGTCAAACAAAGTCCACCTAGGCTGCAAGAAACATGCTTCCTAAAGTTCGCCCTGTTGCAAATGGTTCTCAAACATCACAAAGTCCACCATTTGCAAGGAGAAGAGGGAGAGAAGCGATGAAGTCCGCCCTTGATTAAGTGAATGGTGCACAACCTTGGTGAAGTCCGCCCAAGAGAATAATCAAGGTGCACATCCCTCACCAAGTCTGCCTAGAGCACATTAAATGGTGCATCAAATCAGTGAAGTCTGCCCAATCTGCAAGGTAATGTGGTGCATGAAATCTATAAAGTCCGCCCCACTGCAAGTAAAGCTCACAGTGATCAACAAAGTCTGCCCTATGGTTAAGAGCTCAAGCATAAGAAGATGGTGCCTAACTCTCAAAAAGTCCACCCTACATCAACATTTGATGGTTCCCAACTCTCAAAAAGTCCGCCCTCCAAAAGGTCATACATCAAACAAAGTCAACCCAGCTATCAAGTATTGAAGTTTGAACAAAGAATCAATTTTAGAAAGTTTTGAGATTTTGAAAAGTTTTCAAAATTCAAAAAAGGAAAGGAATGAGTTCGATTCATAGAAACTTTCTTATTGAACTAAACTCAAACTCGATTCAAAATCAGAACTTTCCTAAGGGCTAAACCCAACTAAAAATAAAAAATAGAAACTTTCTCAATAAATTGAAATTGACAAGGAAACAAGATCATTTATCGAATGTCTAAGTTCGATGTATGGGATGAAAATAGAAACAAGATAAGTTCGATCTAGGATGGATGAACTGTGTTTCTAAATGCAGAATTCGAAATTACTTTGGAGTTTATACTTATAATGAATTGGTCATTCATTTCATTCATCTCAAAGGTTCGAACTTGGAGAGCAAAATACTTTTGGAGAGAAAGATTTCAAGAGTTTTCAAAAGATTCCAAGGGTCTTAGAGAGTGACTCAAGGCTTTTCAAAGACATTTCAAGAGCAGATTCGAAATTTTCTGAGACAAGATTTCTAGACGAAGCAGCATCCTTTCTACTCATTTCTTGTCTAGATTTTGAAGGTGACAAGGGGTATTCAAGGCAGATTTATAGAGTTTTCAGATACTTAGTCTGATTTTCACACATTTTCTAGGATTCGAATCTTATTTCAACATTCATTTCACAGATTTTGGGACTAAGTTGTTCATTTTCAGAGTAATCAAAGACAAATTTAACTCCCAAACTTTCAAATCAGAATGAGTTTTCAAGGATTTCTAAGTGTTTCCAGCTTGTTGAAAGCTAAAAGTGTTGAGGAAGTGGAGAATCAGAGCACACTCTACCGTCAAACCTTCAAAATTTACACTCAAGTATGGAACCTTAACTTAATTTTCTTTTGGTTTTTGCAGGTTTTGGATGATGGCTGAACGCAATGAATGTTTGAAAAGCTGAACTTTAGATCACATCAATTTATATTTGTGAGGAGTTATCCAAAGCTTTTTACCCTCCTCCTGCGCAACATAAATTGGCAGTTGAAGGTGGGATCATCGCAGAAAACACGAATGAAGTTTCGAGCCAAATTTAGAGTTGAAGACAGGTCCACAAGCAAGGTTCGTCCGAGCATAGAGATGGCCAAAATTTGGCTAAGTATGAGAAATACTTCACGAAGGGATTCTTCCTAAATTCAAGGCACTTGAAAGAATCTCAAGGCATCAAGAAAGAAAAGTTCCCAGACTTGGTAAAAATATAGAAAAGAATTTTGGACTTCTTGGGAAATTTCATCCATAATTCCAAACCTATTGGAGCAATCAAGACAATTTCTTGAAGGATTTCATCTCCTGAAGAAATTGGAAAAACAAGCTCCCAATCAAAATCAAATGGTGACAAGAAGAATCGAATTTCCATACTTAGGCGATTTCTTCACACAAATTGGAGAATTCAGAAAAGACATCCAACATGCTGAGGTGGCACCTCGTCATCTTCCAACCAATCAGATTGTTCCAAGTCAGCATGTCCAGGTTCAATGAACTTGACTATCTAGAAGCTTCTAGAAGGGCACACTTCACAATGCAACAACCTTCTATTTTTATTGTTGGTTCATATTTAGCAAGAACAACAAGTGTCCCCAAATGTAATTTTCTCATTGGTCGAGGGGTAGTTAGTTTTGGGAAACCCTAATTAGGGTTTGTAGCTTTCAATCTGGGCCCTTGATCACTATTTGATCTTGGTCATTCATTGTTTCTTGGAAAACTATATAAGGCTACCTCCTTTCATTTGGAAAGTGTGAGGTTTTTGATATATTGTTGCGTGAAGGTCATTTTTTTCAAATAATACATTGCATGTGCGCTTTCTCTTAAGGCTTTGTAATCTCTGTTATTTGAGTGATTAGCATGGTTTCAATTTCCTCGACACATTAATTAGAAGTTAATTTAGATTTGCTTTCAAAGTTGTTAGAATTGAATGAAGGATTTGATAAGTATTAATTAACGGTGTATCTCTACTCATACTTTTGGTGAATGGATGATTTCCACTTCACCGTGCAAAGTTAGTCTGAGCCTATCCCCTGTGTATGCCAAAACTTCGATCATAAGCACAACCCATTGAAGATTGCACCCGCTTTGTGTAGTTGTCCTTAGTGTGGCGAAGCAAAGTGCAGTTTCCCGAGAACACCTAGTTAATACCGTCTCCAGAATTCGTAGGTTTAGATCAGCTTTCTTAAACCCTATCCCTTTTTCCCTTTTTTGAAAGTCTAAATCTCGGAAAATCCAAAAAAAAGAGAGCCTAAAATTGATAAATTCATTTTAGTCCAGAAGCTTGAAAGACATTTGTAAACGTAAGTCCCCCTTGAGATTTTCAGCATACACTACCCAAGTAGCTATCCCACTAAAGTCGCTTGTTCGCACATGTAGACCTTGGAATCAGCAGTGATTTTTTGGGAGAGGATAGAGTACCTTTGGTTATCTTATTCTAATGTTTGGTAGATGATAAAACAGACACCAACAGAAATAAGAATTTAGTACAGTTAATAAAGAGAATTCTAAAGGTAATACATGTTAAAGGCTTGGCTTTCTCCTTGTTACCTAGCAGTTAAGGTCCTACAAAATTAAGCTTATTAATGTGGCAAAAAGATAATTGTATTGAATAGGGTAATCATTTTGCTTGACAGTTGTATTTTGTCTACCACTTACATGAGCAGTGGTCCATCATCATTATGGTTACACAATATATTCTGTATGCAATTTGTTATACACCTAACACATAACAAAAAAGGAGCAACTACTGATTTTGCAAATAAAATTTAACAAGTGACAGTAATGATGATGGAGCTGTGATATAAAAAATCGACATAACAGGATTATTTGAAACCCCACTCATTATGAAATCTGTTCAATTATAGTTCTGATCCCAAATCCAGTTGCCCTTGAAAAGTCAGAACTATCGATTCATTCCCAGAAACATCACCTGGACCATTTCTGGGAAGGGGACAAACATATGGCAGACTACTGATTTTTTTTTTCAATTAAATCAAAACACACTTTTTTTTTAATCGGTATAATCCAAAGACAAACTTAACCTAACTAACTTTTCACCTGTTTTTGACCCCTCCCTTGAGGAAATGAGAAAGAGGCACATTCAATTTTTAAGAGTTTTGTCTTTTAGACTTTTTAAGATATCCAAGGGATTCCTTAGTTGCATGCTTCTGTTACCCTGACCGCTGATGTTTGGCTTTGTTTCTCAAGAGAGGGAAGCATGAAAATGGCAGTCTTTATAAAGTTCTTATATATCTCCCTTCAAGTTGATATCAGTTAGTGAGGAAGTCGTGTGTCTTGTTGTTACTGTGGATGCCATGCTGAAAATAGTAGACCCGTCTGGCTGTGCTCCAACACCAGGGTTTTCCTGAAACTGGCACCACATCATTAAATCTAGTTGGGGGCATCTAATATTCACTTTTTTTCGCCATGCACAATTCAGAAACCATGATCAGAGTTGAAAATCACTTATCTATTTCTTCAGTCAATCTAATATGTTGCAAGCTAGGAGAGTATCTCCTCTTATGTTTTCTTTCTTTTTAACTTCTTAAGTCATGCTCTCTCTTCCACTAGACATTTCTTATCCACAAATTCTGCAACCAAGACAGAGGCTACTTTAACACACAGTTTAAGTAGGCAACAGAGCTCTTGATATATCTAATACACACAAAACTGCATGTACTTGCAAATACACAAAACACGTCATCAGTAAGGGTTTTTAATTCCTGATAAAAAAATGAAGAATGCAACTATTATAACTTCCTTGCAGAATTGCATGGGATTTACAAGACATCTCATCCCATAATATAGTATATGATAACATCATCACACTAGGAGAAAATAACAGCTTCAAAACAGAGGGTGACCCTCCTTAGGTTGGGTCATGGTTCAGCTTAAAAATTTAAATAGCTCAAAACAAACCAAGGCTTTTCTTCAAAATGCACAAGAAAAAAGTTTTTTGGCAAAAAGTGGTTCTCGATCAATATATTTTTCTTTACAACACATTTGTGAAATCAAAACCATTTGGATCAACTTGCTGAATTATCTTCCCAGTACTTCTCTAGAAGGATAATTGTAACATTCCTATCTTGTGCAAAAACATATTGTCAAACCATAAACTCCTAAGAATAAGATGAAAACATAATGTTTACCTGACGGAGTACCAGTTGCTATAATATCCCCTGGTTGAAGGGTGATACCAGAGGAGATGGTCTCAATCAACTCCGGTATTGAGAAAATCATGTCAGATGTCCTGCCATTCTGCTTGCACAGAAAAATCATTTTAGAGTATGTCAGTGTCCGTGCCACCCACAACATGGTTCTCTATTATTTATTAGCTACATACCTTCAGGATACATAAATGACTGTTTTTCTTTCCATATGAATATTTACTGAAAGAAGTACAACAGATGCAAGGCACTTAATAGAAAAAAGAAAATAAAGAAAAGATAAATTGGTTTTACTCCGAGAAGTAGACCATCCCCACCAACATATTCATACCATTTGATGACTAAAGCATAATTATATAAATCAAAATCAAACATCAATACAGAACTCAAAATCTTTTGCAATATGTAGAATCTTATGAAATGATAACAGCTAGGTTTCTTCAATCTCATCAGCAGGCATCTTTATAAAATGGATGTACAATAGTGTTCCACGGGGGCTTGTCCCCTTAGAAAAGTGGTATTTCTAGAAATAGGGACATGCAGGAGACTTGGGGATGGCTGGGAAAAATTCTGCTGGCTGTCCCTCCACCACCACCCCCAGGTAGCACACATCCCCAAAATGCTTCCCACCAAGAGGGGAAATTCTCGAGACATATCTCTTATTGGGGTATTGGCGAGGCATTGAGAATCCACAAGACTTCCAAGAAACTCCCAGAAGTCTCTCAAAAGTTGATTAATACTAGTCCAGTTAGGATTGTCTTTTGTGTAGCATTTACTTTTGCATTTCATGCAGCCTAAACTACGAAAAACAAAAAGGAAATCATTCTGTCTTGAGCCCATGCACGATGGAATATGTAGAATTTAAAATTTAAACCAGAAATTTCATTTCTTGCAATGTCACTATGAGTTCTCATAGCATGAGCATGAAGAGGATCAACAAGAACCTATGGGGGTTAATTTTGACTCTCAATACAATTAGTAGGGGAAGTGTGGCCAGTGAGGTAACCACTATCAGGAGTGCACATTTTAATTGTCCTTCCAAGTTATTGGAACAATTTGCTAGGGGTCCCTATGACAATAAGTCCCCTTTAAGACAACTTGCAACCAAACTACAAGCAAAACCAAAGGCAACGGGGGACACTAGGTTGTGGAGATGGCATTTCTATAAACTTGAATTTCAAGGCAACATTACAAGAGACGATGCACACATCCTTCACATCTGAGGCAAACGCGTGGAGGTATGTGGCGAATTGTCACTCAAAGGGCTGAAATAAATAGATTGTGGCATTGTGATGAAGACAAAACATTTGTATCTTTTAGTTTGTCGCCTAGGGATCCTACTCCTACTAGGACTTTCAAAGAGCCACAACTTCCTACTTTTCCATCTAGTTTAGGGAAAACAAAGCCTAAGGGGAAATGTAGAATAACTACTAGTAGTGATGTTGCAAAAATGGGGGTGTAGTTATTCAATGTGCAAAATAAGGATGAGGCAAATAATACCATTGCCAAATTTTTATTTGCCAACTGAATTCCATTCCACATGGCTCACTTTGCTTACTATATGGATGTTCGGGCAAAGATAATAAGAGCAAGACCATCATATTGCTGCTAGGGAAGATAAAATTGAGGACAACAATAAGAATTACTCCAAGATTAATATTCTAATGGAGAAAATAAAAGCTACTTGGGTCACTAATGGATGCGACATAGTCATGCATAAGGAGATAGACATCAAGCATCATCCACTCATTAACATCATGGTCACATCATGTTAATTTTCCTTGGGTCATTTGACTCAAAATTCCTGGGTGGCTCAAGTAGCTTAGTTTTCTTTAGTTCTAGCAATATTCGTGAGATTACAGTGATAATCTCGTCGGGGCTATAGACACTCGCTAGCAACGAGGCTCTATCCAGGATGCTTATGAAGTACAGACAAACTATGTAGCTAGTCACGACAGATCCTAGTAGTCACATTGTTCTTGTGAGCCGGAATGAATACATTTGCAAACACATGGGTAATCAAATACAAGGTGCCTTGATCTGGTTCGGGATTCTTCTTCCTCCTTATGTATGTTTTCTAGTCTCTTGATAGGTTGGGTTGATTGTTCTGGAGGTTCTAAGTGTGGATTGTGTCTTCATCTTTGAAATGTTCAGGAACATTTATTCGAGGTGGCGCTAGATGTTGTGACATTTTCACACATTGTCCCATTGCAAATAGGGACCTGTTGGTGGACGTTTTATCATATACCAAACATTTAGAATAAAATATCCAAGGATACTCTATCCTCTCCTGAACAAAATCACTACTTGTGCCAAGATTGCGAGAAAGACCACAAGGCGACTCCAAGGCCTATATGTGCAAACAAGCGACTTTAGTGGGATAGCTTCTTGGGTAGTGTATGCTGAAAATCTCAAGGAGGACTTATGCTTATCAACTGGTATCATTCACAAGTCAAACTTAGGCGAATTTATCAATGACTGGTCTTTGTTTTTGGATTTTCTGGTTTAGGACTCCAAAAAAGATAAAAAAGATAAGGGTTTAGGAATTCTATACTACTTCTAAGCTATTCCTATGAACTCAAGAGACGGTGTAGATAGGGTGAGACTGGTAACAACGCTTTGTTTCGCCACACTAGGACAACTATGCAAATGCAATCTTCTAGGATTGTGCTTAAGATTTTCACACTCATGAATAATACCAACAATTGAACAATATTACTCAAAGTAGAAGTTAAGCATCCACATTTAAAAGCTCAGGCTAACTTTACACATTGAAAGGAAATCATCCATCCAAAGAAAGTATGAGCAAAATCTCACCAATCTATACTATCAAATCTATCATTCATCTAACTACTGAAAGGAAATCTAATCTAAGTGTTGAAGGGAATATGCAATCATGCAACCATTTAGCAATAAAAAGATTTCAAGACAATACTGATAATGAACTTTTATTACTCAAATAGCTCTACGCAACAATTTCATAAATCTCTCCACAACAACAATGAAATGAGAGAATGAGAGTTTATATAGTTTTGAAAGCAAAATAAACAGCCGAGATCAATCTAAGATCAACGGCTTGTTGTGACCTTTTCACACATCGCCCCATTGCTAACGGGGACCCCCTCTTTGCCAGCTTCTTGCATTGTTAGGTTAGGGTTTTGGCTGCTTAGTGGGCAATTTTGCATTTCCCGTGCCCGAGTCTTGGAGTTTTGATCATGCCTAGTGTCGTCTAGGGTTTTTCAAGTGTTAGAATCAAGTTGCAAAAGATGATATTTTTAATGATCCTAAGTTTTGCTAAGTGTTAGACCTATTGAACGTTAACGTGTTTTTAAACACGCGCATCAAGTGATTTTAAAGTGCCAAGGTATTCACAAACCTTTTGGAGTTGTTTTCTCGCTCCTAGGGTAATATTTAGTTGGTTTCGCACTTTATTCCAATATTTTCCTAGCGTTTCGCTCATATTTATGGAAAATTAGTATAAGTCCAGTCAAATTTAAAGTTGCTGAGTGATTTTGAGTGGTTAAAATGATAAAATCCTAAGGGAAATCCTTATTCCAAGGGTTAAAGGGTCAAAATCCATGCTAGAGGTGTTTTTCCCCTCACATTCCAGACTACCCAACCCATTCCCCCACTCAAAATCCATACTACACATGGGTTTCCCCTGAAATCCATACTGGCTACTAATTTCCCCCACTGTTTATCCACACCTGGGTCGAATTTCCCCTAGAAGTGTTAAAATTTGGCTAAGTGTCAGGATTTATCCAGACTGCCATCGAATTTCCCCTGGGAGTGCGGACTGGTAATTCCATGCTTGGGTCGATTTTCCACCAGGATTTTTGTGACGACTAAGTGAGGATTTTTGTCCGGATTTTTATCCAGACAGGGATCGATTTTCCCTTGAGCATTTTTGTAAGGATTTTTGTCCGGATTTTCATCCAAACAGGGATCGATTTTCCACTAGGAACATTATGAAGAGTTTTGAGTCCGGATTTTTGTCCAGACTAAGGTCGAATTTCTACCAAGGAGGTATTTTTTCAAGTTAAGTGAGTTTTGAGTGTGGATTTTTGTCCAGACACACATCGAATTTCCCCTGGGGGGTGATTTTTGCAAAATGAGTGCATTTTTGTCTGGATTTTTGTCCAAACTCATATCGATTTTCCCCTAGGAGGATTTTTATGTGCATTTTGATGAAATTGAGCATGGATTTTTATCCAAGCATGGGTCGAATTTCCCTTATGGGGCAAATTTTGACACTTGAGTGATTTTTGAAGGGATTTTTTAATCCCAACAGATATCGATTTTCCCTTGCAGGCTTTATTTTGGATTTAAATTGCAATATTTTAATAAATAAGCCCCATTTTGATTGCTTTTAAATATTTATTAAATGATTATTTAAAATTTAAAAGCAAATTTAATAACTTGCAATAATTATTAAATGTTTGAACCTTCTAGAAGCAAGTTAGGGTTTCACCAAGCAAGTATTTATACAAGTGTTTTTTTTATCCCACATTGCTTGTGTGGTGAAAGTTGGAGGTGAAAGCAAGTATATGAGAGGAACTTCAGCATTATTTTATTATTATTTCTGCCAGGTGTCTCCATGAAAGCGATTTTTCTCCAAGTTGGGCGAATTTTTTAGCAAGGCGTTTTGTGAAGTGTGGGATTGAGGATTTATTTTCCTCCATTTTTTCCAGCTTGCTGAACTATTCTCCTTGGCTGTCATTAAAGACCAGTTTCAGATTTTCGATTTTGCTAAATTTGGCGATTTTTTTCCAAATTTAGCATTTTTTGGTGAAAGTTGGCAAATTCATGATTGGAGACTTGGGCGATTTTTCCTCCACCATTCGTGCTCGCTGTTCAGACCTTCATTGCTGCAGATTGCTGCCATTGACAACAATTTTCCAATTTTTAAGTTTGGCGCTAGACTTGGGAAAATTTCGATTTTCCTTGGGAGGTGTTTTGGTGCCATATTTTGATGATTTTCATGCATGTTTGGTGGCTACCATCACTTCCAGCCTGCTGATTCGCTTCTGATCTGAGGTTTGCTTCAGATTTTGACCTCCATTAATGGCTGCCATTAATTTTCAGACTTAAGTTTTTATTGCCCAGCCAATTCCAACTTAAACATTTAGCATTTGGAGGTGTTTCATGGAGTTTTTGTGCACTTTTTAGACCATTTTATCACTGTTGTAGGTCTAAAAATCCATTGTTAGGTGGTTGTCCTCAGAAATTTTCATTTCCAGCCACCTAACCAATTTTGGCGAATTTGCTTGGGGCTGTTTCCTTAGCAATTTTTCATCATTTTCAGGGATTTAAAACCACTTTTCAAGGTGTTGGTAAGTCTGAAGTGTTCGATTTTCAGACTTATCCTCAGAAAACTAAATTTTACCAGCCATACTTACATTCCAGAAAATGATTGTTTTCATCAATAAAACTGATTTTTATTGATTTTATGCACATTTTGAAGATTACCACCTGTTTTAAAAGTCTGATTTTCAGGTTGTCTTCGGAATTTTTGACCTCCATTGTTGACTGCGGAAGGTGTCTTCAGACATTCATTGTGTGAAAACACAATCTTTCACACCTTTCCTAAGTCATCATCAATCCGGTATACTCCTTTGCACTTTAGCTTGCATATTTTCTAAGCGTAAGGAGGTATAGATGAATTTTATGGAAGGCTTCCATGCCTTAGTGTTGTCACACTTTGAACTTAATTGCTAAAATTTACCAAGTGTATGGATTATTTTCCCGACTCCATGCTCTAAATTAGCTAAATCTTTAGAAAGTAAAGAATTTTATTACGAATATTTTCCTAAATCTAACTTCGGGCTTCGTACAGGTACGATGTCAAAGTCAGGATACAAGGAAAGTAAAGAGCTGTTGAAGACGCTGGAGACTGGATTTTATCCAAAGTTTAAGATTTCATCCAGATGGAAGGAGATCGTTGATACAAACATGCATTTCCTGGACTTCGACCAGATGCAGCATCAGATGTTCGGAGTCAGAGATCAAGTTCCTTCCCCAGCATATGCAAATATTATGAAGAGTGGCATTTTCCATGCCGTTGGGTTTCCACAATCCATACAATGCAGTGAGTTGATACTGGAATGTGCAGGATGTTACGATCCGCTCACAGGAATGATTAAGAGTCCCAAGGGCGTTGTCATCGCCTACCTTGCTGAGGATGCCATTGCTAAGGTGTTCGGAATTCCACGCGGAACGGACATGAAGGATGTGACCAAGGAGAATTATGCAGACAGATACACGAAGAAGATGGGTGTATGTAAGAATTTAATTAACAAAGAGTGGATGATTGAGCCTGGGTCTCATCATTCCAAGGCTCCCAAGACACTTATGTGCATAGATTTTAAAGAGGAATATAGTGATTTGATATTCCTACTCAACAGAGTGATGGGGATGCCACAAGGAGCAATATTTCATGGATAGATGTTCTACCTCATCCAGGATTGTCTTAGAGGAACACTAGTGAATTGGTCCAAGATTATAAGTGATAATCTGGATTTCCAGCTGAGGAATGTAGAGCGGTCCAAGTCATTCGCCATGACTTCCTACCTGGTGTACCTGCTTGCACGATTTGTTTCATACAGTGGATTAATATGCAAAGGTGAAGTCAGGAATGGGCAAGGACAATTTAAGAGTTATGAATGCTACCCCCAGCTGAGCATGCACAGAATTGAAGACTACAAGCGAGTGAATGATGCATTCACTATGTACATCACGCGGATGCTGCAGGGTGGAATCCACAAAAGATTGTCCAAGGAGGCAACCGAGTTAATAGAAAAGTATGGATCATGGTATATACAGTTTCCCACTTTCACATACCTCAGGATTCATGGGTTTCAATCTGAACCCTACAGACTTCCTAGGTATCCAACTGACAGAATGATATCGTTGGAAGTGGTGAGACAGCTTCTAGAGTTCGATGTTATCCAGAGAGAGAAGCACAGGACAAGAATGACATTCCCTATTTCAGTTGGGAAGACGTTAGAGGTTTGCCAATCCGTCATAGCCGCCAGCACTGTAGGTGAGGAGATTGCATTCTACAAATTTGCAACATATAAGAAAAGAGAAAGATTCGATACAGATAAGAAGGTCGAAAGGATCAGGGGAGAGAAGTTCACTCATAAGGTTGACATAGAGGATTATTGGGCTAACTTGATGGACGAATAAGCAGTGAAGAGAAGAATGTGGTCCAGAATGTCAGTGGATTTCATGAGGAAGTGTGGACTTTTCCTCATCCCTGATCAGGTATTAGATGATAGAGATCATACACACCCACATTATGAGAATGAAATGAAGAAGGCAATCCTATTGCCAAATTGGTCAGAGTCAGAAGAGATTGACCTGAATGTATTGATGAGAGAGGTTTTGAATTTCTCCTGCACATGGGTAGATATGCAGATGAATAAGTTGGTTGACATGGGTGTTCCCTTCACTTATGAAAGGATGAAGCCGAAAGAGTCTACTTCCGAGGATGATCAGAGGATTGTCAGTGATGTCAGGATTCATGCAGACGAAGAGAGTCAAGCTCCCAAGACAAGGAAGAACACACCTGGAGAAGTCAAGGCCAGAGGGAAGAAGATTGAGGAGGTGAAGAAGAAACAAAAGAATATTACTCCAATTATCATTCCTTCACCCCCTCCCAGTGTCTCATCAATCGAAGTGATTGAAGTAACAGATCAGAATAAGGAGACTCGGCAATGTTCCAACACAGTGATACTACTAGAGAATATTCAGGAATTTCATGCCACAGCGACATCTGCACCTCCTGATGAGAATAATGATCAGCCGGAATCCCCTACTGTCCTCTTGGAAGTTAGCTTGGGAAATGAAGTATATGATTGGACTAGGAAAAATCCTGATGATAATGAGGATGTTATCTCGGCATTGAAAGGACTGGATCGAGAAGTATGTCTTGATGATGGTATGGAAATGGCCACTATTCCTGAATGGCTGAGGAGAAGCATGGGAAAAAGTAAACAAATGATAGAGGTACAACCTATTGATGATATTGATGACTACCTAGCTAGGAGTGCTAAGGAGAAGGAGCCCAAGAAAATGGAGATTTTATCGCACATAGCTAGAGATGAGACAGAAATGCGGATTGCGCAGATTGTTGTTCCTATTGCAGTCGTGACAACGGACATTGCTACTCCTATGGATTTCTAGATCACTTCAGTTGTCCTTGGTCATACAACCCCAGGGCAGGAATTCTAGGAGATTGGTGACAACCTCCAGGCAATCAATGCAAGGTTAGGCACAGTGATTGCGGAGAATGAAAGGTACAGAGAAGAAAATATTAGACTCATAGAGTATATTGCAGGGACAAGGCGTGGAGATCCCACCCTTATTTCCCCTATTGCAGTTGACCATGGAATACATTCACACTGCGAGGTAGCGAGAGGTACACACTCAGAGGTAGAAAAGTGGAATGAAAACACAAGAAAGCAGGCAGATGATTTCCTTACTTAGTTTGTCCATGCATATGATAAGACAACAACGCTCGTATTCAGAATCCAGTATTTGGAGGGAGTTTGGGAAGAATTCCGACCTATTCAAGACAAGACTATTCCACGCCTCCTAGCATTGAAGAAGGTTCCTAATTCCACCTTGGTCAACGAGAACATTGTGCACGATGGAGACAAATATGATTTCCATGGTTGGTATTGTGCATTAGCCTTGAAGAAATCAGCTTATGAGAACGCCCAATCGAGTTGTATGGAGATAGAAGGATTAATTCAAGACATTCAGATGAAGATCCTTGCCTCAATTGAGGAATTATTGGGTGTTGATGTTAGTGATGCTAGTGGTTTACACTTAGCCGAATTAAGAGACAAGATGAAATTTATGTATTTTTGCCAGTTGGACTCTTTGAAGAAGAGTCAAATAGATGACTTAGTCTCTTTGTTGATTCATGTTCATAATTCGCAGAAGCTCATGCCAGAATGGGAGAACACTTTGAATGCTTGTTCGGATTCATTGGATGTGATTGATTTACAATAGGATACCTTGCCTAGCATTTCCATGGAGGAGTTAGATTCAGTATTGGCTAGATTCTTGGAGTATGCTAGGAGAGAAAGAGATGCAGGAAGGAATCTTCTAGAAGATTCCCTAAATGATGACTAGGTATCTTTTCATTGGGCCATATGTTGGTGGTGCCATTTTTGATGTAACCCTAATTAGGGCAATTCTAGGGTTTTGTTGGCATGATCTCAACCGTTGATCTTAAATCAATCTGGGCCATCCATTTTGTAAGAGACTCTATATATGCCCCTTTGTCTCTCATTTCTAAGAGAGTTTTTGTAGAATTGTTGGTATATGTTGCAGCTATTTGAATCCTAATCATTGTTCAATTGTTGGTGTTTTTGCTCTTCAAGTGTTGTATTTGCATTCATGGTTCTCAATTCCTCCAAGTTAGATTAGAATTTATTTTCATGTATGTTAGATTGAGTGGAAGATTTGTTGAATTCATTTGTGTGGAATCCTTAATCCATACCACTAGCCTCTTGCCGCTGGTAAGTGCGCCTTGTGTGGTCAACTGGAATTTAAGTAAGCATAACTTCAACTATTACTCGTCTGTTGACAAGCATCAACTTGGATGGTGTCTACGTTTGATGGTGATAGCCTGAAAATCTTTGAGTATACCTTAGATGATTGCACTAAGCTTGTGTCAATACCTGATTGTGAGACCTTGCCTGGTTTGATTCCACTAGATCCATTCATCATTTCCTGCATTCCTAGTTTTAGAATAGATTTCCTAAACCCTATTCTTTTTCCCTCTTTTTTAGTAAGAAGTAAATCCAGAGCCATATTGATAAATCTTAAGTTGTCAGCACACCTATTTCGCATCATTCATGATAATCCAAACATTTGTGTAAGCCCCCAAGTGAAACACAACAATTCACATCAACCACTGAACTTACCCACTCGTCAAGACCTGACATGTAGAAACCTTGGAATCATTTTAGTTGATCTCATTCTTAGCATCTGAGGTGATTTTGTTCAAGAGAGGGTAAATTACCTTGGTACTTTATTCTGAAATGTTTTGTGTATAAAAAACACATCAACATGGCTGAGATCTAAAATACCTAACCCTAGATAGAGTTTCCCAAAGTAAGATCCAAGATCAACTTCAAATCAGACAAGTGGCAGAAAATGCTATTTTTTAGGATTGTATCCCCTTCTTCTAACATTCAATGAATTTGGACCCAATTTGGTCCACCTCTTCCATTGTGACATGTGGCAACATGTTGATCCTGAACTCTAACCATTCCAAGTCATCTGCACACAGAGCAAAGGTGATCTCCCAGTCTAATTCCTACTTCTGAAAGGCATCTCTGATGGAAATGAGGTTTGACGCCTTAGCCAAATTGCTCTTCAAGACTGGTCCTCTAATGGCAAAAAAGATGCCCTAAACTCTAACCTTCAAATTCTCCAAATGCATATCACTTTCCCGGATAGTCTCCTTCCCAAGCATCTCTGCAACTATATGGAAAATCTTGTCTTGAATTGCCCTTATTTGTCCTATTCTATCAGCATCTACCTTCAGCTTTTCCAAGACCTCATTTTGTGCAATCAGCGTCTAATGCCAACTGTTGAAGTCATAGGCAGCCCCTGCTTCAATTATCTTCTGATCAACCAACTCTTGGGGTGAGATTCCTTTCACTTCTCAAAGGCATGGAATGATTCTATCCTGGACATCTTGGAAGTCAACCCACATTTTTGTCATGTTCTCAATCCTAGAAAGCAAAGAAGTTTGATCATATGCTGATGAGATTCGCTCAATGAACTTGGTTGCTTCTTTTGTACTTTCCATCCAATCTCTATTTTCTCTGGCTGTTACTGTATCTTCCCCAAAAATTTTGGCTACCTGCTGTAAATCCAAAAGTGGGAGAACTTCTGGATTGGCTTGATCAAGGGGCTTAATAGTCAAATGCTGAATATATTCTTTTAAGTGCTCAACTTCTTTCTTATACTCATTCTTCCTTTGTCTCTCTTCATCCAACTTTGCCTTCATGGAAGCAACTGAATTGTCTAAGTCCTCCTTTACTTGGGTCTTTGTGCTTGGTCCCAAGTCAAAGGTAGTGTTGATCTGTTTTTTATGCACATAACATTACAGAATAAAATACCAAGGTAATTTACCCTCTCTTGAACAAAAGCACCTCAGATGCTAAGAATGAGATCAACTAAAATGATTCCAAGGTTTCTACATGTCAGGTCTTGACGAGTGGATAACTCAATGGTTGATGTGAATTGTTGTGTTCACTTGGGGAGTTACGCAAATGTTTGGATTATCATGAATGATGTGGAATAGGTGTGCTAACAACTTAAGATTTATCAATATGGCTCTGGATTTTACTTCTTACTAAAAAAAAGGGCAAAAGGAATAGGGTTCAGGAAATCTATTCTAAGCCTAGGAATGTCGAAAATGATGAATGGATCTAGTGGAATCAAACCAGGCAAGGTCTCACAATCAGATATTGAAACAAGCTTAGTGCAATCGTCTAAGGTATACTTAAAGATTTTTAGGCTATCACCATCAAACGTTGACACCATCCAAGTTGATGCTTGTCAAGGGATGCGTAATAGTTGAAGTTAAGCTTACTTAAATTCCAGTTGACCACACAAGGCGCACTTACTAGCGGCAAGAGGCTAGTGGTATGGATTAAGGATTCCACACAAATGAATTCAACAAATCTTTCACTCAATCTAACATACATGAAAATAAATAATCTAAATTCTAATCTAACTTGGAGGAATTGAGAACCATGAATGCAAATACAACACTTGAAGAGCAAAATCACCAACAATTGAACAATGATTGAGATTCAAATAGCTGCAGCATATACCAACAATTCTACAAAAACTCTCTTATAAATGAGAGACAAGGAGGCATATATAGAGTCTCTTACAAAATGGATGGCCAAGATTGATTCAAGATCAACGGCCGAGATCATGCCAACAAAACCCTAGAATTGCCCTAATTAGGGTTTACATCAAAATGGTGCCACCAACATATGGTCCAATGAAAAGATACCTAGTCATCAAATAGGGAATCTTCTAGAAGATTCCTCCCTGCATCTCTCTCTCTCCTAGCATACTCCAAGAATCTAGCCAATACTGAATCTAACTCCTCCATGGAAATGCTAGGCAAGGTATCTTGTTGTAAATCAATCACGTCCAGTGAATCCAAGCAAGCATCCAAAGTGTTCTCCCATTCTGGCATGAGCTTCTGCGAACTATGAACATGAATCAACAAAGAGACCAAGTCATCTATCTGACTCTTCTTCAAAGAGTCCAACTGACAAAAATACATAAATTTCATCTTGTCTCTTAATTCGGCTAAGTGTAGACCACTAGCATCACTAACATCAACACCCAATAATTCCTCAATCGAGGCAAGGATCTTCATCTGAATGTTCTGAATTAATCCTTCCATCTCCATACAGCTCAACTGGGCGTTCTCATAAGTTGATTTCTTCACGGCAATTGAACAATACCAGCCATGGAAATCATATCTGTCTCCACTATGCACAATGTTCTCGCTGACCAAGGTGGAATTAGGAATCCTTTTCAAAGCCTGGAGGCGTGGAATAGTCTTGTCTTGAATAGGCCGGAATTCTTCCCAAACTCCCTCCAAATAATGGATTATGAATACGAGCCCTATTGTCATATCATATGCATGGACAAACTGAGTAAGGAAATCATTTACCTGCTTTCTTGCACTCTCAATCCACTTTTCCACCTCCGAGAGTGTACCTCTGGCTGCCTCACAGTATGAATGCATTCCATGGTCAACTACAATAGGGGAAATAAGGGTGGGATCTTCACGCCTTTTCCCTGCAATATACTCTCTAAGTCTGATATTCTCTTCTTTGTACCTTTCTTTCTCCGCAATCTGTTTGTCTAAGCTTGCATCGATTGCCTTGAGGTTTTCACCAACCTCCTGAAATTCTTGCTGTTTGGATGTACGACCAAGGGCAACTGAAGTGATCTGGAAATCCATAGGAGTAGCAATGTTCGCTGTCACGCCTGCAATAGGAACAGCAATCTACGCAATCCGCATTCCTGACTCATCTCTAGCTATGTGCGACAAAATCTCCGTTCTCTTGGACTCTTTCTCCTTAGCACTCCTAGCTAGGTAGTCATCAATGTCGTCAATAGTTTGTACCTCTATCATTTGTTTACTTTTCTCCATACTTCTCATCAACCATTCAGGAATAGCGGCCATCTCCATAGCATCATCGAGACACATTTCTTGATCAAGTCCTCTCAATGCCGAGATAACATCATCATTATCATCAAGATTATTCCTGGTTAAATCATATATCTCGTTTCCCAAACTAACTTCCAAAAGGATAGTAGGGGATCCCGACCGATCATCATTCTCATTCGAAGGTGCAGATGTCGTTCTAGCATGGAACTCCTGGATATTCTCTGGTAGTATCACTGCATTGGAACACTGTTGAGTCTCCTTGTTCTGCTCTGTAACTTCAATCACTTCGATTGATGAGACACTGAGAGGGGGTGAAGGAACGATAGGTGGAGGAATGATAGTCTTTTGTTTCTTCTTCACCTCCTCAATCTTCTTCCCTCTGGCCTTGACTTCTCCTGGCATGTTCTTCCTTCTCTTGGGAGCTTGACTCTCTTCGTCTGCATGAACCCTGACATCACTGATAGTCCTCTAATCATCCTCAAAAACAGACTATTTCGGCTTCATCCTTTCATAAGTGAAGGGAACGCCCATATCAACTAACTTATTCATCTGTATATCTACCCATGCACGGGAGAAACTCAAGACCTCTCTCATCAATATATTCAAGTCAATCTCTTCTGACTCTGACTAATTAGGCAATAAGATTGCCTTCTTCATTTTATTCTCATACTATGGATGTGTATGATCTCTATCATCTAATACTTGATCAGGAATGAGGAAAAGTCCACACTTCCTCATAAAATCCACTAACATTCTGGACCACATTCTTCTCTTCATTGCTTGCTCGTCCATCAGGTTAGCCCAATAATCTTCTATGTCAACTTTGTGGATGAACTTCTCTCCCCTGATCCTTCCTACTTTGTTGTCTGGATCAAATCTTTCTTTTTTATTGTATGTAGCAAATCGATAGAATGCAATCTCCTCACTCGCAATGTTGGCGGCTATGGCGGACTGGCAAACCTCTGACGTCTTCCCAACTGAAATAGGGAATGTCATGCCTGTCCTATGCTTCTCTCTCTGAATGGCATCGAACTCTAGAAGCTGTCTCACCACTTCCAACAAGATCATTTTGTTGGTTGGATACCTAGGAAGTCTGTAGGGTTCAGATCGGATACCTAGGAAGTCTGTAGGGTTCAGATTGAAACACATGAATCCTAAGGTATGTGAAAGTGGGAAACTGAATATACCATGATCCATATTTCTCTATTAACTCTGTTGCCTCCTTGGACAGTCTTCTATGGATTTCGCCTGCAGCATCGGTGTGATGTACATAGTGAATGCATCATTCACTCTCTTATAGTCTTTAATTCTATACATGCTCGACTGGGGGTAGCATTCATGACTCCTGAATTGTCCTTGCCCATTCCTGATTTCACCTTTGCATATTAATCCTCTGTATGAAACAAACCGTGCAAGTAGGTATACCAGGTAAGAAGTCATGGCGAATGACTTGGACCGCTCTACATTCCTCAGCTGAAAATCTAGGTTCACTTATAATCTTGGACCAATTTACTAATGTTCCTCTAGGACAATCCTGGATGAAGTAGAACATCCATCCATCGAATATTGCTCCCTGCGACATCCCCATCACTCTGTTGAGTAGGAATATTAAGTCACTATACTCCTCCTTGAAATCTATGCACATGAGTGTCTTGGGAGCCTTGGAATGATGAGACCTAGGCTCAATCATCCACTCTTTGTTTATCAAATTCTTGCATACACCCATCTTCTTCGTGTATTTGCATATTCTTCCTTGGTCACATCCTTCATGTTTGTTCCGCGTGGAGTTTCGAACACTTCTGTAATAGCATCCTCAGCAAGGTAGGCAATGACAATGCCCTTAGGAGTCTTGATCATTCTCGTGAGCGGATCGTAACATCATGCACACTCCAGGATAAGCTCACTGCACTGTATGGACTGTGGGAATCCAACGGCATGGAAAATGTCACTCTTCATAATATTCGCATATGCTGGGGAAGGAACTTGATCTCCGACTCCGAACATCTGTCGTTGCATCTGGTCGAAGTCTAGGAAATGCATGTTTGTATCACTGATCTCCTTCCAGCTCGATGAAATCTTAAGCTCTGGATAAAATCTAGTCTCCAGCATCTTCAATAGTTCTTTAACATCGCACCTGTATGAAGCTCGAAGTTAGACTTAGGAAAATAAATAATGCTCTTAATAAAATTCCTGACTTTCTAAAGATTTTAGCTAGTTAGAGCATGGAGTCAGGAAAATAATCCATACACATGGTAAATTTTAGCAATTAAGTTCAAAGTGTGACAACACTAAGGCATGGAAACCTTCCATTAAATTCACTAATACCTCTTTATGCTTAGAAAATATGCAAGCTAAAATGCAAAGGAGTATACCGGATCAACGATGACTAAGGAAAGGTGTGAAAGGTTGTGTTTTCACACAATGTATGTCTGAAGACACCTTCTTCAGTCAACGATGGAGGTCAACAATTCTGAAGACAACCTGAAAATCAGACTTTTAAAACATGTTGCAATCTTAAAAAATGTGCATAAACTTGATAAAAATCACTTTTAATGATGAAAACAATCATATTCAGGAATGTAAGTGTGGCTGGTAAAAATTAAATTTATAAGGACAAGTCAAAAAACTGATTACTTCAGACTTACCAGCACCTTGCAAAGGAGTTAAAAATCCCTAAAAATGATGGAAAATAGCTAAGGAATCAGCTCCAAGCAAAATCGTCAAAGTGGTTAGGTGGCTGGAAATGAAAATTTCTAAAGACAACCGCCTAACAATAGAGTTTTCGGACCTGCAACAGCGATAAGATGGTCTGAAAATGCACAGAAAACTCCACAAAATACCTCCAAATGCAAATCGCCTAAGTTGGAATTGGTTGGGCAACTAAAATTGAAGTCTGAAAATTAATGGGTAGCCATTAATGGAGGTCAAATCTGAAGCAAACCTTAGATCTGAAGCGAATCAGCGAATTCGAAATGATGGCAGCTACCAAACATGCATGAAAATACCAAAATGTGACACCAAATCACTTCCAAACTAAAATCGAAATTTTCCCAACTATGGCGCCAAACTAAAATTCTGAAAATGTCATCAATGACAGCCTTGATCTAAAACAATGGAGGTCTGCAAGCAAAAAATGGAGGAAAATATCGCCCAAGTCTCCAAACACAAAATCGCCACCTTTCACCAAAAATCACCAAATTTGCAAAATATCGCCAAACTTGGAAAATCGAAAATCTGGAAATGGTCTTCAATGGCAGCAAGGGGAATGGATCAACAAGCTGGAAAAAATGGAGGAGGAAAGAATCCTCAACCCAACACTTCACTTCAATCACTTGCTAAAATTCGCCCAACTTGGAGAAAAATCGCCTTTCATGGAGACACCTGGCAGATTTAATAATAAAATAATGCTAAGGCTCCTCTCTTATAATTGCTTTTACCTCTTACTTTCACCTCACAAGCAATGTGGGATAAAACACTTGCTTAAATACTTGTTGGTAAAAAACTAACTTGCTTCTAGAAGGTTAAAATATTAAATGATTATTGCAAGTTATTTAATTTTGCTTTTAAAATTTTAAATAATCATTAATCATTATTTAAAAGCATTAAAAAATGGGGCTCATTTATTAAATATTGCAATTTAAGTCCAAATTAAGCCTCCAAGGGAAAATCGACTTGGGTTGGGATTGAAAAATCCCTTTAAAAATCATTTAAGTGTCAAAAATTTCTCCATAAGGGAAAATCGATCCTAGCTTGGATAAAAATCCATGCATAACTTCATCAAAAATGCACACAACTTCCCAGAGGAAAATCGATGGCAATCTGGATTGAAAATCCACACTCCAAACTCACTTTACTTGCAAAAATCACTCCCTGGTGGAAAATCGACCTCAGTCTGGATGAAAATCCGGACTCAAAACTCATTAAACATGCTCTCAATGGAAAATCGACTTCTGTATCCGGACAAAAATCTGCATTCACTTGTCACAAAACATCCTGGTGGAAAATCGACCCAAGCATGGAATCATCCTTAACTTTGTCTGCACTATAATCCGCACTCCAGTCCGTACTTCTGGTGGAAAATCGATGGCAATCTAGAAAAATCCTGACATTTAGCCAAATTTTAGCACTTCCAGGGGAAAATCGATCCAAGTTAGGATAAACAGTGGTGGAAAATAATAGCCAGTATGGATTTCAGGGGAAACCCATGTGTAGTATGGATTTTGAGTGGGGGAATGGGTTGGGTAGTCTGGAATGTGAGGGGAAAAGCACCTCTAGCATGGAATTTGACCTTTTTACCCTTGGAAAATGGATTCCCCTTAGGAATTTGACATTTTATCATTTTAACCACTCAAAATCACTTAGAAACTTCAAATTTAGACTGGACTTAGGCAAATTTTCCAAAAAATATGACCGAAACGCTAGGAAATTATTGGAATAAAGTGTGAAATCAATTTAAATAATACCTTAGGAGCGAGAAAACAACTCCAAAAGGTCTTGGAATACCTTGGCACTTTAAAATCACTGATGCGCGTGTTTAAAAACACGTTAACCCTCAAAAGGTCAACACTTGGACAAAACTTAGGATAATTAAAATATCAACGTTTGCAACGCAATCCTATAACTTTAAAAACCCTAGACGGCACTAGGCATGATCAAAACTCCAAGACTCGGGCACGAGAAACGCAAAATTGCCCACTAAGTAGCCAAAACCCTAACCTAACAACGCAGAAAGCCGGAAAAGAGGGGGTCCCCGTTACTCAATGGGGCGATGTGTGAAAAGGTCACAACGGGTAGTAATTTCATACTCATGAGGAGCAATGTCTCCCTTTGCTTTGTTCACCTTAGGCACAACTATCTGCATTGTACAGTTGCCTGTCTCATCCCTTTGGATGGTGGAAAATCTTTTAGTTGGTTTCTTCACTGCAACCTTTTCTAGTCTGGCCAGGAAATCTGTCATGTCATCCTCTTCTGAATCTTCTATTACTGGTGTGTTTATTTTCAACCTCTCCTTCAGCCAATCAGGAACACTGGGTTGCTCAATGCCTTCCACCTCTTGATTGCCTTCTTCAAATCCAATACCTCGAAGGGCGGAGATCATTCCTTCTTGAAACTCTCCTTTGACATCCATTTCATTTTTTGATTCTAGAATCTTTGTGCCAATAGGAGATGGTGGCTGTTCATCTTCTTGGTGGACTGATTCTGCATTCTCCTCATGAATTGAAGAAGGAATGTCTATCTTCATCAATGACTCATCATAAGTTAATATATATTTCTCATTCTTAGATGTGGCAGAACGAGAGGGTTCTACCCTTTGCTTCTTCTAAGCAGCCTCCTTATTCACTACTGCTTTCCCCTCTATTTTAACACTAACACTTTAAGTTGCTTCTGCATTTGAGGAATGTCCCTCTGCTGCTCCCATCAAAGTATATGTCAAAGTTATATTTTTCTTCTTCAACCTGTGACACTGCTGATCAACCCACCACTTAGTATACTGCATAACTGGCCGCATCAAAGTGGTTAACTCTACATGCTCTGGCTCTGACCACTTGATAGGAGGAAGGGGTGCATGTTCATCAAAGTCGGGCTGAGTATGTTCTTGTTATCTTCCAACTAATCTGGCACAAGAAAAGGTTCAGTCATTCTGGTGAAATTTACTGACAGCCTGGAAAACAACCTTTTCCTAATATCAAACTCATCTGCAACCTTAGCCCAAAAATCTTCTATGTCTACTTTGTGTCTGAATCTTCCTTCATTTGCTGATCTGATATTGTTATGGGGATCATAATTTTCTCTAGGTTGTGTTGTGACCATTTCACACATCGCCCCATTGCAAATGGGGACCCCTGCTTTTCACTTTTTAGGGTTTGTTTTCTGGGTCTTTTAGGGTTTTTGTCTGTTAGCCTTTAGCTTTCGAGTGTCGTCAAGGGGATCACCTGGATAGCAGGTTCTGCTTGAGTGAGGTCAAGTTGATGAGTGATGAAGTTTGAAAGTCCTGATCCTGAAATTTGGCTAAGTCTGGAATGTCCTGATCCTGAAATTTGACTAAGTCTGGAAACTGAAAAACCTCCAAGAACTAGATTTTGCAATATAACTCCTGGAGGTCTGAAACCACTCTCAAACATCCTGAAAGTATATATGGAATATAACTTAAAGTATAACTTATACTTAAATGTTATATTCCATAAAAATATCCTGACGAAGAGTTCAAAAAGTCAAATTTCGCTCCTGACCCTTCCTGAAGGTCCAAAGCGAATTTCGCTCCTGACCCTCTTAGGAGGTCCAAAGCGAATCTCGCCCCTAACCCTTCCAGAGGGTCCAAGATGAAAATCAACCTAGGACTCATTTCTTGCCTTATTTGACCAAATTTTGACTTGCAAGGCATTTTGAAGGGAAAGTTGGAAATGTTTGAAAACCTTGAGAAAAGGATGGATTTTGGCCAAGATTAGGAAAATCGCTCCTGACCCTTGCTGAAGGTCCAGGGCGAAAATCTTATTTGAGCCTATTTGTCACTAATTTTGGCTAAATTTTTATGTGCAGGGTCTCTTGGAGTGAAGGTTGAACATCATTCAAAGGTTTGGAAGCATGCAAAATGATGAATTCTGGACAAGGAAGGCAATTTCGCTCCTAACCCTCGGAGAGGGTCCAGAGCGAAATTCCCTATAGCTCTCATCTTGCAATGAAAAAAGTCAAGTTTTAGGCATGAGTGAAACAAGAACAACTTCCTTTTGCCTCCTGAAGAAGTTTTAACTTTGAAAAATGAAGGATTTTGCCTAAAACCAAAATTTCGCTCCTGACCCTTGCTAAGGGTGCAGGGCGAAAATCTTAGTAGAGGGCATTTCTTGCCTTGTTTGGTCAAATTGAGGTGATTTTGAGTTTGAAAAAGGAAAAACCAAGCCTAGAAAAGGAAATTCGCTCCTGACCCTTGCTGAAGGTCCAAGGCGAAAATCCTAAAACCCATCTTTTTCTCCAAAATTTGAGCAAGGCCAAGCTTAGACATGGGTATGAAATGACATTTGAATTGCCTTGAAGTTAGGTTGGAAGGTTAAAAGTGCAAATTTTGATGCCCAAAGGCAAAATTCGCTCCTGACCCTTGCTGAGGGTCCAGGGTGAAAATTTGAAAAACCTCCACTTTGCCTTGCAGAAACAAAACAAGCTTGAATGAGTGGATGAGGAAGGCCATTACCTAGTGATGAATGAAGTTTCCACGAAAAATGATGATGGACTAAGCCTAAATTTGAAAAATTGCTCCTGACCCTTGCTGAGGGTCTAGGGCGAAAAACTTGGAAAGAGGATTTTCTTGCTTAGTTTGGAGGCATAAACATGATCTTGCTTGGTGGAGAAGTTCTTAGATGAGGAAGTGAGGATTTTTATTCAAAATTACAAAAATCACTCCTGACCCTTGCTGAGGGTCCAGGGCGAAAAACCTTGAAATCACATTTTTCCTCCTAGTTTGAATGAAACTAAGCCTGGAATTTAGTGAAAGAACCTATTTGGAGCGCTTTGAAGAAGTTTTGAACTTTAAAAAGTGAGAATTTTGAGCTCAATATCAAATTTCGCTCCTGACCCTTGCAGAGGGTCCAGGGCGAAATCATGAGCAAACCTATCATTCAACCTTGATCAAACATTGATATTCTCCAGTTTGCACGAAATTTCACCAAATTTGCCAAGTTCGAAACATTTGGAAGGTTGAATAAATGCGCATTAATTAAGGCATTTTTAATTTAATAAATTAATTTTAAGCCTTGAAATAATCGAAATTTTACCTTGGAGGCACTAAAATTAATTTTTTAAAATTAAAAAATACAAATTGAGTGCTCAAGCACATTTGTTGGCTTTTGCAAGCAAGTCGGCCTCCTTTTTAATGGATTATTATCTTATTTTATTATTTAAAAAACTAGGTCGGCCTCATGGAAAGAAGGTGAGCGCTCTATATAATAGGGGGGCATTGTTTCAAGTCCAAATCATTCATGCATCCCTTCTAAAGTGTGAAATTGAGGAGCAATTTGAGGAGCGAAATCCAGAAGATTGAAGGCGAAATTTTGCTAAGTGTGGAGACTAAGGAGGGTGAAATTCTTTTGAAGACTACTGGAGGCGCAATTCATCCAAGAGAGGGCTATGATTTAAACTTTGCCTAGCAAAATCCATTTTTCTTGCATCATTTTCAAAAGGTCTTAGAGTTAAGTACTCAAGAGGAGGTATGGCGAAATTATCCTAATATCCTTGTTCAAGACTTGATTTTTGGGCACTTTTTTTTAGAAAAGTCTAAGTGTTGATTAATTAATTAGGAAATGATAACTCTATGATTTATCATGAAGTTTCCTAATTAATATCTTAAATCTTCCTTTTGAGTCTTATTTTCTACCCTTTAATGCTCAGGGACTAATTTTGAAATGTTGTGTAGGTATCAAGATGGGGACTCCTAAGGCTGGAGTATCTACAAGTCGGCAGGCTCTCATCAAAGAAGATCCGGTCCAAGACAAGGATGATCTCCTTCAGCTCAGTATCATCAAAGAAGATCAAGCAAGGATAAGAGCGACCTCCTCCAGTCTAGCATCGACAAGGACGGCCTTCCTCGGTCAAGCATCATCAGGAATAACTTCTTCCAATCCAGCATTCCAAGGCGAGGTACATCAATCATCCTGCACATCAAAGACAAAATAAGTCAGAGCAAGGGTTCGTTGAAGAAGCAGATAGTTTCAGAAGAGTTAATTAAAGCTAGCTTCTCAACATCATCGAATTGGATATCTACCAAGTTGCAAGTGTTAGACGAGGTGGCATCCTAGTCATTGCTCCTCCAGTCGGTTTGGTCCACCTCAGCATGTCCAGATTCAATGTACCTAACTCATGGGAGGTGGCACAAACTTCGATGTAGCTACCTCGGCTATCCATTGGTTGAATTTTCCAGAGAAGACAAGCGTCCAATTAATACAATTATTTCATTGGTCAGAATTGAGTTTGTTGTAACAAACCCTAATTAGGGTTTTCATTGTAGAATCTTGGCCATTGATCTCAAATTGATCTTAGCCATTGAATTGTATTAAGGGCACTATATAAGCCCTGGCTCTTCATTTGTAAAAGCATATAGAGAGTAGTTAGAAGGTGAATAGTTAGCTAATAGTGGATAGTTAGTTGATAGAATAGCAATTAGAGTAGAGTAGAGAGAGGGGGCAAAGATTGTTGCCAAGATGTTGTTGTAAACGACTTGTAAAACTTCATTGAAGAAATGGTGAAATTTATGGGTCGATTCAACAATTTGCATGGTCTCTATACTTCTCATATTTGATTTCATGTTATTAGATGAGTGGAAGAAATGTGTTTGATTGATGGTGAAATTCGTATATCCATACTACTAGCAGTTTGTTGATTGCAGACTTGCCTTGTGTAGTCAACTGGAATCATTCAGCTTGAGCTTAACTTCAATTATCGCTTCTTCATTGATATGCATCAGCCTGATGGTGTCTATGCCTATAGTGATGATTTGAACATCATAAAGCTTTCCTTCGAAGATCGCACTAACCTTGTGGAGATGGTCCTGGGATGTCAAAACAAGACTTAGTTAGAATTTTATCAAAGATCATTCATTGCTCCTACATTCTTAGTATCAGAATTAGATCCTTTCCTCGCCCTCATCTTTTTTTCCCTTTTTTCAAATCTAAGCCAATAAAATCTTGTGTTCCAGTAATATTCAAAGCAAATCAGACGTTTAGGTCGACAAGTGTAAGTCCCCTTGTGATTCTAGCAAATCACATCATACCACAGAGAGCTTATCCACACGTAGAGATCCTATAGCAAAGAACCTTGAAGTCATCCCGATTGATCCTTTTCGCGACATCTTCAGCATTCGGAGGCTTTATTCAAGAGAGGATAAGGTACCCTTTAGGTGTTTTATTCTGTGTTTGGTCGTGTACAAAATACACGTCAACAGGTTGATAGAATGTGAAAGGGTACCACTGCATCTCTAGCCTGGCACTCTCGGTTGCCTACGCTGTCAGACAATACTCTTCCATATTTCCAATAAAGAATTGAAATGTGATTGCTGCCTTCTACCTTATTCTTTTGAAATTCTGATATGTCTCAAGTTGCTTGAGGACTTCAAGGAGAACCATCCGATTGGTTGGGTAAATTAGAAGTTTATAAGGACGACCTTCAAAGCCCTGGACCCTTATGTATGTAAATTTTGGAAACTGGATAAACCAGGATCTATATCTGTTGATCAAACTTTTAGCATCAGGAGATAGCCTCTAGTGAGTTCCTCCTTCCAATGTCCTTGTAATGTACATCAGGAATGCATCATGTGCTCGATAGCTTGTCTCCTTAAGCTGCAGTTGTGGGTAACAATCATAAGACCGGAATTCATTCTCTCCAGTGCCAACTATGCCTCTACAAATTAGTCCAAAATATCTATAGGTTGCAGCTAGTAGATAGACTATGTAAGAACTCATGTAGAATGATTTTGTCTTCTCTAAATTTATCAGCTACTCATGAAGGTTATTGCTGATTATGCAAGGCCAATTAAACATCCTAACTACTGATGTGATCTCGTCCATGAAGTAATACATCCATGTTTTGAATGGTGCACCCTTAGGGCTGCCCATTAGCTTATTCAGCAACAGGATAATGTCACCATATTCTTCTTCGAAGTATGGGCGCAGCAGGACCTTAGGCACTTTTCCCTGGGGTCTCTTCTTTTCCAACCAAGACTTGTTTACATTGGCTGCACAGAGCTCAGACTGAGCATCATAAATCCTTCTAGTATCCTCTTTTGTCTTGTAGGTTGTCTTACTATATTTTGGAATTGCAAATGTTTTTTGGATGGACAGCTCTGAAAGGTTGGCTAAAACCCTTCCATCAAGTGCAACGATTTCTCTTGACTGTGTATTGTAGTGCCTAGCACATTCAACCATTAGCTCAGCACATTGCTTGGCGAGAGGAAATCCTGCTACCTGGACAATTCCATTCCTCATCATCTGGCAGGCTATGGGTGTTGGTAGGTGTCCATCAAGACCATACATTCTCTTCTTGAACTCTTCAAGGTCAACATGTCCAAGGTCAATATCTATGACATTCTTCCATTTAGACTTGATCTTGGATTCCATCTACTTCCTTTGTTAGCAAACTTCATTGATGCTTCCTGAATGGTGTTTCCTACAAAACACATGAAAACTTAATATTATTTTCTGATTTTCAGACCCTTTTCCTAAAATTTCACTTTCAACCCGATAAGTGGTTAAGTTTCTGTGAAAAAGCAGATTGGAAGTGAAGGGTTTGGTCAAGAAAATGAAAAAAATGAGGAAAATAAGACATAACAGTGAGGAAATTCAGTCAGATTGAGTTTTTAAATCCTCTTTATGACTGAAATTTACTTATGTTTCTGAAAATCTGTCTTAAATCAGAGAAAGTACCTAATTTATTGACCACACTTAGAAGATTTTCACTTCTTGAAAATTTCTCTTGAAAATAAAAAATTCACAAACTTGAGAGAAAACTTCTTCTCAGTTGCTCTCTGAATTCTCAACCTGAATAGTGAATTGTGAGAGTGAATTAGTTGAGAATATATAGAGTTTAGGGTTCTTAAACTTAGAAGTTTTATTTTTGTTTTATTTTTATTTTTTTAATAATTTTTTATTGGTTTTTTGTGTTTTTTTTTGTTTTAAGTCTTTCCAAAATGGAAAGTTTTATTTTCCTCTCAAAATTTCATATTAGCCAAAGAATCTTCTAGAATTTTCCAAAATTCTTGAATTCTGAAAATTTTCCGAGTGTTGAAAATTTATTTATTTTTAAATAATTTTAATTTTGGAAATAATTAAAAAAATTCATTTCATGTGACAAATTTAGTTTCCAAAATGCCGGTCTGATTTCATGTGAATTTGATGAACAAAATTTATCTTTCTTCTTGGCATGGCAAATTAATTGTCCTTAAATTTTAGGTCTCTGGCTAGGTATCTTCACATATTCCATTTATGTCCAGATGAATCAATTTGTGTCTTGTGTTTGACCAAACTTTCAAGGGTTTTGGATAATTTTCTTCCAACTCCATCTTATGTCTTTCTTGCCAATTCATGCTTTAGGGTTTTGCTTTATTGTTTTCTTTTCCTGATTTTTGCAACTTTGTCTAGATGTCGAACTTCATGGATGGCTTGCTAGGGCGGAGTTGGAAGCCTTCTTGCCAACTGCACCAACTTTACTTGGACAATTTCTTGGACAATCTCATGCCATCTTCACTTTGGAGTTGTAGGTCTTTATGCCAAGGTGGACTTGGAGGACAGCTTGGACATGTCTTGCTTATGCATGGCTTAATCTTTTCTATCTTCCAAACCTTTGCTAACTTTCTTTTCCTTGTCTTGGCAAACTTGGGAGAGTGCCTGGCAACCTCATGCTACTTCAATTTTGGCGAACTTGGATAATCTTATGCCAATTTATGTCTAATCTGGCAAAGCAAACTTGTAGGGAGCTTGGATAGGTATGTTTGTAACTTGTGTTTTGATCAAACTTGCGCTTATGTTTTTGATTCATGTCATCTTCTTGGAACTACAGATCTGAGTTTAGCGTTTTGATTGGACATCAATCTTCATGATAGGTGAACTTGGAGAGGATTTGGACAGTCATATGTCTTCTTGTCATGATGGGCATGTGTGTTTGGAAGTTGCCTTGTCATTGTGCTTGCTGTTCATGGTGAATTCCAGTGATGACCAGTCAGTTTGTCTTGCTTTCTGTCATGTCTTTGTAAGACCGATTTCATGCTTGAATGCCTTATTCTTGGAGGAGTTTACATGCTTTGGACAGGTTTGTATTATGCTTGGAAAATCTTTAAGAAGACTGTCAATGCATGTGAATCAGACTTGAGTAATCTTTCCTTTCCAAGGTGAATTTTGGAGATGATTAAGGCGAATTCAGAAGATGATAAGATAAGCATGCTATATTGTTTTATCAGCAGACCTTCAATCTGCTGTCAATGGCGGATTTGGAGGATTTTGGATATGTCAAACTTCTCAATTGCTTCTTCCAAACCCTTGAAATGCTTTCCTTCTTATCTTCATGGCAGATTCTGTCTGAAATCAGGTTCTTTCATGCTTGGAGCTGCTTGCTTTAATCATCCTTAGCGAATTTTAGACATAGGCTTATGCTCTTCTCATAGCATATGAACCTTACTTGGCAATAAAGAAGTTTTAATGAAGCACAACCAGGTTTTATAGATGATTGGCAGTTTCTAGAAGCTTTGTGCTTTATTCCATCCTTGAGAATTTCGAACTCTTTGCTTGGCAAATAAAGAATTTTTTTAAATGAAATAAAACCTTGTCTTATAGCTTCTTAGGTGATTTCTAGAAGCTTTTAATTTTGGGAAAGTTTTATTGTTTTATTCCATCTTTAAGGAATTCGAACCCCTTTGCTTTCTTCTAGAAGGGAGTTTGGGAAAGTAATCGAACTTGAAGAATTCTTATTGGTCTTCAAAGGACATGTCATCATGCTTTATTTGCTTCAATCTTTCCTCAATTTTGGCGAATCTTAGAAGCTTCTATCATATCTTAGAAAGTTTTATTCACTTTCTTCTAGAAGTTTATGCCATGTCATAATATTTCTAATCCAATACTTAGGCAAACTTCTTTATTAGCTTTATTGGCTAACATCTTTGATTTTCATTTTGCTATCATCAAAGCGAATTTTGTGAATGCCATGTCACTCGTTTTATTGCCAACTTGTCAACTTTGCCTTATTCCAACATGGCAAGTTTGGATGATGCATACATTTCAACTTGGAATGCGGACTTGGAGTAGGCTTTGCCATGTCAAATTTTCTCTAGGAAGGGCGGACTTTGGAATGTTTATGCCAACTTGGTTAAGGCGGACTTTGAAGATCTAGTGACAAAGGCGGATTTTGAAGGCTCTTTGACATGCCAAACTTCCCCTAGGAATGGCAGACTTGGAGTAGGCTTTGCCATGTGCTCATGCCTTGGTCCCTTTTGATTTGATTTTACCTTCTTAACCCCACGTAGGAGTTTCACTTACTCATACTAAGAGTTAGTTAACTAATGGTAGGAGTTTTCCAATGCTTTGACATGTTGTCTTGGCTTGAGTTCATCTTTCCTTTGCCATGCCAACTTGGAAGCCATTATACCAAGGCGAACTTAAAGGATTGCCAGACATTTTTGTACATGTATAAGTTCAACCTCAAGTAGGAGTTTGAGTAACTCTCGCCATGAGTTAGTTGACCAATGGTAGGAGTTTACCATTCGTTAGACATCCTCATTGTCCCTGGGCAAACCTTGATCCTGCATGAACATCTTCCATACTTGACATCCTTAGGCGAATTTGGCTGATCATCTATCATTCCATTTGTCTGTCTTTGAGCTCGACAAACTTGTCTAGGCATCTGCCATTTTTTTTTTTTTTACTTTTCAAACTTAGGCGAAATTTTCAATGTGCCATATCTAAATTCTCCCTCCATACTTGATCAATAGTCTTCATGCCATGTTGATACCATGCTGGTTCATCTGGAACAAAAACCCTAATCTGGATTTCCACTTTGCTTTTTGCACTTGGAGACCTCATTTTCAAAATCTGAGAACATGGGCATTGATAATATGGCAGATCTTCTGGAACAAAACCCTAATTAGGGTTTGTATTTTGCTTTTTACCCTTAAAGACATCATTTTCAAAATCTAAGAACATGCGTAGTAATAATTTGGCATGGGGATCAAAATCCTAATTCCAAAAAAAGGCAAAAATTTCAAACCCTTGCTTTTTATACTCAGAAGCAAAATTTCTCAAATCTGAAAACGTGGGCAGGACTAATACAACCCAAAGAACAAAACCCTAGTCTCAAAAAAAGAAAAAATTTCGAAGCCCTACTTTTTACATCTAGAGACAAGATTTTAAAATTCCAACAAAATGAGTAGTAATAAAATAACTCGAGGAACAAAACCCATATGCCACTTTCAAAAAAGCAAAAAAAAGCAAAAAAATAGAAATTTCTAAAAATAGCAAGTTGTCAGAAATGACCCAAAGCAATTGCGATCCTCGTCCTTCGACCTTTCTGAGCACTTTGGCAACACTCATGCAATTTTGAGCAAGATTTCTCAATTTGACTCGAAATGACTTCAAAACTCTAACTCTTAAACTGTCTCAAAAAAAATGGACTTATGAAACTGCAGAGCTAGGACAAAACCCTAAAAAGCGAAAAACAGGGGGGCCCCCATCTGCGATGGGTTGATGTGTGAATTAGGTCGCAACAGGACCCCCACCTTTTTTCTACTTTCTAGGATAGTTGTAGAGTCTTTAGCTACTAGCCTTTCACGTGGAAGGGGTGTAGTATCTTAGGTGGCCAGGAGGTAATCAAGTCAAGTACCTCTCTTTAGGATGAAGTGAGCTCAGTTAGTTTCCAAAACTTAGGAAATGAATGATTTTATGACGATCACTCCATTTGATCATCATCATTGGCTTGCAAAATCAGAGATGAAGTGCTGAATTTGATTAAGGTAAATTGGAGTGAATGCTTGGAGACCTCTAGTTTTGACTAAGGTGGAGCATTTGATGTTTTTTGTAGTGATTTGGGAAGATGATGAACTTGAGCGAACAAGGTGACAGCTCTTGAAGTCACTTCCTTTGCCTCTCAAAAATCAGCAAAATACATTGGGGTCACTTCCTTTACTCCCCTCATGTTGCGGTTTTCCATTTCCTTTGCCTCCCAAGATCCGTGACCTACCTTGAGTCACTTCCTTCGCCTTCCTCAATGCATGAACTTCCAATGCTTACCCAAAAAAGAAAACTTCCTATGATGGTCTAAAAGTGCAACATTCACCTTGACACTTCCTTTGCCCCCTCAAATCAGCGAATTTCCTTTGTCCTCCCAAAACAGTGACCTTCCCTCAAGCTCTTCTTTTGCTTGGTCAAATCTGCCATCAGGCTTGAGGTCACTGTCAATGCTTCCTCAAAACCCCTATTACCCTCACCATCTACTTCTCCCCCACTTCACCTTCTTCCTTCCATTTCCTTCCACTTCCTTTCATCTTTACTTCCTTCTTCCCTTTCCATTTCCCCAACTTCCACTTCCATCTTCTCCTTCAACTCCCACTTCCATCTTCTACGATTTCCATCTCCTTCCACTTCCTTCCTTACATCCCTTATGCCTTCCTCCACATTCTTCATCTATCCATCTTTCCTACCTTCCCTTCCACCCTTCACCTTCCTACCTTCCACTTCACCTTTTTCCACCCTCCATCTTCCATCCCTTATACCTCCCAACTTTTCATCCCTTCATCCTCTATCCTCCTTCTCACATCCTTTAGCATACCTTTCCATCCTCCACCTTTACCTTTACCTTCCAAACCCCGGCACCTCCCTTACATCTTCATCCACTCCATCTTTCTCTACCTTCCCTTCATAGCAGTATATCTTAATCCACATTCTTCTTCCCTCACCACTCATTCCCCCCGTGGCACCCCTCCTTATCCTTTGCACCCCCCCCCCCTCCCTTGCCATGCCATCCCTCACTTCCTATCCCTCCTAAAAACTGCAAACTTTTCCTTAGCACTTCCATCACCTCCCTCAAAGCATGAACCTTCTTCTTCCACTTCCTTTGCCCCCCAAAATGTACGAACTTCCTTTGACCACCTAAAGTTGAGACTTTCCACCTTTCACTTCCTTTGCCTATGTAAAAGCACAAACTCCTTATGCTTGCCAAAATCCATGTTGGAAGTCATGTTTGACCGCTGGTGATTAAGGAGGGGCCCGCTAAGGAAAGTAGAAGTGTTTTTTTAATTCAAAATTAAAAAGCAAAACAAGGTGATACGAATTTGATTACAAGAAAAAAAAACGTTTTATCAAGATTGTAAAGTCGGCTGAAAAAAAGATATAAGGGTGTGATGATTGATTACAAGCCATATAAGATGGAGAGGATAGAGCACTTCACATCAAATTAATTCCAAGTCTCCAAGTTCATATCTGCCCAAACAGAATTCGCACTACCAAGGAAAGACATTGTAAAATCCGCATTGTTTAAAAAGGAAAGACTCAGCGAATCGCAGCATAAAGAATTGTTTCAGAATCATAGCAAGGAAGAAGTGAGCAAATTCTCATACAAAGGGAAGAAGATAGACCACCATCCGCATAAAAGCAAAATCATTACAAGCAAAGAGTCAAGTGGGCTGGTCCCCAACCAAAGCCCTTACCGGTTTCGAGTTCTGATTTCTGGATAGTAATCTGACCTCATTCACCCTTGATTTAAAGGCAAAAAAATAAAAAAGAAATCGAAGAATTCAATCAATCGTTATTAAAGATTTTGATATGGAAGGCAATTTCCAGTTTTTGGGTGGATTAATATTTCTGAGTTTGAATCATAATCAGACATAAGTGAAACATATAAAGGATTATTTCACATTTGGAGATGTGATTAATGTTTATGATATTTTAATTCAGATTATGTCTCTTTGCAGGTTTGATTGCAATCAAATGAGGAGAGGAGCACAAGGATGTGAGATAAGAGTATTAAGATCACCAGCTCAAAGATGTCTAAGTTCGTTAAATAACCTGAAAGGCATGCGAGAGGATGCAAGATAAATCAACAAGGATTCAAGCATCATAATGAGGCAGATCTAAAAGACCAAGGATTCAAGGAAGAAAATTTTCACAATCTTGAATTTCCTCCGGAAATCCAAGAATCAATGCTAGTACATCAAGAGATTTTCCTAATGCATGAAAAAGAAGAGGATGCAAAAGTAATCCAAGACAGAGGCTTCCAATGAAGGGATTCAGATGTTGAGTATCAAGAGATATGCCTCATTCATTTACAACTTGTGATGAGTTACAATGAGCTAGCTGAGGTGGCGCCCAATCATCGCTTAGCCAATCATCATTTCAAGCTAAGGCGTCCAGGTTCAATGTACCCGACTCAACGATCAAAGACGATAACTATTGCATGTGGGCACAAAGTCCAATGTACCTAGCCTTGGCATCTATTGGTTGAAAATTCAAAGAAGCACATGTGTCTCATTTCTTGTGATTATATCATTGGTCAAGCATTAAATGTTTTGTAATAGGTGTAAGAAACCCTAATTAGGGTTTCTATCTTGTAATCTTGGCCATTGATTGTGAATCAATCTGAACCACTCATTGTAATGAGAGTAGTATAAAAGGGTCCACTTCTTCATTTGTAAAGGTTAATAATTAATAGTTTAGTAGCAGACAATAGTTGATAGATATTAGATAGTTAGAACAGAGTAGAAGGCAACGATTGTTGTCAAGACTTTGTTGTAAGAAACATGTAAACTTCATTGAAGATATGGTGAACTCTATGTGTTGATTCAACAATTTGCATGGTCTCTACTTCTTGTTTAATTTTCATGTTGCTTAGATGAATGGAAGAACTTTGTGCATGGTCAATGGTGAAATTCGTATATCCATACTACAAACACCTTGCTGATTGTAAAGTGTCTTGTGCAGTCAACTGAATCTGTCTTAGCCAAGCTTAACTTAAATTGCTACTTCTTCATTGATATGAATCATCTTGATGGTATCTACGCTTGTAGTGGTGATTTGAAAATCATTAGCTATCCCTAGAAGATCACACTAGCCTTGTGGAGATGTTCGTTGCATGTCAAAGCAAAGCTTAGATGAGATTCACCAAAGATTGTCCATTGCTCTTGCATTCCTAGGATTATATTCTCTCTCTCAACCCTTTATCCTTTTGCTATTTTTTAAGTCAAGTTAATTTCCACATTCTAGCGACATTTAGGCATTCAAGATTCAACGTAAGTCCACCTTGTGATTCCAGCACAACCACATCATACACATTGAGTCTATCCAAGAGCACGTCAAGACTTGACATCTAGAACCTTGGACTCACCTCCTATGATCATTAAGTTTAGCATAAGAGGAGGATTTTGTTCAACAGAGGATAGAATAGTTAGTATTTTATTATGTGTTGCATAGTGCATGAAAAACACATCAACATAGTTCAAGAAAGCTGTGTCAACCACAAAATTCGTGCCTCAAGTCTTCAAAGTTTCTCTCCAATGAATGTAAATAATTTTTGTCTTGTATGGAAGTAAAGATGCCTTTGGCATATTCTATTGTTATGAAAATTGTCAAATGAAATATTGTCATGTGTACAATGGTTCGAAGCTTGTTTTGCTCCCTTGTTTTCTATAAAAGGGAATTCAAGACCATTTATAGAGGTTTTGAAGGTTTGAATTGAGCGGGTAGATAGAAATAGTGTCTAAGCTAGAGTCATAGAGAATAGTTGTAGAGAATTTATATGTTCATGTAATAGATTCAGTCATTTTTTAATAGAAACGAAGACATTATAGATTTGTCTACTAATTGTAGGCTCAATTTTCATATGAATCAATATATCAAGCATATTTTGGTTTGTCATTGCAATTTCCTTGTAACTGTGTGATGTGTTTATGGGTTTCTTTTAATGAAAGAATTAAATTTTGTTAGCATAATACTGTGATCTTGAGAGAACAGTGACGATTTGTAAGTAGAATTCTCTGGTGGTTAATGTAGACACATTTATGTAATGCATTACCATTAAAGGTCTAAGTGATTTGAGTTAAATTTGTTACATGTTACATGAATATGTTAGTGATTTGTATGTAGGCTCCATTTCCCTAAGATTTAGGCACTGTCTATTTAAAAGTTCATTTCAAATTCAGAAACACCTCAAAATGATAAGTCCTTTAAATTCTTTTTGGTAGTGTGAATTTTGTGCCCTAGATCAGTAATCAAGTTGATGTCTTTTCATTATGCCCTTGGTTTGTTAATCAGATTTGTGATATTTTATTACACCATAATTCAGTAAACTCAGAAATGAAACAAGTAAACAAGAGACAAACGCAAATACCCTGGGAAAACCTCCAAGGAGGAAAAACCCAGCGTTAAAGACCCACAGGTCAGATTATATATTCTCTCTTAATTGCATAAATACAATACTTAGTTGGACTCTTCAGATCTGATCCCTTTTATCATATCAAATTTGCCCTTCTAAATACATCAAGTCTTCATCAAGGGATACTAAATGCCTTCTATCTTCTTGAACAGGTTCGCCCAATCTTCTCCTTTATTTCGCACCTTCAATTGCAGAGCTATTTCGCTGATTGCATGAATTGATTGATATTGAATTGCAAGGTGTCTTATCTTTATATGCATCTTTAACTTTGCTTTATTGCAAGTCGGCCTCCTTTAATTTGGGCGCCAATATTTGTTGTAGCGTGGGGTATTTAGGATAGGGTTGGGCTTATCGTTGGGGTACGTTACCTTTTAGGATAGGACCTAGTCCTATGTGGAGGGGCACGTTGCCTTATGGATAGGACCTAGTCCTATGTGAGTTTGGATGTTATAAACAACGCTCCCTCTTAACTAGGGAAGAAGAGAATAAATAATATGAACCTTTAGAGTTCCATCTAGCACACAAGCATAGAATGGATCTAGCACACAAGCATAGAATTACATCTTCCACCTAGCACACGAGCATAGGATGGTTCTAGCACACAAGCATAGAAAGTGTAATACACAAGTGGGTCTTTGCATAATTACAATTTTCCATCTAGCATACAAGCATAGATTGGATACTTCTCATTCTTGCACACAAGCAAAGAATGATCAAAACGTTGCAGGTAGAGTCACTGAGATTGAAACTCCCTCTCAACCAGGGTTTCACTTTCCACAATACCAAGTTTGTCTCTTGAAGTATTCGAACTTCATTCTGGATAAGGGTTTGGTAAGAATATCTGCAACCTGTTCATCTGTGCTAATATAATTTAGCTGAATGGTGCCTCTTTGCACCATATCCCGAATGAAGTGATAATCTTACAACCAGGTTACAAGATTAGGGCCCAGCCCTAAGTAATACATACAATGTTTAAGTTGTAATCCGAACTTAGCTGACAACTTCAAATACTCCTGAGAGAGTATCAGAGCAAGTGTTCCATAATATCCACCTTATACTGCCTCAGTCTTCTCTCAAAGAAGAATGTAACACCATAATCATACATCTTGCACACAAGCAAGAAATGGAATAGACATGATCAGAATATTGTAGTCTTCCATCTTGCACACAAGCATAGAATGGAACTACATAACATAGTCTTTCAGCTCGCACACAAGTATAGACTGGATCCACTTTTCATCACTCGCAGAGGATGATACAACACAATGTATCACAGAGGTTGAGACTCCCTCTCAACCAAGGCGGTGTTCTTCATAGCTCCAAGTCTATCTCAAGCTTCAAGAGAACATTTGCAACATAGGATTGACCTGCCATAAAACACTGAATTGTCAGGTATCAATATATAACCTTGATAATAAATCAAAATAGCAAAACAAGAATTTTAAGAAACCACACTGCTTCTCTTGATGCAACACTTGCAACAATGTATTTATCTACTTAATGCCACTGAAGACTGTCCCTGTAGGTCCAAGAGGTCGCAGTGGGTGAATGCTTGAAGAGTTTTCCTTGTTGGTAACACTTCTTGACTAATCTGAACTTAAGCAGCTTCAGTCCATAATCAACTGTGCCTTGCAAGTATCTTGGGATGTGCTTGGTTGCAACACGATAAACATGTTTGGGCAAGCTCATAAACTGACTGAGAGCATTCACTGCAGGACATATGACTAGTTTAGTAGTAACTAGATACATCAGTGTTCCAATCAACTACCTGTACTCTGATGGATCTGCAAAATCAAAGTTAGTTGCAAAAACATGTAACTTCTTTAAGTTAGATTCCATAGGAGTAGACATGGGTTTATAATCCATCATTCTAAATCTTTTCAAAATATCAATCATATACTTTCCTTGACTTAGAAAATTTCGTTAGACCTTTGCCATACTTCTAGACCTAGAAAATAATGCATTCAACCTAAGTCCTTCATTTCAAATTCTGAAGCTAGTTCTTTCTTACATCTAATGATAAGTTCATCTTTACACATATCGAACTATAATTAGCATTTCATCATTGGATGACTTAAGGTAGAGTCAGCATCATTTTACAAAATTCTAAACTTAAACAGTATTCTTTCATACCAAGCACGAGAGTCCTATTAGAGGCCATACATGGCCTTCTTCAATCTACACACCTGAATCTCATAACCCCTTAAGATATACCATAATAGCTGGAACTCCCTCTCAGCAGCAGTTGTGTCTAATCACAACTTCCAAGGTACTTGAACTTCCTTTGAGTGTATGTTCATCCCAATAATTTCTCTTGAAGATTTAGTATGCCCTGTTTCGGAAGCATTCCAAGCCATTGAAAGATCCAATTAATTTCTTGTACTCCCGGATAGGAAATCATACTCTATGATGAAATTGAAAATGCTTGATTCAAGAACCGAATTACATGCTCAAACTCATAATAAAAGGTAATCAATCAACATGGGTTAGAGTATACCATCACAGAAGGAGGTGCTCCTCCTATACAATCAATCTTTCATATTAATCTCAAGGATCTTGTCCATCTATCTTTCAATAAGGTGGACCCATAGCACAATTGTTGAGATAAGATGGGGATAAATTCCATCAAGAGATTATACAAGAAGATTGCCAATAAATGTTATCGAAAATCCTAGGAAATCAACAATACATTCTAACTTTTACTATGTAGGAAAGAGCATCATCATAACCATTTAACTGAAAGAAACTTGTCATGCAGTTATTTTAACAGATAATTGACACTGCATTTGTCACAACATTTAATGAGCTTAAATGCAACAGGGATGATATAAGGATGCTAACTCGGGATAACACAGGCAAAAACTTGCTTCCAGACCTACAAGGATAAACACCTGTCACAGGGAACCTCAAGACATGATTGGCCCAACACGGGTTAATTCAAAGAGTATCATTTTCCTTTCACACAAACCAACAAGGGTTTTACAAAACTAAGTAAACACAAACCCAAATGAAACCCTTATTATTACTGTTAAATTTATGGATCAGAATTAACATATATCTTGTTTTATGTATTACTGATTAAAATATAAATCTGACTATCTTCTTTTGTATGGCAGGTGAGAGGGGTATTTATTATATTTCTATATGGGAACATTTGTTCATTGCATATATTATCTGACATAGACCTCCTTCAAATGTTCTTCTTGTCTTTTTCCTCTCATGCTCATGGTCAAAGACAACAACCTCATCAACTTGCTATTGATTTTGTGATCAGATGGAGGAATATAGTTTTCTTTAATTTTATCAGTGGAGTATACAATTTATGCTGTTTTACTATTCCAACGTTCCCATGAAAGTGACTAGACAGCAAGCAGAGAATAGTCAATGTTCACTTTCCCTTGAATGTATACCACCGATGATGAATGTGGTTCAATCTATCATGGATGTATGCACAGATAATTATTTGATTTATTTATCCTTCTGTGTGTTACAGACTGTCTCTTAATCCTAGACGTATTTTGATTGAACTGCAGATTTGGTTGAACCGCGACTCTATCTTTATTGCTGTCGGAACTTGATTGAATTCCTGTTACATTCGCTGCATCTATTAATTAATGATCAATCTTTGTTCAAATGACATCATATCATATTGATATATAATACTAAACGACTTCCTGAGAAGTTGTGACTCTTTACTCTCAAGAGTCCTGATGGTTTCTAATAAACCGATTCACATATAATCAGTTTATGACTTAACTAGTATATAATTAAATGTTGAAGGCCTTAAGGCCAATTTAACATTTAATTTTATCAACAATTACAACTTGACAAAGAAACCCCATGCAAACAAATTGACAAAGTTATAAAGTCTCTCATCACAAAGTTAATAAAGAATTAAGGAAAATGCACCTGTTGACGTTTAGATAACTTTGACACTAGAACCAAAGGCTTCCCAAAAAGAAACTATCTTTGCAATCTCCTCTTGATGTGCCTTAGCACAATCAGCAATCTAGGGTTTAGACCAATTCTGAAAGTCAACAACTCTGAAGGTCTGAATAAGGTAATAACTCCACAATATGCACTAGAGATTTGAAAATCTGAAAGGGGGTTCTTCACTCGAATCTCCACAATGAATTAAAGAATGACTCCTTGATGAGAACCCGATGATGTCCTCTAACTTCTCCCCTGTCATTTAATATAGGATGAACAGAAACCTGAAGGTAAGAGCTTACTGAAATATGAGGGTTAGTATAACCTAGCTCTGATACCATGTGAATTTTGTGCCCTAGATCAGTAATCAAGTTGATGTCTTTTCATTATGCCCTTGGTTTGTTAATCAGATTTGTGATATTTTATTACACCATAATTCAGTAAACTCAGAAATGAAACAAGTAAACAAGAGACAAACACAAATACCCTGGGAAAACCTCCAAGGAGGAAAAACCCAGCATTAAAGACCCACAGGGCAGATTATATATTCTCTCTTAATTGCACAAATACAATACTTAGCTGGACTCTTCAGATCTGATCCCTTTTATCATATCAGATTTGCCCTTCTAAATACATCAAGTCTTCATCAAGGGATACTAAATGCCTTCTATCTTCTTGAACAGGTTAGCCCAATCTTCTCCTCTATTTCGCACCTTCAATTGCAGAGCTATTTCGCTGATTGCATGAATTGATTGAGATTGAATTGCAAGGTGTCTTATCTTTATATGCATCTTTAACTTTGTTTTATTGCAAGTCGGTCTCCTTTAATTTGGGCGCCAATATTTGTTGTAGCATGGGGCATTTAGGATAGGGCTGGGCTTATCCTTGGGGCACGTTACCTATTAGGATAGGACCCAGTCCTATGTGGGGGGCACGTTGCCTTATGGATAGGACCCAGTCCTATGAGGGTTCGGATGTTGCCTTGAGGCAATCCGAACCCTCTTACCTAGTTATAAACAACAGGTAGGAGTAGTATAGTTTTAGGAATTGTTTTAGGTAGGAGTAGGATAGTTTTAGGAATTGTTTGAGGAGTAGTAAATGGCCTGAAGGCTATCAGCTACTTGGAGGTGATGCTGAGATGAAATTCAAATTGACAAATACTTATGGTTAATATTTTGAATAATTTCCAACAAGATACCAGACCTCAAATAAATGCTAATTTTCAAGAAAAATGCATGTTTAGATCAGCTACATTTCAGCACACCACTTATTATAAAACTTTAAGTTCACTAACAGTGTTATTAACACACCAAAGTAGACAGTGGATAAAATCATTCTAAAATTAACTGTAGAATTATGAAAGCAACCTATAAATTCCCACAAACTTAAACATTAATTAGCCATATATTGAAATATTCAAAAGAATTCCATGCCAAAAAAATGATGGTAAAAAGTTAAAACCAGTGTAAAGTTTATAAGAAGGAAACACAGCACCTGTCTCAGCTCACCATTAACCCAACACTGAATTTGAAGGTCCTCGCCATTTATTTCAGTTGCCGGAACAATCCATGGGCCCATTGGACAGAATGTGTCACAACTCTTCCCCATAAACCACTGCAAACAAGCCAACATAGAAGATAGTAGAGATTGTTATTCCAATAAAGAATGTTGTGACCAACTTGAATATAAAAAAGTAAACAGGGTGCATGAACTTGTGCATAAACATCCAAGCAGCCATAAAAATGAGCAGCATTAATTTACCTGCTGGTGTTTCTTTTGCAGGTCTCTTGCAGTCACATCATTCAGTATGGTATACCTATTATCAATATCATTCCATCAATGGTGTACTCTAATAGATGAGTAATTACAAAAAAAAGCAGAGTCCAAACATTTAAAATGAAATTACACCTATGAAGAAATCCATTCATATTTCTTCTTGTCTCTACTTTTGTTTTAATTGGATACGATTATTCCTACCTTACATTCAGATTCAGTTTTCCTCCCTAGTTCATGTTTTCTAAAACCTTCTATCAGTCACAGAGGATGTTAATATGTATCAGATCACATAAACCAATTACTGATACAGAAAAACACAATTTGCAGCCAAGAAATCCCAAAGTATGCAGCCATTTAATTGCCCTGCAGAAGCAGCTAATGCAGTGTGTATAGTATAATAGGAGTTGCGAGAGATGAATGATTTAACAAGTTTGTTGTTGGTTATTGGGAAATACCAACACATAAGCCCAAAGAATACTAGACAATAAATTGTCCTCACACTTTTGATGATGATATTAATCTTATGATATTGAAGGACTACACTGGCAGTCTGGCAAGTACATTAAAAACTCTCCAGGGTCATTATCGTAGTACAGAGTTGGACATAAATGAGACAATGAGAGAAACATCACTTGTTGTAGAATTTCCATTTCCTAATTATATCAAAGTGTCGCAGCAGAAGCTAATTACATCACAAGGAGGATCTAGGGATTACAAATCTTCAAAGTGTAATTGGGATCCTGGTATTGGCAAAAAGAATTGAGTTTAACAAACTAAAACTGACATTTCTCTTGACAAACAATCTTGGGAAGGGTGTACTGCCATGCCCCTCCAAATTGTTACAAATCGCAGCATACATAGCTGTCCATTTCCAACTACTAGGCAATTAAAAAGAGGCACCAAATAAAATACTGAAAAGTAGGACTGGCAATATTTGGATTGTGCTAGCAAAATAATTAATTAAAATTAAATTATGCTTTCAAGAGCAGAGATGGTGTAAGAAAGATTGTGACTCTTTCAAAGGGAAGATATATATAGGAGATCCTTCCATGAGAAGAAGGCATCAATTGGAAGAAAACGTGAAGTGACTTTGCAAGTTAATAGTTATAGCCAAAGAGGACGAAAACCCTTAATTTGTCCTATTGAGTTATTGGAAAAAAAACCATAACTTGTCTAGTTATCAAGGACAAACATTTAAGGGAAATAGCTGCAAATTCAAAGAAGAAACATAGCAGAAAATCAAGAAAAGATTATTTTCAGAATTATATGAATATTATAATAAAATTAATGATTTTGATTTAAGTTATATTTATAAATGTAAACACAATTATCATTTTAGAATTTAAAATATTGATTTAAGACAAAAATAAGAAATGTTTTAGAAAGATACATTACAAAGGTACCCAAATGCACGGATCCAAATTTGAACACCCCTTCAATCTTAGTCCTCCAAGCTATTATTGGCATATTCCTTACAACATATGTTATAAACTTATAAACTATCATATTAGATCACCCAAACTTGACCGTCCCAATTTGTCTTCATTCAACCCATTTAAACATGCTCCATGAGAAGTGTCCAAGCTTATCATAATGCCAGTCAATATTCTAATGTAGCCTCCCTTTTACATGATCTTACAAGTCATAAGAATTTTTCATAGTAACTCCCGTTATGACGACCCTTCACACTCTCCAAAATGCTAACACATGGCCAAAAGTGCCACCTTCAATGCGGAATGCCTATCTCCCCATGTAAGGACAAAATTCACTTAAAGACGAAATTCATGCCACCTCAAAATGGGACACCAAGTTTCCATGTGAAGAAAAATGCACAAAAGATGAAATAAGGAAGCATATGAAAGTATAAAAAATGAACATAGGAATGCAAGGTTGAGACATCTTTTCCCAACAATAGGAAAAAAATCTCATTGCAACTCTACTCTCCAGAACCTTATCAATTTATTTAACTTCATATGGCTGAGAGTAAATTTCAGCTAATCTCATTTTGGTCGGAAGGTGGGATCTAATTGATGGTATGAAGGTGGTTTCACTACGTTTTCAATAATATTAAAGGCACTTGTGTTTTTCACGTTGCCTTTATGCTGATGGATGAGAGTGAAACCCAATCCTTGGGCTTTCATCTTGTTTCTATCAAACACACTATTTATTTTGTAAATTTTGGCTGATGCATTTTATTTATAATGTTCCATTAAGTGCAATAGTGTATTCACCGAGTTCATATTTGAATATTATGTTCAATCTGGACACTGCTTTCACTACCATTATCAGTTTTGGGTCATTTTGAGGCCATAAAATGTCTGGTAACATAGCATATAAACAACATAGTTCTTTTAAAAACAAGACAAAAGACCACAAACCATCCCCAAGGATTCTAGAGGAGGAAGTGAATACACAGAGGAGACACTGCCCATGTTTGTGACTCCCCATGGCACTAGACATGCTTTTGATTTCCCGAGCATATCAGTTAACAACTTGTTTTCAAGGTTATGGAGTATTTAAACGCATGTAGTAAGGAAGGATCTACGTAATCACCAAATGTGATGTACAAATTTTCATATAAAATTGACAACAATAATCTAACATCAGATGGAAATAAAAATATCATTAAGTGTTTAACTGGCAGGTTTGCAAATGAAATATAACAGAAAGGAGTGCTAATCTTATAAGACAACTGAAAATTTTGTTGAAAAAATCGTTTTACCCAAAAACATGAGAAATTGCATCCTCCCTCTTTATGCAGTGTCCAGACTTCCCAATGATCACAGCAAGCTCTGCAGTAACATAGCACCTTTGAATATTTCTAGCAATCCTGATTCTATGCTATTTAGTAATGACAAAATTATATCTATAAACTAGATGCTGTGAAATATTATCCTAAAAATATCTTCCCTTTGTTTAAAACTTTAAAGAAATACCTTGCACACTTGTCTACACTTGATAATATTTAGTGTTTGCTATTTGATTTTTTATCTTTAGAAACTTAAAATCCGAAACGATGATTTCCTATAATGTTGCAGAAATACTGGAACTTTCTTAATGTTAGCTTGAAGGAAGTTCTTATTCATGAAGGATTTTTGAATTTTCCTTTATGAAGCTTCCTTCATGATACAACTTTTATTCCAACTAGAATTTAGGTTATGTGCTTCCCTCATTAGTACAATCACAAAAGTTCCTGATTTGCCAAAATGAGTACTGTATTTCATCATGCAATAAACAAAATTAAAACTTCCTGGTTAATTTTCCATAGAAGCAAAAATATGGTGTGCCAAAGAACAATATATTGAAATATTTCAAATTAGGAAAAAAAATAGATTTGAAACATAAGTACCGATAAGGAAGATGAATGGATAGCCTCATGGATTGACTTTACATTTAATCCACGTAGTCAGCATACAATGTCTATTATTATGTTTCAATAATATTGGTTATCTGACTATGTATTAATTGTTCGTATTAATTAGTTTGTCATTCTTAGGTAGCTATAAGCGTTGGTTGGTTGACGTTTGTGTTCCTCTTGGCAACTGTTAGGTTCTTTAAATATATTGTGTATGGTCAAGGAAAGTAGTATGATTTAGTCGAGTCAACACTGATCCTTGGCTAATCATCTTGGGTTTTCTTCTATAATAATTTCATGTGTGAATAATGATATATTTTATTCCTGTATCTAATATGTATTGTCATCTTTATTATAACACCGTGTATTTAATATATTAGATATAGCAGTAAACATTTGGCATCGTTGCCTTGAAAGAATTCGAGTCATATTTGAGAGATTCATGCCCTTAGATCTCCATAAAGGTGAGAAGAGGCCACAAGGTAGTCAAGACAAAATCCAATCGGATGATTCCCAAGTTGGAGCCCTTCCTGAGAACAAAGTAAAAGCCAGAGTGTTAGTGTTGTGACCATTTCACACATCGCCCCATTAAAATGGGGACCCCCTCTTTTTGCTCGGTTTTGCCTGTTTCTCTCTCTGCTTTTAGGGTTTTGGGTTAGTGAGTCAGTCGTCTGGACTGGGGTTAAGCCTTTGGGTTTCCGTTTTGATGTTTTCAAGCCGGTGTCTAGTCCAAATTTTGAAGATTGTTGAGCTTCCTCTCGTAGGATGCAATTTTGAAATAAGGTGAGTCTGTCAGGAGGTCAAATGAGTTTGTCTAGGTTCAGTCAGATTTTTGAATGCAAGTCCAAATTTTGCCTAAGTGTTAATGATGGAATTTTGAAATTTTGTTTGAGTGATTTTGACCAAATTTTGGAAATTTTGATAATTGATCCCAGGCATTGGAAATGGCCTAATTTTGCCTTGTGAAGTGACTGAAGTCTTAAAATCTTGGTATTTTGGCCTATGGAAGTGAAATCGCTCCTGTCCCTCAGCCAGGGACCAGGGCGAATATGATATTTTATGCATCTTGGTTATTAATTTATTCCATTTGTCTTGTGCAGGGTCGCCAGGAGATGCAGTTGAACACGAATTGGAGGTTTTGAAAGATTTTTTGAGACTCAAAATGGCAAATTTTTAAAGTTTAAGGCCAAATCGCTCCTGTCCCTCAGTCAGGGACCAGGGCGAAATGACTTACTTAGATCATTTTGACCTCATTTTGATCAAATGGAAGCGTCAAGGACGCAATGGAAGGTGAAATCAACATAATGGAACGCCAGAATTCAACCGTTTGCAATGAAAAGTTGAGATTTTGACCTCAAGGACAAAAATCGCTCCTGTCCCTCACTGAAGGACCAGAGCTTGTTTCTTAAAATTCAACTATCCTTGCAGGACTAAGGCGATTTTTGGATTGGAAGAGGTAAAGGAGGACATCTTTTGTCCATTGAATATAATTTGAAGAAATTTGCAAACAAGGAAACGTGCTATGAAGACAAATCGCTCCTGTCCCTCACTGAAGGACCGGAGCTTGAAATCTAAAATTGCCTTGTCCTTGAAAGATTTGAACGATTTCGCGATTTGAGAAGAACAAGGGAGGTACATTTTACTCATTGAATATAATTTGATTGTACCTCGAAGGAGAAAGTTGGCCCTAGAAGCAAAATCTCTCCTGTCCCTCTGCCAGGGACTAGGGCGAATTTTAAAAGGTAGCTCCTGTCCCTCTCCAAGGGACCAGAGCGATTTCCTTATAAGACAAGTTTTTGGTGAAGTGAAATGAGTTTTTAAGTTTGAGGCAAGTAAAAGGGAGGCGTAACGAATCTATTGAATATAATTTTGAAGAGTGCAAGACGCCAGTGAAGCCTATTTTGTCTTAGGCGCTCCTGTCCCTCTCCAAGGGACCAGAGCGATTTCTTCCTAAGACAAATCTCTCACCAAGTTGAAGCAAATTCCATGTCAAAGATGAGTGAAGGGGAGCATAGCGGATCCATTGAAGATAGTTTTAAACGTTGGCAAAGAATGATTGAGCCTATAAATGCAAAATCGCTCCTGTCCCTCTCCCAGGGACCAGGGCGAAATCTTGGTTATTTAGCCTTCCCTTCCAATTTTTGATGAATCAAGGCCAAGGTACAAGGGGGCGATGATGTTTGGAACGCTTCGAAGAAGGACAAAGTTGCAAGGACCATGAAAAGTGATGAAATTACCCAAGTTCGCTCTTGTCCCTCTCCAAGGGACCAGAGCGAAATATGCAAGTATGCTTAAGTTTTGAATGCCTCTTCCGTTTCAAACGTTCAAGAAGGAGTAAGGAACACCATTTTATACTTTGAAGGCAATTGCAAGTTGATACGAACAAGGATTAGCCCAATGAACAAAAGTTCGCTCCTGTCCTTCAGTCAAGGACCAGGGCGATATTCATAAAATCAATCATTTTTCTTCCTAGATCATATCAAAGCAAGGTTACACAAGATCCGAAATGTCATTTGAAAGGTGACGAACAAGGAGTTAAGGTTAAAAGATGACAAATTTGAGCTAGGATTCAAAGTTCGCTCCTGTCCCTCACCAAGGGACCAGGGCGAAAATCACTCAAATATCAAATTCGCCTTGCAAGGGACAAGTTAAGTATGCGTAGAATGAATGGATGAAGTTATTTCTTGCCTTGTGACGTAAGTTGGCAATTAAAACGATCAAGGATCAAGGAGAAGCAAAGTTCGCTCCTGTCCCTCACCAAGGGACCAGGGCAAAAATGGTCTAGGAGGCATTCGTTTCAAAACATTGAATCAATCAAGCTCAAGGTTCCTATTTAAAATGCCAGTTTCAACGTAGAGGAAGTGGTTTTGAACGAGAAATTCAAGAGCAAAATGCTAGATCGCTCCTGTCCCTCTCCCAGGGACCAGAGCGATATGGTTTGTATCCTTTACATCTCTCACGTGCTTAGGCGCCAATAAATTTTGAATTGCATTAAATGTTAAATTTCGATAAACCTTGATATTTTTAATTAAAATTGGCATTTAATGGGTGCCCACAAGGCATTTAATAATTAATTTTGCCTTTTAAAAATCGAAGCTATTAATTACAAGGCATTTAATTAATTAATTATTAAATTAATAAATAAAATTGAAGCGCTTGGGTTTTATTTTCTATATTTTACAAAGTCGGCCTCCATTTTTATTTAGAATTTATTTATTATTTGCCTATTTTTCAAAAGTCGGCCTATGGGGGATTGAAGAGGTAAGCGCTTATATAAAGGGGAGGTATGATATCTCATTTCAAATCATCATTCAATCATTGTTGCATGCGATTTTGGAGAGCAATAGGAGAAAGTGTGAAATATCATCAAGAGAGGAGTGCGAATTGTGTTCAAGTGGAGCGAATTTGCCTTCAAGGCGTTGGAAGACCCCAAGGGTGGTGGAATTGACAAGAAAGGCGCCTTTGCTAAAGGAGGATCACGTTGAAGACTTCAAATTTCGTTTTTGCCTAGGCGAATTTCATATTTTTGCATCTTTTTAGAGTTAGCTCTCAAGTGAGGTATGGCGAAGTCTTCTTTTGTCTAAATTTTGAATTTTGATCGTCATAGTCTTAATCTAAATTTTGAATTTTGAAATTTTGAATTTCCAGTAGCTCAATTGTATTTAGGAAATGATAACTCAAGGACTTACCATGAAGTTTCCTAAATTCAATCTTTAATCTAATTTATGTTTATAGATTGCAAAATCTATTTCTTATTATGAAATGTTGTGTAGGTGTTACAATGGCGACCCCAAAGGCGGGAGCATCCACCAGTCGTCCAGCTCTCATGAAGGAAGATCAGAAGAACGAAGAATTGGAGACCAAGATCGTGTCGAAGTGGAGCAACATTGGAGATACCAACTTGGGAAACTTCAGTATGAAGAAGTTTCGAGAGGTCCCTTACATTGGCAAGCCATCACCTGTCGCAAGGAGAATAATTGAAAGTGGCATTATCAAGGCGGCCGGCTTCCCTCCAGCAATCCAGTGCCATGAGTTGATGATCGAGTGTGCTCGCCATTATGATCCACAGTCCAGATCAATAGTGTCCAAGGAAGGAGACACTTTTGCTTATCTTTCAGAGGAGGCTATAAGTGAAGCTCTTCACTTGCCAGAACATAAAGATATGATTTACAAAAGCATAGAAGGAGCCAGGTCCATGTACGAAGATGATCCAGACACTTGTCTAAGCATCATCAACAAGAATTGGTTACTCAAGAGTCGTCCTCGCCTGAGCAAGATTCCGAACACACCACATAGGATCGACTTCCAGGAGGAGTACAGAGATTTGATAACACTACTCAACCGAGTCACAGGAGCCCCTCAAGCCTTCTATTTTGAGAAGTGGATGTTCTACTTCATCCAAGTGATAGTTCAGGGAAAAGGAACAATCCATTGAGCTAGAATGATTAGCCATTGCTTGGACGTACAGTTAAGAAGATTGAAGGCTACCAAGTCTTTCCACATGAGTTCATACATCATATATGCCTTGATCAGGAGCTTTGAGTATGCAGGACTACCTCACAGAGGGGTGATTGGAAGAGGACCCGGGGAAGTCAGAGTTTGTGATTCCTATGTTCACTTGCATCATCCGCCAGGAAGTAACTACAAGTTAGTCAATGATACATTCACGATGAACATCACCAGGATATTGCAAGGCGGGATTCACAATCGGCTATCTCAGGATGCACAAGAGCTTGTGAAGAGGTACGGTGCATGGTTTATCCAATTCCAGAAATTTACATATATTAGAGTTCATGGATGTCCTTCACCTCCCTACATGTTGCCAAGATATCCGACAGACAAAATAGTGTTACTTGAGGTAACAAGACAGTTGGCAGCTTATGTGAAAGCATTCAAACACAGACATGGAAATGGAGTTCCTGTGCCTATCATATTAGGGAATTCAGTTGAGGTATGTCCTAATGCTCTAGCCATGGATGATGCAGAGAAAGAGTTAGCTTTGTATTCATTTTCATTCTTTGCCTTGAGAGAGAGCTTTGATCCATATGGGTATATAGAGGAGACAGTCGGAAGAAAATATAAGCATGAGTTTCAGATAGAAGACTTTGTGATGAATCTCTTGGATGACCTTGAAGTGAAAAGAAAGATGCATTCTAGATTGCCTTTAGACTTCATCAGGAAATGCAAGATTTACAGAGTGGCCGACCAAGCTCAGGACAGTGGCAGACATCTCCAATCATCTTATGATCGAGAAAGCAAATCAGTGAAGCTAGATTGGAATGAACCCGAGGTTGTGGATCTAGATGCTTTGATGGCTCCAGTCTTGTCTTGTACTCGTAGATGGGTTGATGTGCAACATCAAAAGTTGAGAGAGCAGGGCATATCTATGACTTTCACTTTGGAAGAAAGACCAGCTGAAGGAGGAGCAAGTGTAAGTGAGGGTAATCCTAATCCCAGAAATGCAAGCGAAGGCAACCTTCGAAGCGTAAGTGAGGGCAATCCCCATCCTAGAGGCTCGAAGAGGAAAGAGAGACCTGAGAAAAGAGAATCTTCCAAGAAGAAGCAAGAGGCCAACCGAGATCGTTCATCCGCCACATCTTCTTGACCTGAGAAGAGGACACTTGAGATAGAGGAGTCTATGGAATCAATGGTACAGAACGATAAAGAAGGACAGGTACCTCGAAGGTCACCAAGTGGGTCTCTCCAAGCTAATGAGCTACATGAAGATAAGGAAGATAATGAAGTAACATCTCCTCTCAGAGAAGAAGAAACATTGCCTAATGAGATACAGGTTAGAGAAGCAAGATCTGCCATTCCAGATTGGTTAAAAGAGAGACTAACAAGGGTCATTGTGATCGAGGACGAAGACAGTGTGATTGATTTAGAGAGCCTTGTTGGAAATTCTCAAAAGATGACAGAGAAGAGGAAGGCTACTAAGATGTCCAAGATGATCAGAGATGAGACAGGATCCAGGAAATTGCAGATAGCTACACTGGCAGTAGACAAGTATGAAGGTGAGATCCTCGCAGAGGAATATGATGTAGAGACATTTGAGCTTGGTCCACTCTCAGCCGAACAGACGTTGGATGATGCCACTGATTCATTTGAGGCACTTAAGGACAAGCCTAGAGAAGAAATGGAAAAGAATAGGAAGCTTGAGCGAGAGGTCAATGCTTGGAGAGGCTACTTTAGCCATCTCAATCAGCCTTTGAGACGTCAGGATCCAGCAGTATCTCCTGCACAGGCACTTCCCCTTGAATCAGTTGGCGAGGCAGAGAGAGTCAGGAGTTTGGTTCAGCTTATGAGCTCATGGATTGACAAATCCCATACAATTGCTATTGAATTTGCAACAAGGATGATGCAGACCATTCACCGAGCTATTCAAGTTCTTGAGGTCATCCACAACTTGATGATAACTGTAGCTGCTTTTGCTCATACTAAGGATGTTATCATTCCTGTCCTGCAAGTAATCAGACAAACATCAAGGAAGGTCCTAGTGCAAGAAAAGATAATGGATGGAGGACCTCATAGTTTACTTCAGTGGTCGACTTTACTCCAGATGAAGGAAGTTCTCTTCGACGACATCAGTACTAGATGCAATCATGTTGAGGAGGTTATCCACCCGATCCAGGACAGAGTGTTTGAGGTACTACGTACTATTCTTGGTAGGAGGATCGAAGTTGAGACAGATGTGGATTTGCAGGAATTGGAAGATAGAGTCGAGGTCATCTTTTGCAAAGATGAGAATGTTATTACAAATGAGCAACGAGATCAGATGTTTGCCACCATGCTCCTGATTGAGAAGATCAAAGAACTTGAACCTGAATGGGACGCTGCTCTTCTCAAGGCTTTCGATCAGGTCATCCACTTGGAGGAACGAATGAAGAATCTTCCCCAGATTCCAATTGCTGAGATCGAAGGAATCGTGTCTAGATTCATTGCATATGCTAAAAAGGAGCATTGGAAAGGGAATAAGATTCTAGATGAAAGGTTGTTATAGATGAGGTGGCACCTTAATTGTCATTGGTCTATGTCTCCTAGATTTTTGTGCCAAATTTAATATTTGGCTATGCATTTAATGTTGTGCAATAAATGGGGAACTTTTGTAATAAAACCCTAATTAGGGTTTAGGTGTCATAATCTTGGCCATTGATCTTCTTTTTGATCTGGACCGTTCATTGTAATTGAGGATGCTATATATACCCTCATTTCTTTTCATTTTGTAACTAGAAAACTAGAGATTAAGGAGAAATTAGAGAATTAGAGAGATATTAGAGATTAGAAATTTGATTTGTAGCAAGATTGAGCTTTGAGGAAGGAATTTCAAACAATTGTTGTTCATGGTGGCTTTGAGATCAATAGAATATTGAAGTTATGGTGTTTTATTGCAATTCTTATGGTTATCTTCATGGTTGTTCACTTTCTTGAATCATTCTCAATCAAAGTAGTATTTTAGTTTGAAGGATAAAGTGTTGGACTTGATCGTCGGTGAGATTCACTCTCCAAACCACTAGCTTCTTGCTGATTGTAGGAATGCCTTGTGTGGTCAACTGGATAAACTTGAATCACTTAAACCTTCAATCATTGTTGTATCTTGGATATGTGCCTTTGTGGTAGTGTCTATGATCCTTGATGAATTGAAAAATCATTTGTTACCTTAGAAGATCGCATCAATTTCAATTGAGTTGTTATTTTATGGCAATATTGAAGTTGGTAGAATCTTGCCAAGTCTCGTCCACATTGAGTCATTCTCAGGGTTAGATTAGACTAGATCTCTTGCAAGCCCTACTCTTTTGATCTTTTTTGGAATTCATTAGTATTAGGAAATCTTGTTCCTGCATTTAGGAAACGTAAGGCCCCTTGATGACACAGCAATCACAACGACCACTGGTGCTTATCCACACGTAGAGACCCTACTTAAAAGAACATTGAAGTCACCCTAACTGATCCTTCTTGCGATATCTTCAGCAGTTAGAGATTTTATTCAAGAGAGGATAAGGTACCCTTGGGTATTTTATTCTGTGTATGATTGTGTACAAAATACACGTCAACAGTTAGCCGAAGCCATAGTCGGGAAGAAAAAAAATTCTTCAGCAAAGAACTCTCAAAGAGTGGGAAGAAATTGCTACACTTATCGCTCCTTGATGAAACATACGAAGACCTTGTTGACCAAGCAAGACAATCATCCATACAAACAACAATGGATAATGAAGAAGAAGAAAGAGACCTTGGACATGAATTAACCGAAGCATTGGAGAATAACATATGCCACATCCAAGAACTATCCATCTTGGGAGAAGAGCCACAAATTAGAGGATTCAAGAGAAAGACCCCGAGACAAAGGGACTGCAAGAACAAAACTAAAGATATCCAAAGCGCAAGGGGCATTGAAGGTGGACGTGTAGAAGACTTGTACGTGGCCGACAGTGCAAAGAAGGCACTGAAACATAGCAGTTGAGAGAGTCCACTCAAGTCCAACCTACAAGGACAAAATCAGGTGAGAAAAATGGTGACTCCCCCTGTGAATCCAAATGTCAATAGGTAAAAACTCCCAAAGTTTCATGGGAAAGGATCAAAGGACCCGCTAAAGCACTGCAAGACATGTGAAAGTATCTGGTTAGCAAAGAGTCAAGATGTAATGTCCCCTTTTTAGGCAAAATCAATAGATCAAAATCAATCTATTAACGAAGTCCTCGTAGATTGATAAGGACGAGCAGAGGACGCTGGACTGGTGATTTTCTTCTATTTCAAAGGACACTTTAGAGTAAACATGGGTGGAATTAGTCGATAGTATTGTTATCTCCAAGTTGTCAATCAAAAACAGCATTAAACCCTAGAATATCTCCTTCAAAAGCATACCTGAGTCTACAGAGAGAGTGAGGTGCTTCCTTGCCAAGTATCCATGAGGAGAGAGAAGAAAAAGCAAATTAAAAGAGATATTAAAGTTGATGCAGATTACTTTATAATCTCTCCCTGGGTCACTTAAAACATATTTATAATATTAAGTTTCACCTTTCCTATGTACCTATTCCTAGAGAGAGAGTAAATGGCGAAGAGAGATAAAAGGTTAGTATAAGCAGAGAAAACATATAACATAAAGTGTATGTCCTAAGTGGGAGAATTGTTACGAGGATAAAGTAACTATTATTTAAATTCATTAAATTTGATTGAGGTGTTACGGTTTCAACCCTAATTAGAGCAACTTGAGGAAAGGTTTTTAAAGGTCATTGGAGACTCATTTCTATTCATGTTTTTGCTGATAATTATTTCTGCCTCCTTGTGGAGCTTATCAACATTAGGGTTTTGAAGACCTTGGAGACGGAAAACTCCATTGTTCTTACACACTTGCAGCTGTGAGAGACCAGCCAAGAGTGTGCAAGGAGATTCTACTTCAGGGATCTCAATTGGGCTACAAAGAAACTAGTTTTGGAAGAGGTATTTGCTGATAGAAATCTGAAAGAGGAGCTTGCTTGTTTAGCCACTCTCTATTTGGCTTGTTGGAAGTGAACAAGAGTCTTTCGATGCATTTCCAGATTGGGGTTTGTATGAAACTCCATTTCCAGCAGTTTCGAGGCATTTGTATCAGATTTTGGAAGGGGTTTGGAGCAGCTTTAACATAATTTCTGAGCGAGCTGCCTTTATGCTAGAGTGGATGACCTCTTTCTTGTCTTGTTTGAAGCTAAGGAGAGGCATTACTAAGTGTTTCAGTATTGGGATAGCAAGTCTTACTCATACCAGCAGATTGGTTGAAGATTACATCAGTTTTGATAGGGTTTGGAGCATTTTTGACATATTTGCTGAGAGAGCAACTTGTGTGCTAGGCTGACCCCTCTTGGCTTGGTTTGTAACAAACATGATCACTTATTTCTAGATTTTGAGTGGCCTACACTAGTCAAATCCATCACCAACAGTTTAGGACAGTTTGCATCAGTTGGAAGCAGAGTTCTGAAAAGTTTTAAGGTGAAATTCTGAGTGTGCAGCTTGCTTGACGGGCTGTACTCTCCTTGAGCTATTTTGGAACTGAAATAAACCCCTAGAGGTTGTCCAAAGAGGGAATAGTTGTAAGCACCATCAAGGAATCAAACCCAGCTGCTGAGTTATCTTGGAAAGCAACTAACTTGTTTAAAGCTGCTGCAAATCAGATTTCCAGAGCGACTTGGTTGGCTGTCTGCTTATAAATCAGACTTGGGAAAGTCCCTTCTAATTCATCCAACCTCAAGTTTCAAAGGATAGCAAATCGGGCATGCCTAAATAGACTTGTAAAGTCATTTGAAGTACTAAGCTACAGGGATATTGTAATATTCCAACTTTAAATTAAATCTGAAAGTTCTTTCATAGTCACAATACATCATCATTCTAATCAGTACTAGATGTATGCAATATTTGTACGAGTTCATATTTGTTTCTTCAAAAGCATTGCAAACTCTTTAAAAAACACATCTTCTGCAACTTTTGTCTAGTTCTGAAAGACCACCTTCAAAAGAAATATAGTATTTTTAATCTAAATAAACAAGCAGGTTGCTACAAAGCAATTTTTTAGTGTTCCACTGGGGTGGGACATTACAGTGGTATCAGAGCGGTTTCCTGCCATCCTATGTTTTCAGTGGCATTCAGAGTTAGTAATGGGTTCATATAAGGAGTATGTGAGGGAAGAAATTCTCAATGTGTTTAAGGAATATGCTACACTTCGTCAAACTGTTAAGAATGAAATATCTTTCATCAGTTTCATGAACGTACATCCAAGGCAATTGTAGACGACATAAAATGCCTATGGTTATATTTGATAATATTTGTTATCCAGTAATGTATTAATTAATTGTATTAAGTGGGTTGTCACTCTCGAGTAGTTAGGTGTCGGTTGGTTGACAGTTGTGTACCTCTCAGCAACCATCGGGTCCTTTAAATATGTTGTGTACTGCCAAGGAAAGTAGTAGAGTATTATCGGATCTATTGTAATCCTTGGCCAACCATCTCAGGTCTCTTCTCTATAATAATTGCATGTACGAATAAAAATATATTTTACTATCATGTCTGGCATTGTCATGTACATTATTATTGTCTGTATTTAATTTACCAGTTGTAGCGGTAAACATTTTGGCGTCGTTGCCTTAAAAGAAATCGGGTCAGCCTTGAGTGACTCATGTCCATAGACCCCATTAAATGTGAGAAGAGGCTACAGGGTGGTCAAGACGAAGCGATTAGGCGATCCGCCGACCCCTCGGTCTGAGGGAGCACAAAGACAAGTCGGAGCCTGGAACTACTCGGAGTGTGGGGACGCTGGAGGTGGACGTGTAGAGGACACACACGTGTCTGAGTGTGCAAGGAAAGCACTGGAACGTAGCGGTCGAAAAAGTCCACCGGAGTGTTGGGGACGCTAAAGGTGGACGTGTAGAGGATGCCTACTGGCCAAGAGTGCAGGGAAAGCACCGGAACGTAGCGGTCGAAACAGTCCACCCAGGTCAGGCAGGCGAATCCACACAATACCTTCCGAGTGAAAACAATGGTGAACACCCAAGAGAAGCAGAAACTGCCAAAATTCACGAGGGATGGATCAGAGGACCCCGTACGACATTGCAAAACATGTATAACCATTTGCGAGGCAAATGACCAAGACGACCAAGATTATTGGTTGAAGGCGTTTCCGGCCACCCTTCAGGGGATGTGTTGATGTGTCTTTTGTACACGACCAAACACAGAATAAAATACCCAGAGGTATCTTATCTTCTCTTGAATAAAGCTCCCCAAATGTTGAAGATTTCGCAGAAGAATCAATCGGAAAAACTCCAAGGTTCTATTATGTAGGTTCTCTAATCGTGGATAAGCACCAGTGGTATGATGTGATTTTGTTGGAATCACAAGGGGACTTATTTTCGACAACCTGAACGTCTGATTTGCTTTAGATATTACTGGAACGTGGAATTTCACCGGCCCTTGATTTTTTTTAAAAAGGAAAAAAAGGATAAGGGTTGGAACGGGATCTATTTCTAGCACTAGGAACGTAAGAGCAATGAATGACCTTTGATGAAATTCTAACTAAGTCTTGCTTTGACTATCTAGGACCATCTCCACAAGGTTAGTGCGATCTTCTAAGGATGGCTTTATGATGTTCAGATCACCGCTACAAGCATAGATACCGTCAAGTTGATGCATATCAATGAAGAAGCAATAATTGAAGTTAAGCCTAAGCTGAATGATTCTAGTTGACCACACAAGGCAAGTTTGCAATCAACAAACTGCTAGTAGTATGGATATATGAATTTCACCGTTGGTCATACAAATTTCTTCCATTCACCTAATAACATGAAATCAAATTTGAGAAGTATAAAGACCATGCAAATTGTTGAATCGACCCATAGAATTCACCATTTCTTCAATGAAGTTTACAAGTCTTTTGCAACAATATCGTGGCAACAATCTTTGCCTTCTCTTTCTACTCTACTCTAAAATGCAACGAATTACTGACTATTCTCTCTAACTATTTCCTATTCTCTGACTATTAACTATTAGCTAACTATTAACTATTACAAATGAGGAGCCAAGGCTTTATATAGGGAGCCCTTTACAAACAGACAGCTCTGATTGACTTAGAATCAATGGCTAGGATTACAAGATAGAAACCCTAATTAGGGTTTGTTACAACAAACTTCCTTAGCCAATTAGAAAATTGCATTCCCGAAGTGAGGACCAATAGGAAGCAGGGGTAGGTACACTGAAGTTTGTGCCATCACTGATAAATTAGGTACATTAAATCTGGTCATGCTGAGGTGGACCAATCCGACTAGAGGAATGATGACTGGCATGCCACCTTGTCTAACGCTTGTGACTTGGTTGATCCTCCTTTGTTTCTCACGTGATAAATGATGTACTTCCTTGACTTGATGAGGCTCCCTTATTGTCAAGTCTTCCTTCTCCAATAGCATATCTCGCCCTGAAGTGCTGGCAACTCCTTTCTTTGTCATCATGTGGTTCCTTAGTGTGGTGAAGTGAAGGTTTTGGCAACTTCTTGAACACATGTAGTCTTTCAATGCTTCAAAACACCTTGAGTCCACCTTTATGCTTTTGGAAAGTCCTTGATGGAGATGGACTGGAATAGGTCGTCCTTATCCTGGCCTGGTCTCCTCCCATCTGCAAAACAAACCAAAAGATGATTAAGCACATATGACATATTCATTTCAACATAGCATTTTCCACCTTAAATCATTAATGAGAAGACATCAAAATGGAATTTCACTCCATATCCTCTCCAGGGACAAGCCCTATAAAAATTTCGCTCTGGACCCTTTGGAAGGGTCAGGAGCGAATTTTGACAAAGTTGCTCAATCATACCTCATTTTCAACATTATTCCACCAAGATCAAGTCATTCACCTCCAACATTGCCTAGGACAAGGTTTTGCTCAAGGACCTAGGCAAAATACTAGACCACTAAGGAATTTCGCTCTGGACCCTTTGGAAAGGTCAGGAGCGAAATTTGCATTCTTGGCTCAAATTCTTCTTACTTTGTGACCATACTTGCTCAAATACATATCTAAGGATGCCCTTAATCTCAACCAACACCAAGTTTGATGCAAAATTGGAGCGAAATTTGAATTTTAGGACAAATTCTATCATGTCTCAACTCCAAAATGCCTTCCAAGGCAAGCATACACTAGCCTTCTCTCCATCAAAGCCTAGGAATCCATCCCTTGACCTTCATCATGAGCAAATTAGGTAAAATTGAGAATTTCGCTTTGGACCCTTTGGAAGGGTCAGGAGCAAAGTTCAAGTTTTAGACTTATTTCTTTACTTCCTTCACTCCAATTCACCTTACAAGGCAAGAATACCTCACTCCACCTTCAACCATACCATAGGGATCAAATTTTTCGCTTCACACAAGGAGAAAATTGGTGTTTTGAGGAATTTCGCTCTGGACCCTTTGGAAAGGTCAAGAGCGAAATTCTTTCTTTGCTTGTTTTCTCTTACTTAGCTCCATTCTTCTCACTTTGTTCTACCTTGACTCTCCCTTTGGATTCTTCTCTCATGCTTGCAACACTTTGTTTGACCTCATAATGGCTTGCTAGGAGAAGTTCGCTAAAAATCATGGCCAGGGACAGGACCTATTTAGGATTTCGCTCTGGACCCTTTGGAAGGGTCAGGAGCAAAATCCTTGTCCTAGCTCAAAATCTTGGTCATTGGTGGCCAAAATCTATTCAAGGGCAATCCTAGGGGCATCTCCCAACTTATCTCATCTTGATCAAGATTTGTTTTGACACAAATTTTGGAAGATAGAATAGGTTTTAGGATTTTCACTTTGGACCCTTTGGAAGGGTCAGGAGCGAAATCCTTGTTCTTGAGCTCATTCCTTAATTCTTCCACTTCAATTCACCTCAAAGGTCAAGGAAACGTTACTCCATTCCTCTCTAGGCCAGAAAAACCAAAAGTTTGACTTGCTTTGGAAGCGAAATAGGTGATCTTAGGAATTTCGCTCTGGACCCTTTGGAAGGGTCAGGAGCGAAATCCTAGTTTTTGCTCAATTCCTTCACATTTGTTGATTACTAGCAACTCAAAGCCATGCCCAAGCACATCTCCAATCCTAATTCACCCTGCCCCACACTTGTCTTGGCATAAATTTGAGAGAAAAGAGAGGTTTTGGGGAATTTCGCTCTGGCCCCTTTGGAAGGGTCAGGAGCAAAATTCACACTCTAGGCTTGATATTTCATCTTTTCAACTCCCATCTTCTTTGTAAGGAAAAAATACATCATTCTATGCCCAAGGAACAAGGTTGGTAGCATAAGAAAGGAAGCAAATGAGGTTAATGAAGAATTTCGCTCTGGACACTTTGGGAGGGTCAGGAGCGAAATTCATCTCCTAGGCAAAATCTTCATCTTTCAATGCTTTCAATCACTTCCCAACGCAAGAACATATCAATCCACCTTCCAACATGCCTTTGAAACTAAGAACTTGGCCAAAACAAGGAAGAAAATGAGGTCTGGGGATTTTTGCTCTGGACCCTTTGGGAGGGTCAGGAGCGAAAATCCTCATTCTTGGTTGATTTCCATCATTTCATAGCCTCAAACCTCCTCTCCAAGGCAAATATGCATCCAAGTCTTCCAAACCATGCCTTAGAAGTTCCAAACTTGGTCAAGTTAAAGAGAAAAATAGAGGAAATATGAATTTGGCTCTCGACCCTTTGGAAGGGTCAGGGGCGAAATTTTCCTTCTAGGCTCATTTTCACTTTTTTCCTCCCTTCTTTGGCTTGGATATAAATCATTAGGCTTCTCCTAATCATCCTCCAGTCCAAGTTAGCATTCACTTCAAGGTTTTGTGAAAAAAAAAGGGTCTTGTATGAATTTCGCTCTGGACCCTTTGGAAGGGTCAGGAGCGAAATTCCTCCTTATGCTCAACACCTGACTTCATTTTCATATTTCTTAACTCCAAATAAGTGTTTTGCCCTCAATAATGCCTGGGAATGAGTTAGTTCTTGTGTAGCGGAAAAAGCGAGACTAGGCTAACATGTCCTAATCCTACCTTTTGACACACATTGCGGAATACGAAAGAGCCTAGAGGTATCACACAATTGGCTACTTCTTTTTGTGAAAGAGAGAGCCACGGGCTACCTATTAGGGTTTCTATTCCTTTGTTGTAATTGAAAGATAAAATGATGCAAGTTCAATTCCTAACCTCAAAGTGCAAGTATGAACTAATAACAAAATTGCAGAATTGAAGTTAAACAATGGAAAGCTATAAACACAAGGACAAGACAAGAATGCAGATGCGTACCCAGAGTTAAAATCTGAGTGAAAATGTTCGGGACGGGGGCGCGGTCGCCACTGTCCTGATTCTGCTCCTAAAACTGCACCTGAAACTGTTGTTTTACAACCTGGAAAACTGTCGGAAATGCTAAAAATGGCTGTCTGACAGAGGGACCAGGGCGCCCAGCGCCACTATCCCAGGGACCAGGGCGCCCAGCGCCACTATCCCAGGGACCAGGGCGCCCAGCGTCCCTGTCCTGGCAGGACCAAGGCGCCCCACGCCCCTGTCCTGGCAGGACCAGGGCACCCCGCGCCCCTGTCCTGGTCTTTTGCACTGAAATTTGGTGCGAAGCTCGGTTTCTGTCTGCTCCTGCCGAATCTGCAATTTGCAGCGACGTCCGAATCCCAAAACCTGCACTTATATCTGAAAAGGTATGGTGGGCGGCTATATAGGGTTTTGCCTTAGTCAAACCCCCGCTTTGGTGATTTCCACCTCCACGAATAGCCAAGTTGTATTGTAAAAGTAGTGTGTGTGCAGACCTTGTGTGTGTGCAAGATCCTAAAATGCAAGTAAGCAAACTAGAGCAACCTAGAAAGTAAACCCTAATTGCTTGTAAATGATAATGTAAATGCTCCAAATCAAGATGCAAAGTGATCTAAAGCATGAATACAAATGATATAATGAGGCTTATGCAAAGACATGAAAACAACATGAAATCATACCCAACCCCAAGGGAGGGGTACAAGCCAATCTTCAGTCGGTGATCCCTTATTGCTCTTCAATGTCTTCAAAGCCCTAAATGAATGAATGAAATTGATGAATGCTTGATGGATGGAAGTTGAATGTTGTTGAAGTCTTCAAAGATCTGCTCTTTCGCTGCATAGAAGGTCCTTTTAGCCAAAAATCCGGATCCTTTCAAATGAAGAAAGAGAGCTCTTATATATGAAACCCTAGGTCTTAATTTCAACTTTTGGCCGACCTAGAGATTGAATCTCCCACCAATTTCTTGGGGTTAAGCTTTATTTTATGATTGGATTGCGCTCCTAAAATTTCGGGAAAAATGTCCAGGACCGTGTGCACTCCGGGCGCCATGGTCCCGACAACTTTTCACCAAATTTTCAGGGCCGTCGAATATGATGATTTTAGAGAGAATCCCGAAGTTACAGGTGATTTCGAGATGTTTTGACCCCCGAAATCAAGCCCCCAAGTTCAAAATAGGACCTAATTAGGGTTTTTGATTAAATGATGTATTGGAGGAATAAAATGAAAGGGGCACACTTTAATGAAAGGGCCCAACTTTATGATGTGGAAGATGATGAAATAGGACCTTAGACCTAATTAATTTGATTAATTAAGTGCTAAAGGGGAAATGCAATGCAAAATGCAAAATGCGCCAAGGCGGGTGCTAAACTAGGTGTGAAATTGTACCACCCTAGCAAGTGCGTACAATTTACGACGCTACATTTAGCCCCCACTTTAGCGGTCATATGAGTACTACGTGCATATGCAAGCTAAAGTACAGGAAAGTAAACATTATTTGAAAAGGGATATATCCATAAGTCTATCGAACGAAGCCCCCAGCGGTATCTGCAGTAAATCACCTAATACTTACTAAGGAAAGTGATGAAATTTGCGAGTAGCTATATGCCCCCCCTGTTTCGGCTTGCTTATTAGGGAGGTGAAACAGGATAGCATGTTTACTTACGACAAATTGTATGAGAGATTATTGATGAGAGATGTTCACTGAAGAGGCTTCATCAAAGCTCATTTTGAAACATCCAGGGAGTAAGGGGACGAAAATACGATTCCGACACAACAAACGGTTCGAAAATCGCATCTCCCAAACCCAAGTTATGATAAAATGAGTGATAGAGGAAAATTAGGGTTTTGAAAGTAAAGGTAAAAGAATGAAAATATATACCTCGAAAGTGACACTTGCATTTGTCACTTTGTTGATTTCTGAGTATTGTTCATTGCAGCGGAGCCCACATAGCCATCATCATGCCTTCACGACGACCGGAGCGTCCCACGAGGATGGAGATCATGCGACAGGCCGTGATCGGTGACGAGCCACTGGACGAGGTGAGTTGACTGAACTTTGATTTTGACTTTCTGCATTTCTGTTGACTTTGAGTTTCTGCGATCGAATGCAAGCCCTAGACTTTGACCCTGGGTCCCACCCAGGGCGCCATGGTCCTATCAGGGCGCCATGGTCCCTGTGGGGCGCCATGGTCCTCTCAAGGCGCCATAGTCCCAATCAGGGCTTGACAAGGGGTGTCAGGGTTAGCTTTCTATGTTCAACAGTTTTCGTTTTTCGCATAGATGATTTTGATGATTGAGTACTGATTACACTGATGTTTTTGCATCGCAGGGTCTCCCATACATGAGAGAGCACACTGCAGGGCAGATTCTTCGCAGTCTGCGAGATCAGATTCCCCGGCTGACTCAGGCAGAGAGGGATACACTATCGATAGTAGGTTTGTGGTATACTATCCTTATGCCGGCCATTCGATTCCATCCTGCGATGTTGATGGCACTTATGGAGTGATGGGATCCTGACGCATGTACATTCCTTATCCCAGTAGGAGAGATGACGGTTACACTTGAGGATGTGTACCGCATACTTCGCCTACCTATCAAAGGAGCCACTGTGACATACGCGACCAATCGGTCAGCAGAGGACCATCAGAGGGAGCAGATATACTGCATAGGGAGAGGCATGCCGAGTGAGACGAGAGGTCGCATCATGGTCAGTTGGCTCTTACATCCTACAGGAGAGGTGCCCCTTGTGAGACGTCTTATGATTGCCATCATTCCACTAGCAGTCTGCCCTAATAGGCGACGTACGCACATGCATGGGGGTCTCACATGGTGCATCAGGGCTATGGAGAGACATAGGAGAGTATATGCCTGGGGTCGGAGTATGCTTGCACATCTCTATCACGACCTCGAGGAGTATGTTTTTGGACAGGGTTGTAGCTTGATGACATGCACACTTCTGCAGGTGTGGATATTTGAGCACTTCACATGCACCAGGCCTGTCGGCTATCCGATGAGTGCGACTAGCGAGCGACCTAGGGTGTTTGCCTATCCACTTACCAGCGAGTGGAGATTTGGGGATCTACTATATTGGAGAGTGACATTCGATAGATTGACAGCTGAGGTGACAGTATGGAGACCATATCTGCAGATGCACAGATGGGATGGGATGGAGAGGCAGTTAGCATGCTTACAGAGGAACCGCCTACTGAGAGGACGATACTCACATATCATAGTCCCATTCTACTTTGACCGAGTACGGAGGCAGTTTGGGCTAGAGCAGTGTGTTCCAGCCGATGTACCCATCTATACTCGACACTCACGAGTCCTTCCCAGACCCAGAGCAGTAGCGAGACCTACGACAGATGATATCGAGATTACAAATATAGAGGGGTCCGATCAGGATGTGGTCACTGATTACACCGCAGATCCCGGAGCACAGCGCAGGTATCTCTCATGGTTTGTGAGGACATACCTAGGGCCTATCTTTCCACCAGATTACCCGACAGGCCATCCAGGTCCATGGAGACATGGAGACCGAGATGAGGATCAGGGATCCAGATCGGAGGAGCCAAAGGAGGGAGAGGGTCATGAGGAGGCAGGAGATCCTGATCCACCCATAGGAGATCAGCCTAGTATCGAGGAGGAGGAGGAAGGAGAGGAGGATGACACAAGTAGAGATGATGATGAGGAGAACGAGGATGCGGATGAGGATGAGGATGATGAGGAGGAGGAGGATAGAGATGATGAGGAGGAGTCAGATGCAGCTCCCCACCATTCAGGAGATGATACCATAGCCTTGGATGATCCTCTCATTCCCCAAAAGGGGGAACACGAGGCGATACGGAGACCGGTACCCATCGTGCACAGATCATTTGAGCGTGGGGAGCTGTTGTGACGTTTTCACACATCGCCCCATTGCAAATGGGGACCCATGTTTTTTTTGCTCGTTTTGCTCGTTTTCGCTTTGCTTTTTTAGGGTTTTGTTAGTTTGTTAGTTGTCTGGATTTAGGGCCAAGCCTTAGGGTTTTAAATTCTGTCTTTTCAGGCCAAAATCCAGTCGCTTTTGAAGGCTTTTGAGTTTCCTTTTCTAGAATGCAAATTTTGAATGAAATGAATTCGCCAGAATGGTCTAATTTTCAATTGGAATGTTGATGCAGAGCTTAAATTTGTCTAAGTGTTGAAGATGAAATGTGAATTTTTGTCCAATTGAATATTTTTGACCAAATTTTGACATTTTTGATTTTTGATCCTAGGCATTTCAAATGATTTGTTTTCGCCTTGTGAAGTGATAAAATGTGTAAAATCATGATATTTTGGCCTGTAGGAGCAAAATCGCTCCTGTCCCTCAGTGAAGGACGGGAGCTCGTTTTCAAATATTTTACTATTCCTGCAGGGTCAAGATGAATTACGAATTGGAAGTGATGGAGAAAGGCGAGATCTTTCCATTGAATATAAATTGAAGATTTTCATGAACACAGAAATGCCTCCAGGGGAAAAATCGCTCCTGTCCCTCAGTGAAGGACCGGAGCTACAAATCCAATTTTGCTTTGTCCTTGCAAGATTTTAACGTCTTGACGATGTGAAAAGGTCCAAAGAGGTGCATTTTATCAAATGAATATAACTTGAAGCGCTGTCGGGGAGATCACATGGATAAGCAAGTCCGGCTTGAGTAAGGTCCTGATCCTGAAATTTGGCTAAGTCTGGAATGTCCTGATCCTGAATTTGACTAAGTCTGGAAACTGAAAAACCTCCAAAAACTAGATTTTGCAATATAACTCCTGGAGGTCTGAAACCACTCTCAAACATCCTGAAAGTATATATGGAATATAACTTAAAGTATAAGAAAGAAGAAACATAGAAGGAAATGTCACTTATACTTAAATGTTATATTCCATAAAAATTGTCCTGATAGAGAGTGCGAAAAGTCAAATTTCGCTCGTGTCCTTCTCCAAGGGTCCAGAGCGAAATGCGCTCCTGTCCCTCTCCAAGGGACCAAGGCGAATCGCTCGTGTCCCTCACCAAGGGTCCAGAGCGAAAATGCTTAGTTGAGCCATTCCTGACCTTGTTTGGACGAATCGAGACATCAAAGGCATGGTCAAGGACGAAATGAGCATGATAGAACATCCAGACTTGATCAAAAACAATGAAATGATGAAGTTTTGCCTAGAGGGTCAAATTCGCTCCTGTCCCTCAGGAAAGGGACCAGAGCGATTTTTGTTGTAGATGATTTTCTCACCAAATTTCAACCGATCTCAAGGCATGAATGAATGAAAGGAGGCATTGCGAATCCGTTGAATATAATTTTCGAAGGTGATGAAGTGAAATGAGGCCCACAAGAGCAAAATCGCTCCTGTCCCTCTCCAAGGGACCAGAGCGATCAGGTACGTCCCCTTTGTTTTCATAGTTTTGGTGCCAAATAAACAATTCAAATTTCCTTAAATGCTAAGTTCGATAAAATTGAAAATCTAATTTAATTAGCATTTAATATGGCGTTGATCTTTTATTAATTATTTTTGCCTTTATTAAAATCGAAATTTGCAAATTAAAAAACGTAAGGCATTAATAATTAATTAATTAATTAATAAAAATCGAATTTGAAGCGCTACAAAGGGAGGTCGGCCTTGTCATTTTAATTTAAAAATCATTTTAAAAAGTGGTTTTATCTCAAAGTCGGCCTAGTAGTAATTAAGGTGTGAGCGCTATAAAGGGAGGGTGAAAGATTTCATTTTTACATCACCTTTTTATCATTCAAATGCGATCAAAGGGAGAAGTGCGAAGTTGTATTCAAAGGGGCGAATTTTATTTCAAAGCAAGGTGGTGCGAACTTGAAGTTTCCATTTGAGCGAAGTTGCCTAGGACGTCAAAGACATATCAAAGATGGCGAAATTGCTAACTTGAAGAGGAGATCACGTCCAAGACTTGAAGGGTGGCGAAGTTGATAAGAGGAACGTTCTTTTGAAGATCACATCAAGACCATCTTATTTCAAATTTTGCCTAGGCGATTTTATTCATTTTGCATTTTAGAGTTAAGCTCTCAAGTAAGGTATGGCAAGATCTCTTGTTTTAATTTCGAATTTTGATTGTCATTGCCTTAATTTTGAAATTTTGTTTTTCCTTAGCTCAGTCTTTTTTAGGAAATGATTAATAAAGGACTTATCATTAAGTTTCCTAAAATTTGCTCTCTAATTTATGTTATGTATTGCAAAATCATGTTACTAATTTTGAAATGTTGTGTAGGCATCAAATGGAGGTCTCTTCAAGGAAAATCAAGCCGGATCAAGGACGGTCTTCGCCAGGACGATCAAGCCAGGACATGGACGACCTTCTTTGGACTAACATCATCAAGGGCAATCCAGCGTTCCAAGGCGAGGTACATCATCTTCCTGCACATCAAGGACGCAAGGAGTTAGAACAAGGGCTCGTTGAAGAAGCAAAATAGATCCAGAGGAATTAATTAAAGCAAGTTTCTCAACAATATCAAGATGAATATCTACCAAGTTACAAGTGTTAGATGAGGTGGCGTCCTAGTCATCATTTCTCTAGTCAGTGTGTTCCACCTCAGCATGACCAGATTCAATGTACTTAACTCATGGAAGGTGGCACAAACTCCGATGTACCTACCCTGGCTATCCATTGGTCAATTTTTCTAAAAGGGACATGTGTCCAAGCAATACAATTTTATCATTGGTCAAACATTAAATGTTATGTAATGGTTGTAACAAACCCTAATTAGGGTTTTCATTGTTGAATCTTGGCCATTGATCTTGAATTGATCTAAGCCATCAGATTGTATTGTGGGCACTATATAAGCCCAAACATTTCATTTGTAAAAGAGAATTAGAGTTAGAGAGATTAGAGGATTAGAGATAGTATAGAAATAGTTGAAAGTAGTTAGACAGTAGAATAGGAGGACAAGGCAAGAAATTGTTGCCATTGATTGTAAACAAACTCCATTTTCATTGAAGTAATGGTGAAATATGTCGTTTTCTTGCAATTTGCATGGTTTCTTGTTGAAGTCTTCAATCTTAGATGGTAGATGATTAGATGAATGGAGGAAATGTGATTAATTGATGATGGAATTCGTATATCCATACTACTAGCAGTTTGTTGATTGCAGACTTGCCTTGTGTAGTCAACTGGAATCGTTCAGCTCAAGCTCAATTTCAATTTGTCGCTTCTTCATTGATATGCATCAACTTGGATGGTATCTATGCCTGCGGTGATGATTTGAACATCATAAAGCTTCCTTAGAAGATCGCACTAGCCTTGTGTAGATGTTCCATTGATGTCAAAACAAGACCTAGTTAGAGTTTCATCAAAAATCAAATCATTGCTCCTACATTCTTAGTATTAGGATTAGATCCTCTCTTCGCCCTTATCCTTTTTCCATTTTTTTAATCTAAGTTAGTAAGAGCCTGTGTCCAGCAAAGCAGATCGGAAGTTCAATCATCACATGTAAGTCCCCTTGTGATCCCAGCAAATCACATCATACCACTGGAGCTTGTCCACACGTGGAGACCCCACTAAAAGAACCTTGGAGTCCATCTAACTGATCCTTTTTGCAGATCTTCAGCAGTTAGAGACTATTTTCTCAAGAGAGGATAAGATACCCTTAGGTATTTTATTCTGTGTATGATGGTGTACAAAATACACGTCAACAGGAGCCTAGTAGTTCCCAGTCACAGATGCTACCATATCACGATCCCTACTGGCGCGAGGGAGATCCAGGTATAGTAGTTTTATATTGATTGATTAATGTTTTGATGACATAGAATGGTACTAATACAAAATCTGTTCTACTGCTACAGCTAATGTGCAGGAGTGGCGTTCCTTGATCCAGCAAGCAGTGACAGATATTTCCATGACGGCACAGATCCCTAGTTCCTCACAGGTTGCTTATAAGCCTCAAGGGAACGCGGGTCAGCATGATGACTTGTTTTCCCCATTTCGAGTACAGGTGGAAATATGGAGGGAGAGAGAGAGAGTTCTATCAGAGAACCTTCAGCGGGCACAGCGTGACCTAGCAGCAACTCAGGCCGAGGCTACCTCGTATCGCGCGGTCCTTATGGATAGGGATCGTAGGAGTTCCTCTCGGAGTCATTCACGGTCTATATCACGCTATACACCTATGGGTCCACCTTCACGGCCGGATCAGGAGGGAGCGTCTCGTCTTCACTCTCCAGCCACTAGCCCTAGGGATAGGAGATGATCTCATGATATAGGATAGGTCACATTTTGGATGTATAGTGACCTACTTTTGTATATGAACTCACGATCCACATATATATATATACATACTTCTCTTTGTCTCAAATGTGTTATCTTTAATGCCTAAAACAATGTATATTTTGATTAAAGTTAATACATTTGGTAGATGTACATGTATGTTCTGAATTTTAATTTCCATGTGATTGATTTTTCAATGCTCCATGATTAAATTGATGCATGTGTGACTTAATTAAAATAAAATATTTGATCAAGTACTACATTGATGATAGAGAAGAAATATGTGTTAAGAATCAGTAATGTAATTTAATTTAAACACAACATGATACAATTCTACTTAACACATAAAGATATTGTATAATATGCCAGCATAATGAAAATGTAAATCTTTTCCAATTTACATAGATGAATTCAAGACAAACTATAGAGTAAAGAAACACGCTTGTCAGGAACAAAGCAATATAGATTAAACAGAACATCATTTAATTCTATTTGCTCTAACAAAGATATGCTAACATATTATCCAATTTTAAAGAAGTGAAAAGAAGATAAATGAAATGAAAGATAAGGAATGAGGAATTAAGCATAGTATCTACGCAAGTGCATAGCATTTATAGGTTCTTTAAGAGGCGTACCGTCTACATCCGCTATTTTGTAAGCACCTGATCCATAATCTTCAATAACAATATACGGTCCAAGCCAATTAGGACTAAATTTTCCCTTTTCTTCAAGTAAGGCATTCACATTGCGCTGATTCTCATAGAGAACTAAGTCACCTACTGAGAAAAAACGTTGAATAACCTTATCATTATAGCTTCGTTGCAGGGTTTTGTGATACGCTTGAATATGCTCAAGAGCATTTATACGCTGTTCATCAAGCATCTCAAGCTGTTGAAGTCTTTGTTCTCTATAAGAGTCATCATCTACTATACCTTTGAGAGAAACTCTAAGTGATGGAATCTCTAACTCTAAAGGCATAATAGCATCAGCACCATAAACAAGATTATAAGGGGTGGTTCCTGTAGCAATTCGTACACTCGTTCGGTAGGCCCAAAGAGCATAAATTAGCTAAGTACTCCAATCCTTACTATGCTTATTCACGGTTTTGCGAAGAATTTGTTCAATTATCTTATTGGATGATTCGGCTTGACCATTTGATTGAGGATAATATGGTGTAGAAAATCGATGTTTGATATGATATTTCTCGAGGAATTTCTTCACGTCCTTGTTCTTAAATGATGTCCCATTATCTGAGATTATAGTGGAAGGTATCCCAAATCAAGAAATAATGTTTTCTAGAAAAAATCGACAAATCACTTCAGCAGTAGTAGAGCGAAGGGGAACAGCTTCTACCCACTTTGCAAAGTAATCTGTTGCGGTTATAATGAAAGTGTGTCCTTGAGATGAAGGAGGAGAGATTTTACCGATGAGATCCAACCCCCATGCAGAGAAAGGCCAAGAAGCTACATGAGAACGAAGTTCTTGGGCATGAGCATGAATCAGATTATTGTGTTGTTGACATTGATGACATTTCTTAACAAATGAAAAAGAATCCTTCTGCATAGTTTGCCAATAATATCCCATACGAAGCAACCTTTGAACCAAGGATTTGCCTCCAAAATGCCCCCCACAGGCACCTGAATGTGCCTCTTCAAGAGCAATAGGGATTTCCGATTTGTTAAGACAGCGAAGGAGAAGACCGTTATAACCCTTCGGTAAAGAACATTAGAAAGAATGATATACCTAGCAGACAGCTTGCGGATTCTAGCCCTAGTGTTCCTATTGGCGGAATCAGGAAAGGTACCATCGGTCAAGTATCTTACGATATGCGAATACCATTCATCTAAGTCTATAAAGTCACAACAAGTCACCAAGCTAGAATCATCTACAATGGTTGGAGAAATAAGGTTGTGAATAACAAATTTAAGATCAACCACAGGGTCCTCTAAAGATACAAGAGAAGCCACACATGCCATTGCGTCCACATGTCGATTATCTTTTCGAGGAACAGGTTCCATGGTATAAGAATCGAATTTTTGTAACAAAAAGATAGCAAGGTCTTTATATTGTGATAATTTGTCTTGTTTTGCTTGATACAGTCCTGTTACTTGTCTTATAATCAATTGAGAATCTCCATAAATATGTATGTGCTTTACATTCAAAGCCAAGGCTGCCTTTATTCCTGCTATAAGAGCCTCATACTCAGCAATGTTATTGGTACATAGGAAATTGAGACGATAAGATAAGGGAATGGATTTCTTTGTAGGAGAAAACAGAACAACACCTGCCGTCGATCCCGTACGACACTTAGAGCCATCAAAGTACAACTCCCAAGTTTCATCTTTCTCTGTACAAAGAATTAAGTCGTCGGGAAAAGACTCAGGGTTAGGGAAGGAGAAAGGTGAAGGGGCCTCAACTAAGTGATCGGTCAACGCTTGCCCTTTAATTGCTCTTTGTGAAACAAATTTAAGGTCAAATTCAGTTAACATCATAACCCACTTAGCTAAGCGCCCTGATAAATCAGTTTTAGAGAAAAGATGCTTCAAAGGATCAAACCTTACCATGACGTGGACTTCTGAATTTAAAAGATAATGTCTCAATTTCTGAGTCGCAAACACCAAGGCCAAGCATTGTCTTTCTATCACAGAATATCGGGTCTCATAATCGAGTAAGGTACGACTTATGTAATAAACCGGACACTCTTTACCATCTTTATCATGTTGTGCCAATAATGCTGCGAGAGCATGAGGGGAAGCAGCTGTATAAAGAAGAAAGGGTTTAGAAGGTTCGGCAGGTTGAAGGATAGGAGGATTAGCCAAATACACTTTTAAATCTTCAAATGCTTGCTAACAATCTTTGTTCCATTGAAAAGTGATATTCTTTTTGAGAAGTTGAGTAAAAGGAAAAGTACGATCCGCAAGTTGAGATACGAACCTACGAATAGCTTGAATCTTTCCTTGTAAGCTTTTGAGTTGAGACACATTTCTAGGAGGTGGCATGTTGACAATAGCATCTATTTTCTTAGTGTCCACCTCAATCCCACGATGCGAAACTATGAATCCTAATAGTTTTCCACTATCCACACCAAAAACACATTTTCGGGGATTCAAGCGCATGTGATATTTACGAATTCTTTCAAAAATTTGACGAAGGATCTTAATATGATCTATATGGAGAATGGATTTGGCTAAAATATCAACATAATCTTCTAAAATCTTATGCATATAATCATGAAAGATAAGGGTCATCGCTCGTTGATAAGTGGCGCCGGCATTTTTAAGTCCAAAAGGCATCATCACCCAACAAAATGTACCCCAAGGAGTGGTGAAAGCAGTTTTGAATTGATCTTGAGGATTAATGAAAATTTGATTGTATCCTGAAAAACCATCCATGAAGGATAACAAAGCATGTCCTGCTGTAGAATCAACTATCATGTCAATGTTTGGGAGAGAGAAATCATCTTTTAAAGAAGCCTTAGTTAAATCCCGAAAGTTGGTACACATTCTTATTTTATTATCTGATTCAGCCACAGCAACAATATTTGAAATCCACGGGGAATAATCAATAGGGCGGATAAATCCAGCCTCCAATAATTTTTCAATCTCAGCCTTAACAAGCAAAGCTACCTTAGGATTCATTTTTCGAATCTTTTGTTTCACAGGCTTAGCATCGGGGACTAAGACAATATTATGAGTAACAATCTTAGGATCTATACCAAGCATATCAGAATATGTCCAAGCAAAGATCTCAGGGAATTCATGCAATAAATCTGCATATTGTTTTTGTTCTTCTTCATCCAAACACTTTCCAATTTTAATAACCTTTTCTTCGTTGCAAGGATCCATCTTAACATCAATGGTGTCACTTATGAGAAGATTACTTTGTTGAGGAGTATCCTTTAACTGAGGGAATTCTTCCACAATCTCATCATTATCAATCTCTCTTCCAAAATAAGCTTCAGTGTTCAAACAATAAGGAAATCCCCTATTGTGATGATAACGAGGAAGAGTGTCATATGCTCCCAAAAATTCAGCTAAAGCATCATCAGTAGGAAAGACATCCAAAGCATAGGCACACGAAGGATCCCCATCAATATACTCAGGGTGTCTCATTGGTAGAGAGGTAGAAATAACATTAACACTAATACACGGTCTCTTAGAAGCTTTAGTGCGTTTGTAAGGATTATAACCAAGTCCAAAAGTCTCATCATAAAAATTATTCCCTAGAGGAACCTTTATCCCCTGTTCGTGAGCGCCACAACCATTTCCATTATACCCATGCTTAGCTAAAATATGAAAACCACGACCATAACAATCAGCCATTTCAGAAAGAGGTGGTGGTTTTTCATAAGACAAAGAATCAAATCCTTCAGAATTAGAGGTGTGAGGAGAAGAAGTTTGAGAAGCGGCCACAAAATTATTGTTCATAGGTTCAGGTAAGATTGATTGATTTTTAGCTTCTTCCTTCTTTTCAACTTTAAGCTCTCTAGGAGGAACCCTATACTCACCTACAAAGGTGGGATTAAAATCAAGAGATCCCCAATCGTCTTCTGCGAGAACTTCTTCAGGATCAAAAGCCTTTTCATGTGTAGATTCAAGCTTAGAAGAATCTTCTTCAGGAACTTCAGACTCATCCAAAGAATTTTGATTATCACAGGGTGATGATTCGTCCATAGGTAAAGAGTCATCATTAGAAGAACCCCCTTTGGAAGTAGATGTTTGCAAACAAGCTTGAAAATTAGTATCACCTATCAAGGTATATGTCTTATTGTTGTAAATAAATTTAACTTGTCTATGCAATGTCGAGGGGACGGCTTGCATACTGTGAATCCAAGGTCTCCCTAATAACAAGTTGTATGTTAGATTTCCCGACATAACATGAATAGGAGTAGGCAAAGTAACAGGTCCCACTATGAGAGGTAAGGTGATAATACCTAATGAAGACTTAGCCACATTATCGAAGCTTCGAATGGGACGAGAGTCAGGCTCAATAAGGGATGTATCCACATTCATCTTATGCAATAGATTAATGCTACACACATTAAGGCCAGAGCCATTGTCTACCAGTGTTCGTCTTATAGCAGTGTCAGTTATGATAACCACAATCATCAAGGGATCATATTGATGTTGAATTTCACTAGTAGGCAATTCATCTTGAGTAAACACAATTTGAGCTTTAGGATTCATCACAGAGTTAACCAAAGACACTATATTACTAGATGCATTAGGTGGAGGAACATTCAAATCTTTCAAGGCATCTTGTAACATTTCATGATGAGCAGAAGAAGTTTGGATCAAATCCCAAAGGGATATCTTAGCAGGGGTAGCTTTAAGTTGTTCTATGAGGTCATATTCCTTACCAAGAACTTGTGAAATACGTGGAGCTTGCGGGAGAATTGGTTGGGGATTAGGAAGAGAAACTGGAGTAACAGGAGGAGGATTAGGCTGCCTATTATTTCTAGTATGATAAGTATGGGCAACCGCATGATAACTCTCTCTAGTTAATTGCTTGGCGTAACTATAAGGACTCATAGGTTTTCTTCCTTGCACAATGATGATAGGTTTATTCGGAGTAAGAAAGGAATCATGACCACACCCTCCTTGGACAGTAAGGAGAGGTGATTTAGGAACTTGAAAGGTGGGAGAAGGATAAGCACCCTGGACTTCAAAGAGAGGCTTATTATGCTCTTTTAGGTTTATCATGTTAACTAATTTAGAAATTTTGTTCTTGTTTAAAGATTTCGATAAAGCCACAAAGTCATCAAGAGCATCATCCAACAAAGCATGATCATATCGATTAAAAGGTTTATCTTTTGATTCAAAAGGAGACATCTCTTCATAGAGGGGATCATTGAAAACAACCATGTTACTAGATTCAGTGGAAGAGTTGATAGGAATGTACCCTTGAGAGGAATCATTCGACTTATCTTTCTCATCACAACGAAATGGCATAGTAACAAGGTTTATGAGTTTTTGGTAAAATGAAGGTTTGGCATCTTTAGGATTCAAAAACTCATCTAAAGCTTCATCTAATTCATCTTGGCTATACTTATAATCGACATAATTGCATACATCATCATAAATATGAACATCTTGCAGATAAAAATCCGACATTTTGAAATAAAAGTTGCATAAAACTTAAACACACAATGCAAAGAAACAAAGAAACACACTCACTTTTTTTTTTTCTTTTTTTTTTTTTTCTTTTTTTTTTTTCAATGAAAATGAAAACTAAATGAAACACACTAAGTCTAGATCTAGATCTAACAAATGCAATGCAAGAGAAAGCAATAATAAGATTCACGCCGGGTTCACCAAAATGTGTAGGGAAAAAAGCGAGACTAGGCTAACATGTCCTAATCCTACCTTTTGACACACATTGCGGAATACGAAAGAGCCTAGAGGTATCACACAATTGGCTACTTCTTTTTGTGAAAGAGAGAGCCACGGGCTACCTATTAGGGTTTCTATTCCTTTGTTGTAATTGAAAGATAAAATGATGCAAGTTCAATTCCTAACCTCAAAGTGCAAGTATGAACTAATAACAAAATTGCAGAACTGAAGTTAAACAATGGAAAGCTGTAAACACAAGGACAAGACAAGAATGCAAATGCGTACCCGGAGTTAAAATCTGAGTGAAAATGTTCGGGACGGGGGCGCGGGCGCCACTGCCCTGATTCTGCTCCTCAAACTGCACCTGAAACTACTGTTTTACAACTTGGAAAACTATCGGAAATGCTAAAAATGGCTGTCTGACAGAGGGACCAGGGCGCCCAGCGCCACTGTCCCAGGGACCAAGGCGCCCCGCGCCCCTGTCCTGGTCTTTTGCACTGAAATTTGGTGCGAAGCTCAGTTTCTGTCTGCTCCTACCAGATCTGCAATTTGCGGCGATGTCCGAATCCCGAAACCTGCACTTATATCTGAAAAGGTATGGTGGGCGGCTATATAGGGTTTTGCCTTAGTCAAACCCCCGCTTTGGTGATTTCCACCTCCACGAATAGCCAAGTTGTATTGTAAAAGTAGTGTGTGTGCAGACCTTGTGTGTGTGCAAGATCCTAAAATGCAAGTAAGCAAACTAGAGCAACCTAGAAAGTAAACCCTAATTGCTTGTAAATAATAATGTAAATGCTCCAAATCAAGATGCAAAGTGATCTAAAGCA